>NC_133759.1:4188863-4491893 GCF_036562045.2 Rhinolophus sinicus | reverse complement strand
GAAGGACAGGTAAGGATGTTTAGGTAAAGAAGCTCCAAATGGACAGGTAGCTTGGATGCCTCTTGGATACACATTTGTTTTTGGACCCACTGCAAACAATACTATAATGTTGATATAAAAATACAACGTGGTGTCTCAACTTCACTTACGAGTGTTCGCTTTTCACCCGTTTGCAAACACCACACTGTTGTGAACTATTTACATAAAAATACAATACAGTGATTTCCAGAGGGATAAAATAAGCTCCAAACAATACATTTGCTTCTCCCAGTTGGATCACTGCCAATTTCATAGTCCTTCCCCCATCAAGAAAGATGGCACTTTCCTACACAAGGTGGCCCTCGGCCGCCAATCCCAGAAAAAACGAAAATCAGAGCAGCCTCTCGAAGCCCCCAAATTCCTCCCTCTCACCTCCACATACACCAAATGCCTCATTCAGCAGCACCCCCACCCCGAAAAGACACCATGTTTCCTTCTGCCATGCAACTTCAGTCACTTTGACCCTTCTTTTCGCCATGGGCCCATATGCCACCTTGACAGACGCCTGTCCCTTTGACCACAAAGCACTTTCCTGTGCCCTCTCTTCTCCCTCCTGCTGTTCTTCTTTACCTCTGGCTGTTTCCAATCACAACACAGGATCGCCTGCTACAAACCACACTGCCTACCATCCAGCTGCTTCCCCTGGCGGATGTCACCAACAGGGCCGGGGTAAGGACGCCTCTTAGGAAGTCAGGGCAGGGAAAGGGACTGAGGGCCCCGGGCTCCTTGTAGGTTTATGCAGTGGCCAGTTTGTTTATTTTGCATTATCTACAGCAGTGCTCAGTCAGTCAAGGATTTGAAGCAGCTTTATAAACAGAATGCGGTCAATAAAATAAGTGGACAACAGGGTCCAGGGACATGAGTGAGGACAGTGAAGGAGACCCAGACACAGTGGTGGCTGGAAGGAGGGAGTGACATCTCGGGCCAGCCTCGGGCTTGGCTACGACGTTCCTGGCTGCCAAGCTGAAACGAGAGGCATACTCCACTGTGCCTCTTACTATCAGAAGCAGAAACTCCAGCAGGGAACAAGGGACAGAAAAGGCTTCTTAACGGAGGGTGAGCAGGGCAGGCTTTCGCGTCCGACCACCTGGGTTCTCATCCCGGCTCTCACCACTGGCTGTGTGACCCCGGGCAGTTACTCAGCGTCTCTGAAGCCATGTGGAAGGGCTGCCATGAGGCACACAAAGTGCCCAGCACTGTGCTACTTTTGTTTTTCTACCGCCGTCACGTGAGTATCATGTGAAGACCCCACAGTGAAGGCGTCCCCATGAGCAGCTAGGGTCGGGTAGCCAAGTGGTCAGAACTCTGTCTCCAGAGTCACAAGGACCTGGCTTTCAGCTCCATTGCTCACTAGCTCGTGTCACCTTCGAAAGTGACAGTGCCTCTGAAACCCCAATTTCCTCCTCTGCAAAATGGGAGGATCCTGGGTGGTTCTGAAGCGCCAATGGGACGGTCCCAGCAGCATGCTCAGTGGCTGATGCTTCCTGACCCAGCGGCCGGGCACCCAGGGTAAATCCTTCCTCAGGGGCGTAACCTCACAAAGCCTGGTCAAGTGCTACTTGGCATCACACCTTTGGAGGGTCGGGGCCCCTAAAAGCTCCACTCCCGTGATGCCCACCCTGAGGCCCACCCCACCTCGACGAATATACTCTTGCCAGCACGCCTGGGTGGGAACAGGCAAGGAGGTGACACAGTAGAGGGGACAGGCTCCCCGACCAGGAACCTACTGAAGATGGTAGGAAAGGAAAGTCTAGCCTCAGGAAGGGGAGCAGGGGTGCCTTGGACAAGGGAAGATGTGGAAAGGACAGCAGTGTGGGGGACTGAGAGACCCCCCATGGAGGCAGCATGGCCACGGGGAGAAACGGGGGTGGGGGGGCTGAGGAGCAGGGCCCACAGGGGCTCCTGGAGGCCGGCACTGGCCCCTGTGCTGCCCAGCGTGGTAGGGACTGGGCGAGACCTGGTCACTCAACCGCTTTCTGTCATCAAGTGCGCAGAGGGCTCGGGAGGGGGAGGGGCGCCCCCCTCAGGACTGTCTCCCAGAACAGGGTGATGCCACCCCCAGCCCTCAGGCTTGCGTGTGCACCCCCTCCCCTAAACCAAGAGCCACAGTCAGAGACTGTTTTACTTTTTACTCCGAGGTTTTCGCTCCATCCACCTGACAGGTTTGAGGTGACCCTTCCAAATAAACCTGGCCTAAGGGACCCTAGTTGGAGAGAGAAACAAAACCAGTGATCGCCTCTGGGGGGTATGAGTGGGCGGTGACTGGAACGGGAACCAGAGAGCTCGCTCCCTGGAGCAAGGACGTCTCCATTAGGGTGCTGGTCACACAGGTGCGTAGGCAGAACCATGATGCCCCGTCTCCCATGTCCTGCTCCCTGGAACCTGGAAATATGTTACCTGGTGAAGGGGAATTAAAGTCGCAGATGGATCTGTGATCTCTAATCAGCAGACCTTAACGTAGGAGCTGATCCTGGATTGTTCCGAGGGACCAAGGAAACCACAAGGGTCCTTACAAGTGGAGACGGGGGCCGGGGAGGAGGTGGAGTGACAGGACTCTACTCACCACTGCTGCATTTGAAGGTGGGGGAAGGGCCCCCAGCCCAGGGCTGCTGGGCGGCCTCCAGACCAGAAATCAAGGGCATGGACTCCCCTGGGGCCTCGGGAGCAACGCAGCCCCACCCATGTCTTCACTGTAGCCCAGTTCAGACTCAGGTTGAACTTGCCAGGTAGAGAGGGTGGTTGTTTTAAGCCACGGAGTTTGGGGTAATTTGTTAGAGCAGCCATAGAAAAATGGATACAACAGGAATAAACATTTGTCAAATCAGATCAAACTGTGCCTGCCACTGTCTGTAAATTATATAACACTCAAAAGGGACAGAGGCAAAGATTCCGCTTTGTTTTCAGAAAGCCAGAGGGCCTGGACAAGGGGCCACCTCCCCTTGCAGAGGGAACTGGGGCTGCCGCCTGCACGACCGACCTTTCTGCACCCTCCACGTGTCTCCAAATCACATTTGCTTCCCAGGCCCCATTCACATAAGCTGTCTCATCAGCGTCTCAGGAGATTGCCAAGACAGATAGCATCATGCATAAATCCAGCACATACAGATGACAGAGCTGGGTGAGGCGAGCCCAGGTGCCTCGTGGCAGAGCCACGACCAGCCCTCCCACCCCTTCCCGGGCTCCTTCTACCATCCCACCTTCCCAAGAGACACACGGAAGACCCGCCCCAGTGGCAGCCAGGGAATTCGAAGGAAAGACAGGCTGGTTTGGGGGCAGACACAGAGTGCCAGTCCCAACACGTGTGTGCTTGGCATGCCTGCAAGGAAGGAAGTCGGGGGTCGGGGCAGGGGAGGAAGTGCCGCTGGCAGTGGCCATCTCCGTGGCCGTTCTGGAGGTCAGCGGTGGGAAGGACCAAGGCACGGCGGTTGTAAGCCAAACTTAAAAACAAAGCAAAACAAAAAGAGTAAGAATACAGATCGCAGAATGCCAGAGCCAGAAGCACTCGACTCCATCAGTTTCCAAATGTTTTCCCAGCAGGAAAACCCCTCTCTCCTCCTTCCTCCCCAAACACCATCGTCGATAAAGACACCGTCTATAGGAGAAATACAGACAGAACCGCTCCGTTTGAAACGGGGTGGGGAGAACCCTCCCTCTCGCCCCGGGACACCCCCCCACCCCGGACCCTCCTTCCCCGGCCTCTATGTTCCACACAACTTCATTGGGAAACTAGTTCAGTCCAGCCCTCCACACTGTACAGAGGGGAAACTGAGGCCCATGAGGGGAAAGGCCACGAGGACCCTCCTCCCTGACTGCCCAAACCAGTCCCCTTGACCACACTGGGTTGTGGTTGGAACAACAGCCTCAGTTTCCATTCTTGCCCTCGGATCCCTGTCACGTGGACACCGTTTGCCCTCCTCTGGCTGCTTGGGCCGGACAAGGGCTAAAGGAACTGAGGTCTCAGATTAAAATAATGAAACCACCCTTTCAGATCTGCCTTGAACATCATCCAACGTTGCGTAAGGAGCCGGCAGCCACCCACTATGTCCAGTCAATGCCTTGGAAAGAAACAGAGTATGGTTTATGAGAAGTCTGCCCAGCTTCTGAAAGAAGAGGCGTCTGCACTTAGGGACCAGCAGTGGCAGCCACTTTACAGACAACAGGCGGGCAGTGTGCAGAAGGGGGTGGGTGGGCCCTCCTATCTCAGGGGAAGAGGTCTGAGTCCCAGTTACACTGTGCAGGCAAGGGGTCCGGGACACCCAGGTCCTCCCCTGCACTGCACACACACCAGGGAAGGTAAGCAGATGAGCCCCGTATCCAAAAGCCATCTTCCCACAGTTCAGAGACGCGGGAGGCGGGGAAGATGGGCTCTGTACCCGGGACGCAGAGCCAGCCAGCCTGCACCTGCAGCGACAAGAGGCCATCCTGACCCGAGGAGCCCTCTGTGGGCGTCTCGGCTGAAGGAGGGGGCGATGGCAGGAAGCTGAGGTGGACGTGATCCAGGACGGAGCCTGGCGGGAGTGTGGGTGGCCTGGGAGGAGCGGTCCAAGCACAGCCGAGACAGTGTCGAGAACTTTCCACCCCTGGAAGCCTACGCACTGGGCCTTGAGAGCATCCAGAGAACGAGCTTTTCTGCTTCACTGCCTTGGATGACGTGACCCTGAACAACACAGCCCGTGACATTCAGTCTGGACGCTCACTGACTGCTGCAAAATGAATTGAGTTCTCAGGCAAAGTCCAGGAATGTGAAAAATGTGAGTGCTGCACGGTGAGCCAGCACTTGAGCTCCAGGGGCTGGTGGAGATTCTTCCCGGGAGCCTGACTTTTCTGTCGTCACTCTTGGCCTCGGGCACACAGGGACCTCAGCCTGGGCCTTGGGGCTCTGCAGGTGACAGGGTGACGGCAGTGGCTCCCAAGGTGTGGGGTCTACTTTCTGGGCTCTCTTCCTATACCTGTGGTTAACTGTGTGCCACTTCCTGGGGACCCTCGCCCTGTAAATTAGACGACAGTGAAGGGTCGACTGCCTACATGCTTTATACACAGGATCTCATCTAATCCTATGACCAGTCTGGGAGGTAGGTGCTCTCAGTAGTCCCATTCTACAGGTGAGGAAACTGAGGCCCCTAGAGGGGAAATACCTTGCCAGGTCATTCTGCTAGGAAGTGGCGGTGGTGCCACAGGACTCCAGCCCCACCTGTCCGACGCCTCAGCCCATGCTCTCAACCATTGCTTTGTCACACACCTGTCACCTGAACAAGAGTTTGTCAAACTCTCACAGCCCCGTTTGGCTTCTTCTAATCCTCCCTCCACAGTAACGGGTGGCTGTGGTGCGTACACATGTGAATGCCTCAACCTCCCCACGATGCCTGCTAGATGCACTTGTTAATACGGGCTCCCAAACAAGCCCTTTCTGCTCACTGCAGACTTGCCAGGGCTGGGGTTATATATTGTCGACAAAGCCGCTGCCACACAGGGACCGTTGTGACTCTTCAGTCCTTTTCTCAGAAATCAGTGACAACAATCAAAAGCCAGAGGTCACAAACCATGAACTCTAAGCGGTCAAATGCACACGATTAGGCACGGCCGCCGAGACAACTGCAAGTCTGGGAACCTCACTTTTCGCCCTGGCGGCTCACTAGCCAGCCACCTGACCTCGGGCAAGGCAGGTCGCTGTACTTGTGCCCTGGGCTCCTTGCCTGACAAACGAGACTCCTACCCACCTGCCTCGTCTGCACCACATGGGAGCTGGGGGCCATCGAGGTTGCAGCTCGGAAACGCTGTGCGACAATCCCTGCAATTACACGGGACCCCTTTCTGACGCAGGGTGGTGGTGTTCCCGCTCAACACCCCTTTCAAAGGACAGGCATAGGACTGACACAGGCAGCCCAACTCATTGCTGGGTGTTACACGATGACCAACGACTGGTGTCCAAAAGCAGCCCACGATGAACAATTCCAGCTGATACCAGTAGGTCGAGATGGCCTCTGAATTCACAGCAAAAATACACTGGAGAGCAATGCCCAATAACCATCACAATAAGGGAAGTTAAAAAAGAAATCCAGCTGGAATTTTCTAGTTACAGAAGCCATTCAGGTTGCTTCAGACACAGAGATAAATAATTGTGCCTCTACTTCTCAGCGATGAATAGAGCCAGAGGCAGAATGTGGGTGCGGGTCACACCCTCCGGGACAGTCCCAAATCTTGCAACATGAACTGTTTTTCCAGTATTTTTAACAACTCTTGACTTCAGGAAAAGTACGATGTATGCAACGGGCCTAATAACTAACAAAAACACATTGGATAATTTATACTCCCTTGGTATAAAGTATCACTCACTCTAAGAAAGACATTTTTGGTTTGATGGGTTTGAATCAGTAAACATCTGGAGTTCTCAGCCTACCAACTTCTCTGAGGACGATTCCAGCTTTAACAAGTTCAGAAATAATAGAACCTTCACAGCAGAAAAGAAGCAAGTCTGGGTGGGAGAGGCGTCCCCATTTCAACCTCCTTTTCCTCAGAGAAAGTCCTCCCTGCAGAGCCATCTCCCGAGGACGTGGGCACTAACCCTGCTTTGCCCCGTCTGCCACTCTGCATGCCAGGGCTGGGCGGAGAGACTCTCTGGCTCATCGCTGACCCCTAGTGCCTGAGAGAAGGGTGGAGGACGGGAGACCGTCACTCAAATTAATCTGGCCACTGGGCTCCAGGGGTGGTCTCAGTCAAAGCACTGCATCTTTACCATGCGGTTCCAGGTGAATTAACTCCATTTTCTGCAAGCAGCAAAATCCAACCTGTCATATGAGAACCACTCCTCCCGAGACGGGAAGCTTAACACGCTTCCCCTTCTGTCTCCCAGTGCCCACGAATGAGCATGGGCGCGGAAAGTCCGCCCGAGCGCCTGAGGTGGGAAGCATCTGATCCACCCCGCGCGATCACAAAACTACAAGTTTCTCACGTTCCTCCACAACATCTCAACCAACAAAATCTACTTCCTAAAACACAATTCCTTCAAAGGTGTCATCTTACAAAGTCCCTGTATGTGAGGGTGAACTGCCGGCCGTCACACGCCCAGCAATACGTAACAGTAAGATCAAACAGATTTCGGGGAGGCAGGTCAGGTGTCACCCCAGAGAACCCTGGGCCTCTGACCTAGGGGCAAGACGTCAAGGAGACTCCAAATGTTCTCCGGGTTCGATTCTCACATGTGCTTACAGATGCCAAAGGCCTGTGTCTTGTGAGGGTCCCTGGCAGCGGTCTGTCTTTTGCAGCTAAAGGCAGGACAACTACCTCCAGAGAAGAACAAAGCTGAGTGGTGGGGGGTGGAACAGGTGCACCCGACATCTGCCTGAGTGCGGGGGCCAGGGTGGGGCCGTCCCTGGGAATCGGGTTTTGGTTGCTCCTGAGCATGAGGTTTATAGGAAAGGCAGGCAGGACACAGCACACGGGCTGTGGTGGGTGCAGGAAGGACTCTGCTGAAGAGCTCGGGGAGCTTCTGGACTCGCAGCCCGTGAGCATCAGCTCAACCTGAGACGGGAAAGGCACTTTCACATACGCGTGTACGGCTACAGGAGACACGGGAGCCACTGAGGGCCGATTCAATGGAATGTTATCTCCCGGTGGTTTGGGCGACACTCTCAGGTCCCATGTCACCTCACCCACAGACGTGCCACGGCATCCGTGACAGGGAGGCCTTGGAGACCTCTGTAAGCATAGACCTGTATCATGAGACCTGAGGGGGATGCAGAAGGTGCCAGGGGAATGACCCTCAGCACTGGACGGCCCAGGGGGCGGAGCCCTCAACACGGGGGGTGGGTCCCCTGCCAGGGCCTGGCTGTGCCTTCCCGCTTCACCAGGGCCTTTCAGAAAGAGGGCTGACACAGGAAGTGAAAGGCTAAGAACTCTGATCATTGGTCTTATTTCTACTCTTTGTACCTGAGGGCCTGTTAACCAACACTGACGTTTCCTGCCCTAAAAGCGCCAAGGTTCCCAGGGCATCCAACTTGAGCGTCGTGTCAATGTCAAGACTGCTCCTTTGCACACCCACTTTCTGTGTTTGTGCAGAGTGACAGGGGCTCAGGGACAGGACTCTCCGTCCTCCATCCTTAGCAAGGTGGGAACAGGTGGACGGGGTGACGGCACAACTGGGCGGGTTTGGCTATGAGCAGGTCACTGATGAACCTGCAGACTCAGTTTCCTCACCTGGCATGGGGACGGAGGACGACACATGCCGCTCGAGCGGCCTCAGGATGGAGGTGACACAGGCACAGAGCCTGCCACTTTCCCTTCCCTATTCTCAACAAACTGAACTGTGACAAATCCACTCGACCATAAAATGCAAAGAAATGTAAGTATCTCTGGCCTGCCGGGGGCAAGGACACTGGCTGACAAACAGCAAAACGTGAACCAAAGCAAGTGCCTTCCTGATGTAAGCCAGTCACCCTCAGTCCTCTGCTCCGTCCAACCAGCATTCAGGTCGCAGCCCACGTGGACCCAAAGGATGCGATGCCGGAGTTCCATTTCTCCCAACCCTGCAGGCCCATTTCCCCGGGTCCTGGCCCGTCAGGTGGCTTCCATCTGGCTGCAGAGAACATCCTGGGGACCTGACAGGAAGACGTGCAGATGGCCAAGTGGATGGACGGCGGGATGGAATTACACAGCACCCATCTGTGTAAGTGTTGTTCAGTATATTATGGCCTTGGCATCCGCCACGGGACCCAAGCAGGTTGCAGCCCGAGCCAAGCTGCTGCCCTTTAGAAGCACTGACTCGGGGTTGGCAGGGCCCGTGGAGATCAGCTAATCCAGCCTCCCACCTGGTGACAAGCGTCTTACCTGGGTCCAGCAGTCATCTCACACCCTCAACCCCAGCCCGTTGCTGCGCTCTGACCACAGGCCTCCTCCAGCCCCTGGTGCCCACGTAGCCCTTCCACCCGGACACGCTCCACAGGGCTGGTCCTCTTCTCTGCTGGGTCTCAGCTTAAACAGCACCTCCCTAGAGAAGCCTCCCCGACCTCCCTAAGTGGGTTCCTGACATTCCGCGCCCCTCCTCACGCTCCCCTCAATGTACTTCTTTAACTGTGAACTGATTCAGGACCCATCTCCCCCAGCGGACTGTAGGCTCCTAGACGGCTGGGCCCATATGGCTCACACCCTTGACTGTATCACGGCCAATGCCTCTGGTGCCTGGCACCCAGCAGGTGCTCAAAAACTATTTGCTATCTGGATGCATGCACAATAGTCCTGAAGGAATTCCAAAGAACTCCAATCGAGTGGAGCTTTGCTTCTATGGCAGCTGAAGTTTCACTCAATAACCAAAGGTCCCTGTCTGTGAAAGCCAGGCCTGCCAAACGGGGAAGTGCAGCTGCCAATCAGCAGCGAAGGTGGCAGGCGTGGCCTTCTCAGCTCCCAGAGGCTTACAGGTTTGTGCACCTGTGATGGGCGCAGGCCTGCTGGGGATCCTTCATCCGTCCAGTTACCTGCTGCTGACCCTCTGGCCTCGCTGACATTTGCATTATTAACTGTGCAGCAGGGAGGACAAGCGTCCCAGACCAGGCTCTCTCTGCTGCCCTGGTGACAAGCTCTGGCCGACAGTCTGTGGACCTGTGTTGCAAGGAGGCTAATAAAACGCAATCCTCAAACACTGTGGTGACTGCAGCTGAAACACCTCCTCCAACAGCAACATAATCTGTTTTCAAGTCCTGAATTCAAAGGGAAACAAGTGGCTTGAAGACGTCAGATGGTTTATAGGACTATCCCCTTCGGCGTCTGGGACATCTTGATGAAAAGTGTAAAACCCAGACCTAGGAAACGGGTAGAAACATCAAGAGAGCCTCTGACACTTTCAAAACGGAACTCAGAGGACCTCAGGAAATGTAAGTGGGCACAGGCTTGTGTGTGAAGAGGAGGGTCACGGCAGAAGTGCCAAAGCCAGCTGCCACTCAACCAGAGGTTCTCAGCGGCTGGGGCTCCCGGCTTGGGTACGAGGTGCCTTTCATGCCCCACAGCCAGACTCAGGCTGCTGAAGTTTCTAATGAGAACACAGTCCCACCCGTGAAGCTAAGTCACTGGAAGAGTTCCGAAGGGAAAGCCCCTCCCGCTACTCAGAGGGAAAAAAAATGACCTTCTTGGCCTGGAATCTGGGGGCATTTTATGCAGATGCCCTAACAGAAGTTAACAAGGGGAAGTCAGCTCCTTTGATTATTCCAACAGGCTACTGCTATGTAGAATTGCACAACTCTTGGGGTGGGTTTGGGGACTTTTTTTTTTTTTTTAAAGCCTGTCCTCACGGGAACCACGTTTACTTTTCTAAGACCATTTCATGAGAACCTCCCTACTCACACCTTTTAAATGCCTCTGCTTGGGTGGGAATGTGGTTGACACCACCAGACCAGCTTGCAGGGCTCTGCGGCCACCAGCGCAACAGCCAGGGTACAGGTGGACCGTCCCAGGGCTGCCACCCACCGCCTGCTTCTGAGAAAGGGGTTCGCTGCCCAGCTGAGAACTGGATGGGGCAGCCACTTCGGTTTTTTTAAACCCAAGCTGAGTAATGTCAACCTACGGCCTTCAGGTGACAGAAGTTGCACAAGCTCCAGGACTTCTGACTGGGGGACAAACACATTCTCGTTTGCATGTGTGTCTAGTTCCTCATGTGCAAGATGAGGCAGCAGCCATCACCTGCCCGGGCGTGAGCACCATGGAGGAAGCGTGAGGACACAGACAGTGCTTCCCTCTGGGACACGGCCACTGTGTGCCCCCCTGGCAGTGGGTCCACTCGGTTTGGGGTGAGCCAATGGTGGAGAGTCAGCTTCTACCGGGTGAGAGTAAAGACCGCTAGGACTGCTGGTGGGGAAACAAAACAAAACACAAAAGAACCATGGGAAAAGGGGAGGGTGGGGAAAAATCCACCTTCGCCCAAACTCTTTGAATGTCCTGATGCCACACAATGGGATGCTTTTAGCGGGGAAGGAAAAATGTCCTGTTTCCGGTGACAGGTCCAAGAACCTTGAGTAGGTGTGAGAAACAAGGATGCTTATAGATTAAAAAAAAAAAAGACAGAAAGAAGGTGGAAAGGAAGGAGTCAAGGAAGGGGGAGTGAGCTCTGCGAGCGGCTCCATGGCGACGGGTACGTCCACCTCCCGGCCGCCCACCCACAGCCAGATCCTGCTGACGCACTTGAGAACAAGCTGCTTTCTACCAGCTCAGGAAGGGGAGCAAACCCAGAGAGCTCATTAAATCCCTTCTCAGCGGCTCTCGGCTCTCGTCTGCCTGCAGATAGTGAGCAAGGAGGCTATAAATAGAAGTTATATAACATCTCTTTGTTGATTCCTGTGCTTACCAAAAAAATGCGGCATGACCTTGTTTTTATCTTCGGCGGACTGGCAGAGGGCTTTAATCTGGTTGGGGATCTTCTTAAAGTTTAAACGGCAGAATATCGATTTCCAAGTGAAGGGTACTCGGGGCATTCCTCCTCAGGTAGAAAAAAGTTCATTCTCCCGCTGGAAAACAGCATCTTAAGGAATCTTGTGGCTTCCCCTTAGACATTTTGGGATGAGGCCAGGATTAACACGAATCCCCAAGAACAAGAACCATTAGATTGGCTTCTTGGGTTTTCTAGAGGTCGTAGGACTTAACAGAGATACACTGAAAGCCAACACCTGGGTTCTAAATACCTCTAGCATAAACAGTTGTCTTTTTCTTTCTTTCTTTTTTTTTCTTTTTCTTTTTTTGAGCAGGACTTTATTGGGGAACAGTGTGTACTTCCAGGACTTTTTCCCAAGTCAAGTTGTTGTCCTTTCAATCTTAGTTGTGGAGGGCGCAGCTCAGCTCCAGGTCCAGTTGCCGTTGCTACTGTCCACCATCCCTTGCGGGAATCAAACCAGCAACCTTGTGGTTGAGAGGACGCGCTCCAACCAACTGAGCCATCTGGGAGCTCAGCGGCAGCTCAGCTCAAGGTGCCGTGTTCAATTTTAGTTGCAGGGGGCGGAGCCCACTGTCCCTTGCAGGATCTGAGGAGTTGAACCGGCAACCTTGTGGTTGAGAGCCCACTGGCCCATGTGGGAATCGAACCAGCAGCCTTCGGAGTTAGGAGCATAGAGCTCTAACCGCCTGAGCCACCGGGCCGGCCTTGTCTTTTTCTTTCTTAACAAGCCAAGACAGTAAGAGTCTGTGGGTTGCAAAAGCCTCCTCCTCAGAGATGCCGACGAGACCTAAGCGAGTAGCAGAGGGAGACACACACACGCGGGTGCCCTGACACCCAGCCCACCCTTGGCAGACCCCGTGCCAGCCCAGGCTTCTGAGCAGAACCTGGCTTTGGTGTCTTCACTTGAAGGTCGCTTCAAACGAGCGTGTGCTCATGGGGTTTGCCGCTGAGCCCCACTGCGCTGCCATCTTGTCTAACCTGTTGATGCCACAAAACTCTTTGAGAAACTGTTACCATGGGAACTTTCCCTCTCTGGCATCTTTCAAGAAATGTTACAGGTGCTGGAGAATTCCATGCCATTGGTCTCAGTAAGCATTTTTTTTTTTTTTTGCATCTCAGAACATGTGGCTTCAACTGAGAGGACTTTTAAAGCTATGATGCAAATGTTTCCAATGCAAACATCTTCTGGGAACAGGGGTTAATCCCACAGGACACTGGGGGGTGTGTGTGCTGTGTGGCCTGAGAGTACCTGCAGGCCCCAGTCCGCGTTCCAATTTTATCCACAGTGGTTTGAATAATCATAGCACCTGAACCAGACCCTCCGGGGTCTGAAACAGCTCAGAGGGTGACTCCAGCAAGAGACATTGTGACTGTCATCTCCACTGTGGGACTTCCTTTCTCATCAGAACGAGTGGGTGGTCAACAACTCAATAATGCATAAATCCAGGCGGGACAAGTGTCCGTGTTTGCTGCTGAACCCCCGTCCCTGGTCAGTCACTGAAGTGCACTGGCCATCTGTCAACGAAGACTCAGGAGCCTGTCCCCCCACCCCCCCTTCTAAATTCCTGCGAGGAAAACCGGCTCTACCTTCTACAGTCTGAAGAGTGCAGATCCCACAGGAGCCAATACATGGCCCGAAGCAGCAGTGTTGCCAGGTAACGAGTGTGGAAATATACTCAGAAAACTGTCTGTGACAATATACAACCTCCGGTCTGCAGCTGATAACCGAGGGAGTGTTAAAACACCGTGTTCTCTTAACACCCAGGCTTTGGGTGTGAAAGTAAAATTAAACAGGATACTTCCTCTTGTAAATACAAGGCAGGCATACAGAGCACACATGCACCCACTAATTGGAGATAGTAGAGGGGTTTGCAACAGCCATCTGCAACGCACCCTCGCTTTTACTACCCCCCCACCCGCCCCCAACACAAATTCCAGAAAACTCAGAGAAACATAACAGAGCAGGAGCCTTTCTTATTCAGGGACAAGTTCACCTCTGACCAGAGAGAGCTCCTCGTAGGAAGGCCATTGGCGGAAGTGAAAGAAAAACTCATCCATTATATAAACAATGGGCTTCCACTGTGTAGTTCGTACGTCTACTTGTAAAATGCCCTGGCTCATTAAGCAGGTCCAGTAACCAGCGCTTCGTACCCCCACCCAGCAACAAGACAGACACTGCCCGCCAGCACACCCAGTGCCACAGTGGAGATGGCCCTGACCAGCCCCGACACTGCCCACGCAGAAAGGCTGTCCAGTGTGGCAGAAAGCTGGGAGATTCTGGAGGGAGACAGACCCGGGTTCACATCTGAGCTCTGCTAACTGGGTGACTGTGGCTAAGACCCTGGCTCTTCTGAGACTCAGTTTCCTCATCTGCAATCGGGCTAGCCCATCTAGCTGAGATAAAAGACATCACCACGTCGTGCCTGCCCTAGAAAGGGCATGTTATCAAGGCAACAAGTCCCCTCTTTTTCCTTCTCCAAACATGACTATTCTTCAACCCAAGACTCAGATGTGGGGAGAATCAAGTGCACTGCGCCCCAAGACGGACGCATGTTCCTGTAGATGCAAGCACGAGACAAAACCGTTGGTCATGTGACTGAACATGAGCACCTAATTCAGGGAGCTGCCATCCGTCCCCAGAGAGGAAGTTGTCCCAGGGAGTTTCCTTCTCACTCATTTCCGCAGACCTGGCGGCCTGGAGGTCACTGGAAGTCAAACAGCATGCATGGCATGTATCATTATTATTCGGCAAATGAGACGCCCAGCCTCTAAGGAGAAGTCTTCCATGGCTTCCTCCTCTGTCACTCACAGGCCGATCCTACAACCAAAGCAAAGACCAGCCACACAAGCGGTGGTGGGACGTGCCCAGAAGGCCGAGCACCCTCCATGAGGTGCCCGCCAACAGAAAGAACCACCAAAAACAAAGCCAAGAATTCTCATTTGCCCAACAAACAGAAGCAAGGTCCTGCAGGGGTAGGCGGCCCATTGCCTCAGTCCCCGGGGAGGGGCTATGGGCCATGTCTGTGCCAGAGAAACTGGTGGAGCTTCACATCCAGGAAGGCAGCTCTGTAGAGAGGCTGGAACTCAGGCTGTAGCAGGAAACAAACCCGGACACAACGACTGCTAGTTCTGCGATCCTGAGAAGTAACCTGACGTCTCGAACCCCCTATTTCCCTCTGACCAGTATCTGCCCACACCATAGGGTCACCAGGAAGAGTTAAGAGAGAACAAGCAGAGGGAGCACCGAGCCCAGCGCCTGGCACACGGGCACGCAGGCTCTGGTACTCATTATCACTGCTGTCCCTGGGTACCAGCAAGGAGAACGGACGATGGAAAAGACCCATTGGGCATCCAGGACGTTTCTCCAAATCGACAGTACGTACTTCCCCTGGGTTTACATAAACTTCCCACACGTAAAGAAGGTGTCCCTTTTAAATGGCAACAAGCATTGATAACACATTTTCACATTTCACACTGTCTGTTTATGTTCAGAAAAGCATGAGAGTCTAAAGGAACAGGGTGGCCACAGAGGGTCGGGACTTCGGTTTAGCGGGTGGACACTTACTGAGCACCCACCAGGTCGAGGTGCTGGGGAGGGAGCGATGCCTGACCCTGGGAGGAAGTACTGGTCGGGAGAAGAAGACGTGCCACCAAAAAGTCCCCCTGGGACACTGCTGTGTGTTATGCTCCGTGTCGAGTGGGGGGCTTTCCACGTATCATCTTATTTAGTTCCCAGAATAACCGTCCAGAGCAGGACTCTCTACATGGCCCCACACATGCCGGGTGAGTTCCCTTCATCTAACACATGTAGCGACTTCTCTAGGAACTCGGGGAGAACTCAGACTTGGTCTCGACCCTTGCGATCTGACAGTGACCCTCCATTTAAAGTGTGGTGAGTGCTACAGAGACAGAGACCACCACCTCTGCCCCAGGGACCAAGAGCAAGCTTCCAGAGCAGGGGGCATTTCAAACAGCGCCTGGGCAGCATGCTGGGCAAAGGGAGAGGGCACATGCCACACGGAGCAGCGACATCTGAGCATGCGGCTGTCAAAACGAGTGGGTGCAGCTGTGGACGATGAGTGTGGGGTGTGCGTGCGGAAGCTCAGGCGGGGCCAGGTCACGCAGGGCACCAGGGTGGCATGGATTCGGTCCTCTGTAGAAGTTTGTTAGGACAGGGACTAGCGTGAGGTGGTCAGGCTCCCTGTGAGGGGACCCCGCTGATGGTGGTGTGGAAGGGAAATGCCCGGAGGCGGGGCTGTGGAGCGGGAGAGGCTGTCAGCTATCCAGGTGGAAGGCACCCAGTCTCGGAACCCTGACGACCCCACATTGGCAGGTGGTGCCAATCCCAGCTCCTCCACACCCGGCGGGGCCACTTTGGGCGTGTCATGTAACCTCCAGGTGCCAGCCGTCTGGCTCACTATAAACCCTAACTGAATGTAGACTACATGAGCACTGGAGGGGAGAGTGGGCACAGAATGAGTTCCTAATGAAAAGCAAGAGAGGGAGGAGACCGATGATTTCAGTTTCTAGCTTGGGAACCTGGAAGAGTGGCAGTGGTAAATCCACTGATCAAGATATGGAATAAAGAGGGCAGGTGTGGTGGGGGCGGGGAGCTGACAGGTGTGCCTGGGGTCACACTAACTGAGCGTTAACACAGGTGGGGAGTCACGGGGATTTGCACAAAAGTCTGGAACCCGCAGAGAGGTGGCGCCATGAGCTCTGCCTCTGGGAGCTGTTGCCATAAATGGTAGTTGGATGTGACAGGAGTGGATGAGATTCCCCCAGGGAGTTTGGAGGAAAAGATGACAAACAGGCCGGAGACCAGGCTTCAATATTTCAGATATTTTAGGCTTAAGTGTAAACGCTGCCCGGAAGACCTGGGTTTGCCACTAGGAAAACCTCCGCAGGGGGCCATGAGGAAATGACTCACTCAAAACGTGCCCGGGCAGGAGGGGCCAAGACGCCTGACAGATGAAAACTCTGCAATCTCAGGGGTCCGGACGCTCGGGCCACACGCACAAATCTGTGTTGAAAGGTGGTAACAGGAGCGATGGGATACCCAGGAGAGGCACTGAAGGAAAGGGGAGACGGCCTCCCACACGGAAAGAAAAGGCAGAGCCCTCTCTTCCCCTGAATTCCCCTTTATTAGCTGAGCAAGTGACCCAAGTACCTTGGGACTCAGGAACTTAGTCACCCGGTGAACATTTACCTAGAACCTGTCACTGCCACGCCAGGGGGTGAACAGCGCAGAAAGGTGGCAAGTCATGCTTCCCTTCCTCCAGCAGGTTCGTATCTGAACTTCAAAGATTCAACGAACTCAGGGGCTGGCAAAGGTTTTCTGCAAAGGGTCAAATGGTAAATATTTTAGGCTTTGTGGTCTATTCAGTCTCAGCTACAGCTACTCAACTGCCCTTGTAGCATGAGAGCAGCCATGACGGTGCCAAAGGAGTAAGTGTGGCTGTGTCCCAATAAAACTTTATTTACAGAAGCAGTCAGCCGGCTGGACTGGAAATGCCAGCCACAGTGTGCCAAGCCCTGGACTGCCATGTCCCACGCGGCAGAGAAGACTGTTGTCAGCCGGAAGGTCCATACCCAGAGTCATTATGGGAAGCTGGGGAGACAGACCTGCTAGACCAGAAGGAAGAGAAAGAGGGAAAAGCACGCCTTGTGGATGTAACAGGATACAGTGAGATGACGGCTCAACTTACTGCTCTTTTCAAGTCTTCTCTGACCTCTTTTTCTGCTGTTTAGTCAAACTTTGGAGACATCTCCTTTCAGAAACGAATTCCTGTGTGTGGGTTTTACAGGAAGGAAGGAAGATGTGTCCCAACCATGCAGTCCTCTATAAGAAGACGGAAGGACAGACACACATAACTGTCTACTTTTGCCTAGACTGGGCTTGGCTGCTCAGGAAAGAACAAAAATAATGCAGGCTCTCCAACTCCTCTCCAAGCACAAGCAGGGTACGCCCACCCGTCCCCTCAGGCCACCTCAGCAGGACTGTGCATCTTGTAACCCCAGTGACAAGGGGCCTCGTGAACGTGGACAACCCCTGCACCGATTTCTTGCCCTGAAGTGCCAAACTGAGCCAACTGTCCCTTGGAGGGTGGCAGTAAGGACCTGAGTGGAGCGGTGGCACATGTCATTGTCCCTTTCAGGAGAAGTCATTCAGGCCTCCTATTCCCAAGAAAGGTAACCATGTTTGAATTTTGAGTTTCCACCTTAAATTACGGATTTAGACCAGTAATCCTAAAAAGACCCTTGTCCAATGACACGCCACTTTCCTGGGAATGAAAAGGAAAGATAAGGTGCATCGGTCCTAGGAATTATTTGGACCAAAAGGGAAGGAAAGACAAAGGCCCGGGTCAGGGAGCCTTCAGGACTTAAAGCCACAGAGTGACCGGCTGACGGCCCTCATTTGGCTCCGCCCACCACCCCTTCAGCACCAAAGCCAGGTCGTCTCCCAGCCTGTGGGCCTCGGGCATCTCTTCACACAGACATGGGTGGGGTCTCTGTGAAGACAAAACAGACCCCCGGGCCCACTACATGAAAGCAAAAGACCAGAAGTCTGATTTCTGACAGAAAACAAATTTAATAAAATGAAACCCTCTTTTAAATAATAAAAGTTTTCTTCATAAAAATCACCACCACATTTGAAGCTCTTTCTGTGACCCTGCGGCCACATGAGGCACTTTCCGTGAGCCACGCTCTCTGACCATCCCAGGAGCCCTGGCAGGTGGGCACCTCCACTCAGGAGCCAGGCTGGGAGTTCAAGGACCGTGCCCCGAGGGGCGTGGCAGGGCTGCACAGGGCGCCCTCACGCCACAATCTCAGCTTCCGCAGTCTGCCGCAGTCCGTCTGCTGGCCTGTGCCCTCCAGTTCATGTTACTGTTTAACGCACTTGACAACTGCAGAAGGGAGGGCCTTGGCTTTTCTAACCCTCGTTTTACAGATGAGAACACTGAGTTTCGAAGTGTCCCGAGGAAGTCCAAGGTCATCCAGCTGGCAGGGGGCAGAGCTGGCATTCCAACCAGGTGTTTCCACTCTGGAGGCCACGCTCCTTCCCAGGCCCCAGGCCGCCCTTCCAGGGGTCTCCCCAGAAATGCGTGACCCTGCTCCCCCGAGTCACCGACTCTCAAAGGGTGGCCCACAGGCAGAGTCTACACCCCTCCTTGAACCCAGGGGGGCGGCTTCGCTGTTCAGAGCCCTCCGGCCTCCCCTGAAGGGCACAGTCTCCAGGGAGCCTGCTGGGGCCAGGCCATCTGCCTCCCTCTATTTTCATGCCCACGGCTCCCACAGCTCCCACGCTGGAGAAAGCGCCTTCTGACTCCACTGCTGGCTGAATACACTCCCACACGGACAAAACCTGAGGTCAGAAATCACGGCTTGGAAGTGACTCACTCCTGACTGCCCTGCCAGAAATGACACCCTTTTACATAACTGCGTAACTTGCTCACACACCAACCTTTTCCACCTCCTCAGGGTGACTGCCCTGTCAAATGAAGGCTGCTCTTCCTCACAAGCTGGCCCTGGAAAAACCAAAGCGCTCTTTCCACCCTCACCCGCTGCTACTGGGGTCAGAGGCAGCCCAGACGGCATGCTCCTCCCACCCTCACCCTGGCGGTGACCTCTGGAAGGGGTGGGAGAGTTCCTATCTAATGTTGGCCCTTCGGCTGCCTCTGCAAGCCAGTTTCCTGACAGAGTACTTGCAACTCCAGCTGTGTACGTGCAGAAATGAAAGCTTTTGGGGTGTGTCTGTAGGCTAGACTTGGCATAGGAATATCCGTGGGCAGCCATTCGACATGCAAAATTCACTGTGCTTCTGCAACGGGAAGCAGTCCCCCCAATTTTTTTTGTATCTAGGCTGCTTAATTCACTGCGGGGTTCTCTCATGCAGTCACCCCAGCACCTATATCCCCAAACATCTGTATTTGTTAAAAACAAAACAAAAAACAAAAAGCTCCAAACACTCGTATGCTCCAGATGTACGTGACTCCTCCTCTTCCCCAGGTGAGCACAGCTCTGTTCTCCCGAAAGGAAGAGGAAGCGAGGGACCTTCCCCCGGGTGCCGGTGGGAACATCGCAGGAGGAAGGAACACAGAAATTGGCAAGGACTCGTAGGACGGATATGCAGTGCCGTGAGGCTTACTGAGCTCTGCGTGTGCCAAGAATTAATTCATAAGCAAATGCTTATTTTATAGTTTCCCACTTGCCACAAAACATCAAGCAGAAAGGAAAGATTTCTTCTGGGGGCTGGCAGGAAGTGGGTGGCACCAGAGTGGGGAGAAAGACAGCAGGAGTCACTCTTACAGAGAAGTCTGATCCCATGGCTCAATGGTGTCACCCATTCCTGGGAAACCCCGGGGCAGTGGGACCATCTCCCTGTTCCCAGAAGCACAGGGTCACCGTCAAGTCTGAACTGCTCTGATGTCGGAGGAATTTTAGAGGCAATATCCATCCTAAGATGTTACTGTCGTCAGAGAAGCCAGGGCAGAGACCGAAGACGCTGGAAGACTTGGGGCCACCGTCCCAGGAGTCCATTGTGCCAGGCCAGGAAGTAGTCTGCATTTGGCTTTCAGGCACTTCAGGGCTTTAGGTGATGATGGGACAGATTCCAAGGTTTCTGAATATGGGAGCAAACACTATGGGAAGGTACCTGGCAAGACTGTACGTCTTATTTCCGGATTCCCACACTGAACCCTCTAAGCTCTGGGCACGAAAGTTCAGCATTTCTGAAGGACAATGGTTTCCGGTGACCTCATCCTTGAGGACAGGGCTGAATTTTCACCAACCATCCAAAGGGGAAGGACATGAATTGACACTTCCGCAAAGATGGGGTTGAACTTCCAGGGAAAACCAAGCTCCTTCACTGCAGAGACAATGGTGTCTCCCTTTTTTGCAGCTGTAGCACCCAACTTGGGGGCTTGACTGACCCATGGTAGGTGCACAATCAATTATAACGGTGATATGGGGGAGCCAGTCCCCAGAGGTGGCCCTCACAATTCCCTCTCACAACAAAAGGTAGAGCTTTTCTCCCCTCCCTCTGAAGCCAGGCTGGCCTCATGATTGGCTTTGACCAACAGAATGTGGCAGAAGTGTCGTGCTAGGAATTCCAAGCCCAGGACTTAAAAGGATCGGTAGAGTCTACTTCCTGCTTCTTGAAACACTACTTCTTAGATTCCAGCCACCATGCTTGAAGAAGCCCAAAGCACAGGGACAGGCCACATGGGGGAGAACCAAGGTGCCAGCCCCAGCTCAGCTGTCAGCTAAGGGCCAGCTCCTCGAGCCAGAGCCATACAAGTGGCCACCGTGGCCATTCCAGCCCAACCCATCCCGATGACGGGAGTCCCAGCCAAGATCAGTGGAGCAGAAGAACCGCACAGCTGAGCCCACACCACAGAAACATGACAGGTATCAGAAGAGCCATTCCGTTAAGCCGTAAGTCCTGAGATGGTTAGTTCCTCAGTGATAAGACAACTAAAATGGAGCGAGGGAGGAGGGGTCAAGAGGCACAGGAGTTTTCTCCTGGGCTGTGCGTTGCTCTGAAGCCCTCAGTACGTCATCACCCTCACTGAGCTCTGCTTCCTTGTCGCTGTGACAGGGACAACCTGTGCCCTGCATACCTCACAGCACAACGGGGACACTCAGATGACAGAGCCTGAGCCAAAGGGCTTTGTACACAGTCGTCCAAGATACTTGTCTTCTCTACTGAGCTCGGCAGCCGGGAACCCACTTACCCCTCTGTCTTTGGTGATGACAGGAGTTGCTGTGTAAGAAGGGGAAAGCCATCTTCCTTTACAGGGTACCAGCCGCGTTCCTCAGATCTTTACCATCATTCTGAAGAAAGAAGCCATGACAGGCAACAGGCAAGGAGAAGTTTGGGGAGCCAAATTGCCTCGGGTCAAATCTTGACTTTGCTCCTTATTGGTTGTGTGATTTGGGGTAAGTTCCTGAACTAGAGGGAGTTTTAGTTCCCACATCCATAGAAAGGGTTGATCACGGCACAGACCTCAGAGGGAGGTTGTGGGGATTCAGGGAAACGACGCCTGAAAAACACTTAAGCATCGTTCCTGGCCCAGGAAGCACTTTGTAAATGTTGGTTGTTATCATCATTATGGTTTTTACTTCAATTTTTAAATGATCACCCAGTAAAACTGACTTTTTTGGTGACAGTTCTACAAATTTTCACATATGTACAGATTTGTGTGGCCACCACTAAAAAGAGGAGACACGACAGTGTGGCCACCCCGAAACTCCTTTGTGCTACTCCTTTAGCGTCCAATTCTCCCCTCACCCCTACCTGACAAATGCTGACCTCCCTCTCTGCAGTCTTTTCCTTTCGAGCAAGTCATGAAAATAGAGCCATACAGTGTGTCACCTTTTGAGACTGGCTTCTTTCACTCCGCATCCTGCCTCTGAGATGTGCCCAGACTACGGCGTTTATCAGGAGGCCTCCCTTTTGACTGCTGAGGAGTATTCTGCTGTGTGGATGGACCGTCATTTGTTCAATCACCAGGTTTTAAAAAATGATTTTCACAGAGCAGGGAAGACTTCAGAAATGGAACCCGCCAGCCATCGCTACTGGGTTCTAAGAATTCCTGGGAAAACATCTAATAATTGCTACTAAGTCCTGACTCAAAGTTGCAAGGACCCAGGAGTCCACACGTAGGTCTCACACTCACTAGACACAGGAACAGAAACCCAGGGCTAACTTCCTTCATCCCACACAAAATGGGGCTGGAAGGCAGGTCTCATTCCCCCATCATTCTCTGTGAGAAACAAGTGCCAAACCCCAGGGGGCGGGGTGGGGGGGGCCTTGTGCCAGGGAATCCCGCCTGACCACAGAGCAATTTCCCTTCCTAAGACTGTAGCACGTCCTCACTCTGAACAGGAAGTGATAACAGGCGGTGAGTTCCAGCTGGAACCCACCCCACCTTTAATGGATTACAGCATGTCGGCAATCATTAATGGCCACAAGTGCAGTTTTAGCCCAACTCTAACTACTTTGAACCGGCTTCTCTCAAGCAAGATGAAACTTTGAATCACTCCCCCTGGGGCGTCAGGTTCTGTGTCCTTAACTGGCCTCCGAGGACCCAAGTTCCACATCATTTTCTCCAGAAAGAGAAGTTCAGGGCCAAGGGGGTGTCATGCATCAACTGGAGGCCAGCATACATTCTCCTGGAACCACAGGTCTCTAACGAGGTGCTAGGTTAGGGTTAGATTCTCCCCTCCAATCCTGGAGATCACAGAAGGGGCGGAGGGGAGAGGGAGGCTAGGAGGGAGAGAGAGAGGGAGGGAGGCACCGAGGGAAGGAGGGAGGGAGGGAGGGAGCGTGCACGCCCTCAGTGCTGTGTCCTCTGTCCTGGCCCGGCACACAGGCCACCACACCCAGACCCACCCGCTCGCGAGCACACTGCCTCCCTCGGGAGAAAGCAGCTCGCCTCCCGCCTCCCGACAGCCAGAACCACTGGAGCTCAACCATGGCATTTCATCTGGAGCCTGAGCCTATGAGTCAGAAATGTGTGAAAACATGAAACTAATATTCATAATTACTTTACAAGATAAAGAACTTGAAGGAAAAACAGATTCTGTGTGCCTTGCCATCGCCATCAGGGTACACTGTGAAAAACACGGCAGCTCGCCAGCCCGCCTCAGCCTCAGCGCTCAGCCCGCTGCACGATTCATTCCTCCTTAATTAACGGTGTCTTCAGACGCCCAGTCATCCAGACTCTTTCCAGCCCTGACAGCCAACTGGGACCTGCAACCTCAGCTCCCGCAGCCAATCAGGTGCCACCCCCAACATTCACTAGCTACCAAGGACCGAGGCACCGGCCTGGAGCAGGGGGTGTTGCAGTCTCCACTCATGAGATCCTGTGCCCCATACCCCACTGGGTTCAGCATCTCTTTCTCTTCCCAGTTTTTTTCACTGAGGTATAGCTTAGGTGCAGTAAAGCACACCTATCTTAACTGCATGGCTCACTGAGTTTGAAACACACACACACACACACAGGCAACCACCACCTAGACCATCCACTGTGCCCCAAAAGGCTCCCCTGTGTCCCTCCTCGCAAGCATCCTCTCCCAGCGACGACCCACTCGATCGCACATTCATTCTGAGTTCAGGCTTTCAGCAGCTTGGCCCTGAATGACTGCTAATTAGTTTCCTCATTATCGGATTGCCTCCTTCTGGGCACTGCTTTCCTCAGTTTATCTGCCCAACATGCCAGATTTAGAGTCCTAAGTGACAGCTCCAAGGTTACTTGGAGGGCTGGCCTGCTGTTGTGCAAAGCCCGGCCCCTTCCACCCTCCCCCACGAGCATACCTGTCACGCTGGGCCTCTGGGCCTCGTCCCTCATAGCCCAGCTCCGTGCCCAGCCCACCGTTCAGACCCATGGCTCTCCTTCAAAGCCCACCTCATCCAAAGCCTGTCAGCAGCTCCTCGCACAGGCATCGCTACTGAGGGTCCACGTGCGACAGCCCCTGCCTCTGGGGAGGCCCTACACATGCATCTCGAGACACCGCTTCCTGTGTGCGTGCAAAGGCATCCTGCATCGTCGCTAGATTTTCAATCTTTAAGTTTCAGGGATTTGTCAAATTAGCAAAGCTTTAAGAAAAACTGGGGCGGGAAGGGAATGACTTAGGGTTTCCAACTTCTTATTTGGCCAATTGAGGAAAAACCAAACCAGAACTGTCACCCACTATCAACACCATTTCATAAAAGATATTGGAGCTAAAAAAAAAAAAAGAAAAATGGAGAGGCTACAATCTCAGAATAAAATGGTCACAGTCCTTCAAACGGATTATCTGGTTAAGGAAAAACTCGCCACATTGCCCTCATTTTTCACCTTTGGCCATGCCTGGCGAAGATTCTCACCGACTGGCTGGCTCCAGCACCTGGAAAGCACTGCACTGCACTTCCCTAGTCGAGAACCATGTAGAGAGGAAGCACTCAATAAATGCTGAGGTCACTGATGTAGTTACTGGAATCACGTAGTTCAGAGACAGGGAGCGTCGCGGCCCCGCTTCCATCTCCGCACAGGCACTGGGCACCACGGACACAGCAGTGAGGGGACGACAGGCCTGGAGGACCCACCCCCACTCGCATCAGACTCACATGTGACAAATTCAAATGCCAGTCCCAACGCGCTACAACTCAGGAGCCCATGTGACGACCCAGACATGCAGTGGACCCTGCCATGGGCACAAGTCTCGACTTCGTGCTTGCGTAACCACGGACTCGACAGGTATGTGTCGAGGCTACTGGGCATTGAGGGTCAGGAGACGGGGCCACCAGAGACGCAGACAGGTGTGCCGATCATGCAAGGTGTAGGGCACCTGGCTGGAAGAGCGAGTGGGGGCTGACATCAACCTGTGCTCCCCTTGCCCAGCCAGGTGCCCTGGCCTGGGGCACACCTGC
This sequence comes from Rhinolophus sinicus, assembly GCF_036562045.2. Taxonomy (NCBI): domain Eukaryota; kingdom Metazoa; phylum Chordata; class Mammalia; order Chiroptera; family Rhinolophidae; genus Rhinolophus; species Rhinolophus sinicus. Next base: position 4,467,027 of record NC_133759.1, on the reverse strand, counting down.
CCACAGCGAGAAACACCCTTTCCTAATTGGCACAAAGAACCAAAGCTTCATTAGTCCGGACTCTGGATTTAAATTCAAGACCAAGAACATGATGTCAAGTCAAATAAATATATAAGGGTGAACTGTAAGGTATGTACGTGATGTCAGGAAAGCTGTTATCAAAATACACGTACAGCTAAGGAAACCCTTATTCAGCGAGCCTAGGAGGACGAACGCATGCAGAAGGGAGTATTAAAAATATTTAAAGGAATCATTTTAATTGCCATTTCTACAAGAAAATTATGTATATGTTATGGACATTCATTAAAATTGCTTCTTTAAGGACTAAGTACTATTCTAGTATTTATTGTTTCAAAGTATATACCATGCCCAGCTGACAAAAAAAATCATCTACTTATCTTTGACTAATCTAGCCTGGCTTTTCCGTATTAGTTCATATTGGTTTGGTTTTCTTGAACTGTTCAGACAAAAGGCAGAGAAATTTATGATAATAGCTGCAGTGTCTAATGATATAAATTTTAAATCTGAACAGCACGCACAGTGGAAACTCCTTTCTGGTCATCTTGTGGTGGGACTGTCCATGATTGTGGATAAAAACCGTAAATATACTTCATCAGTCATTCACTGAATAAACTTTTATGGAGTACCTACTATGCCCCAGGTCCCGGGACAATTTTCTTTGCCCATCCTCCGCATTTCATCAATTTGCAATTGTGACTCATGTTTTGGAACCAAGTCTGAGTTAGGACTTGACTGACCATTGCAAGGGTTCGACAGAATTCACTTTTCAGAACAACAGAATCTGATGCTCTAAGAATGAGCTGTTACTCACACAAGAGTCTCGGCACCACCTGGGCACCGGCAGCCACGCGCCCTTCCTACCTGAATGGTGGTGTTGCCCCCTTCCAGAAGGGCGATGGCCAGCAGAATGCTCTCGTGGAACACTCGGTCACTGGACGCGTTCATTATGAGGTCGATGACGAGATTGGAGGCCCCCTCCTTGTCGAGGTGGCACTGAACCTCCGCCAGGCTCATCTCCCCCCTGCTCATGGCGCTGGATCCGGAACCGGCCCCTGGGAAGAGGGAATATTGTTCTTATGAACCACAACCACAGCAGCTGACGTTCACTGCGTATCACTGCGTAGCGACACTTGAGGCACGAATGCTTTGAGGGCATTGTCTCTTTTAACTTTCGGAACTACTCCCCGCGGAAGGTACTGATTATTAGCACAGAGACGAAGTGACTCGTCCGAGGAGTCCCACCATGTCAGGAGCAGAGATGGTATTTGAATGCAGGCTGATGAGATGAAGAACCGTACTTTTCCAGCGTGCAACCGCAAGCATCAAGCCAAGACTGTCCCTTACGTTAAAATACAGTGACTTGGGGCAGAGTTATTAAGAACCGCTTTAAGAGAGAAGCCAAACTTAAACACTTCTCTGAACACTCCTAAGAAAGCACAGGCTGTAAGGATCACTTCAGCTCTCTTTCAAACAAATCCATCCTAGCCCCAGACTCACCCTTCCACATAACGTAGCTGTTCATTTGTTCGTTCATTTATTCAACAGATATTTGAGCACTGGGCGTAGAGCCACAGCTGGGGGTGGGGGGGTGGGGTGTGAGCAGAACAGACAGAGTTCCATCCTCAGTGACCTTCAGATGACATGAATAGCCTTAAGAAGAGGGGGCTCTGCCCCTCAGAGGGATGGACGGTGTGTGTGGACAGTGCCTGTTTGAGAACTTGCATTGTTACTGGCAAAAACTGAACCCACAACGTACATGGGAAAACGGTCCCATCAACTTCCGAAAACGGAAAACCACCTCTGTCCTTCCCTGCAGAGATCAGCTCAAACGCCACCTCCCTCCTGCTGCGTCTTGCCTGTCTGATCCATTAGGTGTACAGTGCAAGATGGGACGCACATCTTTCTGCAGCTTCTTAAAGCAGAATCTGCCTCCGATGCATTTCCAACTGTCCTCCCCCAGCCCCCACCATGATGCTTCTCCAGGGCCACACATATTTGTTGAGTGACCTCACTACAGAAAGCAAAGAGGAATCGGTCTGAGATGTTGTGTGAACAAATTGTGCTTGAGAATCACTTTGGAACTTTTGGAGGAAAGCTGAGGTCCTGTTCTGGGGACGGCTTGAGAACTGCAGCTTCGCACGCTCCGTGAACTGAGCAGACATGCTTCAAGTTTTCATCTGGCGAGAAACCCAAGGTCCCTCCCCAGAAGCTGCTGGGATCAGTCTATTCAGCACCTGGTATTTCTGTGCTGCCTACAGAGCCCACCAAGCATCGCTGTAGGACAAGGAATCAGGCGACTCACATTTGTGCTTCGAGTACTGAGCTCCCCACCCCCTGAAAACCAAAACCAACACCCACAGTTGAGTCCGGCATCTCTGCTATTTCTACCTATAATTGTGCTTACGATGTTTTGGAACCCTTTAAGGATTTGCTTCTGATTTCCATATAGGGACTTTTTTTGGACAAAGCCCCATGAGAGTTTGGGGAAGCCCTGATGTTGGAATGAGAAACACTGGGTTCAAACTGTAGACCCCTCACGAACAAGATTCCATTTCCTGTTAAACTGGGGTAAGGACAGTAGCTACCACATCACGGGTAACGTGAAGGAGAAAGTGAGACAAGGCATGCAAAGGCTCAGGAGAGCCCTTGGTCCTTGATAAATATACAAGACCTGGTCGCTTCACCGTCCCTCACTGCCAACATCATGGTCACCTGATGGGACAACGTGAGTCTTAATGACCACGAGAAGACATGTAATAAAGCCAAGTTCCTTGCGTCATTCAGAAGTCACCCAGAAGGCACTGCATGGGAAAGAGGGGCAGCAGGCTTAGCCAATATCTAACTGCAGAGACATGTTTTGAGACAGACCAATGTTTTGATGGCAGACCAGTGACAAAACAGGTTGCTCAAAAATACACTTGTGCCACAAATGCATCTGTTCGAGTTTCGACCTGCAGAGCAGACAGACACACGCAGCTCTCCTGGGGGCACACCAGTTCACACGTGCAGCGGGTTAGCACACCACACAGCCTACCTCCTCCCCCAGGCTTGCTGGGTCCTCCTGGAGACAGCGGGCCATTGCCAAAGCTGGTGAGGCTCTCTCTTCTTCCTGAAGGTCTGATGTTTCCATAGTAACGGTTGACCAAAATTTGCCTGAGCGCCTCACCCTTAATTCAAACAGGATATTGAAATCAGGTTCTGAATTTAATGCATAACTGAGTGACTAATATTCAAAAAGCACAGGGGTACTCAGTTATAATTGGCTCAGTTTCACTCAGTGAAAAAAACAAATTATTAATAAAAGCATCTGGAAACTCTAAAGTTAACTTCTTTAATATTTTCTCAGAAAACCAGATCATAAAAAAAAAAAAAGCAGCAATCTAGGATATTAAATATTTGAAGCACTCTCTCACACAGTGATAAGGGTGGAACGTTAATTTTGAAGGGCAACTAACAATAACAAAAACAAACAAAAAAGTACCTTTGGGGTAAGCCAATAAAAATCGGGCAAATTGAAAATTTTACAGGTCACCTTCCACAGAGCAATATAAAAATGTTACTGAAGCACAGGGTTGATTCCCAAGAGCCTATGACAATATTAAGATATCTGAATAAGAGAGTGTGATGAAATAAGTTGAACATAAGCCTTTCTTACAGAAATAGTGGGCCAAGTGAAGAAGAATTATGCTACAGAAAATAAATTAGTGGCCGATATCAGGTATGTCAATCAAAAAATAAGCATCATGGAAGAAATAACACTTGCAACCATTTGCTTTGAAACAACAGGGGAGCTGGGGAACAAGAAAGGGTGTAAAATGAAACAACGGGGGGCACGAGGTGATAGTTTCGAAGCTGAGTTACAAAGGTTCTCAAAACTCTTCTGACATCTTCTGTGGAGATTTGAACATTTCCATAATAAAAAGTTTAAAAAACATAGACAGCAAAGGAGTTCTGGACAGGGGCTGTATCACTCTTCCCCACATCTCCAACTGAAAAACATCAACCTTTGTTCTCTAATCCTGGGGCAAAGCAGCACAAAGCAGCAGCATAGCCTCAGCTCTACTTCACTTGCAGTTATGCTGCGGGACTCCAGACCAGCTCCCAATCTGGAAGTTTCTACAAGCCAAAGGCTGTACGGATTTCCCCGACTCCTTCCCCGGGACAAAGCCGTAAGGCATGGCGTTGCTCTGGTACGTCATGGAGAGAGGCAAGTCAGAAACGTCTAGCAGAGAGGAGAAGTGTCAAAATCTCGCAGGTCTCTAAAACGGAGACTTGAGAGTCCTTCGAAGAGACTGCAACTGTAACACGAGTCAGTAGAATTTAAGGTGATTCGTTAATAAGCTCTGAGAATAGGTCTGGGGACTTCAAGCAAAGAGTCTGTGCAACAAGATGGGAGGGAGCGGGGCCCTGAGGGTGGCGGGGAGGCCAAGGGCCCCTGTGACGTGCCAGGGCGGCTGCCAGGTCTGCTCCTGTCTAATCCATGCTGCTGGGCAAAGACTCAGGGGACAAACTGGGATGGGGTACAAAAGAGTAGGAAGGGGGGGCTGATTTTTAAACGCAAGTTCAGGGAATTAAAAAAGAAAAAGCTCCCTTTTCCTCTCTTCATTCCACCTACAACTATGTCTCTTACTGTAGTTCTGCAAAGGAGGGAGTGTCTATCGGCTCAGGAAACTCATTTCTGACCTCAACCAACTGCGGATTCAAAGTTCTGAGAGTGCTTCCAACGGGGAAGTGATTTGTGGCGTTTTCAAATACGTTTTGAATAAACTGCCTTTAGTACAATATTTCTTCATGGCTTAGAAAACCGTGTTTTAGTAAAATGAGAACGTTTTGCTGCTGCTCAAGGAGTCAGTACCTTTACAAACCCATCAGCACTCCCCCAAGCTGTCACCGAGAACATGGTGATTTGAAAGGGTGACTTCACAAGAGAAACACTGCAAAGGAATTTTCAAGAAAGCCCACTAAGAAAGAAAAAGGGGAAAGAAAAGGTCACCCCCATGTTGACCTTGAAGGTAAAAGGAGACTAAATGCGATTTCCCCTTTTCACCTAGTGATGCCTCTAGCTGATGGTCTTTCAGTAACATGCAGACTTTGAGCCCCCAAGAGGGAGGGTTGGCAGCAAACCATCCTAATGCTCTGATCCCCTTTGACCCAGGACATTGTTTGACAGATGCCTAGCTGGGGTGAGACATGGAAGCTGCAGTCACAGAAGATGGCCCATGGAGCCATCACGGCAAGAAGAGGGGAGGTCACAGGGTGGAATGGCCAGGTGACTATGACACCCCCCCCTTTCAGGGAAGTCCCCACCAGAGCCCTGGCACTACTGTTCCAGAGGCCGGAACCACTTGGTTAGACTTTCTGCTCTGTGTGGTTTTCAGGGTCACTGGCAGGACCCTGGACACTTTGCAATCGAGGAAGCAGGAGGTAAAGAAAGGGACATGTGCCATCCAGGAACACGTGGGCACCAGGAACAGGAACTTGTGCAGCCTGGATGCCAAACCCAAGTTACAAAGGGATCTCACATCACCATGTTGCCTCTCATTCCCCAGAAAACCCCTAGCAGTTACCATAGCAATGGATGCAGCTAATGGTACATTTTTTCCCCCCGTAAGAGATTATGAAATGTGCTCATGGAAAACACACATACACACACAAACACACACGCCACCCCACAAACTTATTTTTTCCCCCTTCTTAATTATAAGGTTTTGGCACATATTCACCTCTACACACCCAAAATTTTAAACTGCAAGTAAAAAAAAAAAAATAAAGAAAAGAAAATCAGGGAGCATGTGGAATTTTTTTTTTAAAAAAAGAGATTTCTTAGGTAAAAGGGGGCAGAAAAAGAAAATGGATCAGCATTACTAAAAGTTATACAAATCCCTAGCGTGAAAACTTAGATTCAAGGTGAACGGTTTTTCTGAGCCAGTGGATTAATTTAGGAGAAATTAAAATCTGAAGAGAAAATCCTCCCTAACCACCTTGATACAAATCACCCAGCAGCACCCAGCTATTTCCGGGGAGCCAGGCTGAAAAGCCTGACTGCAGAGAAGGAAAAATGGCTTCCCAAATGACGTCACTTCTTCAGGTGCAATGTTTGGCCACGCAACCCTTATGAAAAAAATAATACTAGTTTTTTCCAGCAGTTTACACCTACAATGTGCAAGCAAACGTCAGATGCTTGCCTCTGATAAGAAATTCCACACACGTTATTTATTACCTAAGACTGAGAAAAGGCAGAGAGTTTCATTTACAGCATGTGTCATGTTACAACACTGCCGTGGAGTCACAAAACCAGGTTCCTGCCTTGCAGCTCTGTTCAAAGGAGAGTTTCGTTTCTATCAATGACACTGGTGGCTAAAGAATTGTGTGGGGAACACAGCCGAGGGCTGAATCAGGCACCAAGGAGTTAATATTGCCCGCAAGCAAAGGTGAGAAAAAGTGACCTTTTGGTTTCCCAGGTTCTAGCCACTTAAAAATCCTGCACTTGGGGAAAGATCAGGAAAGTTAACCCCCATCACAGGAGCAGTGAGCTTTTCACACCTTCTGAGCCTTTCACGCCTTTGTCAGCACTAAGACAGGGCCTCAGTTTAAAAATACCATCCTTTTCAGTAAACCACTGAAGCGTCCCCATTGCGAGGTGAGTACACGACAGACAGTGGTTAAGGCTCCTCACTGTGGTCCAGCTTCAGCTGTTATCATCCCCACTTTACAGCAGAGGAAACGGGGCACATGGAGGCGAAACGCCTCGCCCCATTCACACAGGTAGGGCCTCACACAGGTAGGGCCTCGCAAAGGGAGACTCGACCCTGCTGTAACCACACACCTCAGGCAGAGTTCAGTACCATGTCTCCTGGGGGTGTGGGGCGTGAGGCACCAGTGTTTCTGACACCTAGGACAGTTGAGGATGGGAAATGCATGAAGGCCGTGTGCCCGTGGTCCCAGCTGCTGGACATGTAGGATGCTCGAGGCGAAGGGCTAAATGCCAACCTCTTGGGAGTTACTCTTTGGTCATTGCCTGGGAAATCACAATTTGCCAGACAATGAACAGGGTTTGGGACGTGGTGGCATGGGACAGGGGCTGGCCGTTTGAGCAGAACCACTGGCTACCCGTTTATCTCAGGCATAAATCCTCCGGGACACGGACAATTCCAATGACTGCTCACTTCCTAACGCCGTGACACTGGGGAGGGCACCTCCCCTCCCCAAGACTGTTTCCTCATCTGTGAAATGGGGATGAAGGCTGTGTCGCTGAGTCAACATCAGCAGTAAAATCGGTGCGTTAACATACAGAGAAGTCTGAGCATAGTAGTCAGCACAATACAGGTGCTCAGAAACCCAGGACATCGGGTTACCTTCCAAACACAGGTAAGGTGCAATCAGCGCCGGTCAGCGTGCTGACGACATACACAACTTCCTAGAAAACAGCCTCAGCGACACACAGCACCTTAAGGAAGTATCTGCCTTTGGCCTGGGGATTCCCTCCCAGGAACCTCTCCAGAGGCAGACACACCTGCTCATTTCCTGCCCAAGGTCAAAATCATAACCCACTTGTTAATCTGTGGAACTTTCGGCAGCTGCTGACTTTCTGAGACTTTCAAAGAAAATGCTCAGATGTCATAGCGCATGATGACAGCTGTACGCTGAGAAGGACCCGATGACAATGACAGTGCGTGTGTGCTGACATGCACCCTCACGTGTCAGACAGTGGGCAGAAGGAAACAGTAAGTCGATTTCAGGGATAGGTGCTGTCACTAGGACACTTGCTGTCATTTATACTTTATTACAAATTATCCACAGCGATCATCAGTTACTCACAGAGCAAATAACTTTAAGGCTTTGCCTAAATAGCAAGCCAGACAGAAGACAGGACCTGGGAGCCTGACCCGGGCCCTGTCTGGAGACTGGCTGGGTGCTGTGCTTAGGGCAGGTGGCTAACAGGGGGAATTGTGGGTCTGTTTGATTTATACAAATGGCTGTGACTGGTCCTGAGCCAATGAACGCTTAGCCATATCGACAACAACAAAAGTGTCTTTAGTCACAGTGTGTGGCTGAGCCAGCACCCAGCACCCAGCACCACGTACGTACCCTTTTATGGTCTTCCAGTTGCCTCAGGGGTGGACTCGCCTCCTGCTCCTGCCAAGCACGCAGAAATTCCATTTTGAGTGCACACTAGGGACACTGCCACCATCAGCATCCATCACAGACACACAGCGGGCGCTCGCAGGCAGCAGAGACTCACACGAAGGGGACGGGACTCCTGCTCTGCCTCAGCTAAACGTCAATGCCCCATCACTCTGCACACGGTTTGACAGGCAGCCCGTCCCCCAACCCTTGGGCACTGCTGGAAACGAGCGGGCATGTGACTTTGGTCAACATTAGTTTTTTGCCAAGATTATGAAAAGAAAGTTCTATATTATGTATTTTTACAGGAACCCCAAGGGGTTATAAGGCAACACTCAACGGGGCAAGTCCTTCTGGCTCAGATAAGCATGCCCGCACAGCACATGCGTGAGGACGTCACTGGGACACAACTGAACACACACAGTCATGGGACGCTGGCTGTCCCCAGCAGCAGTGCACGGCATGCTAATCAAAGCTGCCAACGACAAAGGGCCCTGGTCGGTGTCGCTGCGGAGCTGCCCGCCCACCGCAGCTCTGCCAGTTGGTTATCTGTTTGGTCCTTAAGGTTCCCAGACTCTTCCAAGCGCCGTGCACCGCCTTCTGGCTTCCACCCCTGCGATCTGAGACCAGCTTCTGAGAGCCAGTTTGGATCCTTGACAAGATGCCTCCCCAAAAAGCTTCTCTATGGCTTGAGATGCCTCAATTAATTCTAGCCCCTCATTTAGTAAGTGTAGCTACTGACAGAGGACAGACCCCACCGTGGAAACACAACTCTATGGGCAGCTTTCACCAAAACTGCACCTTCATCCCCCCCCCAGAACCTCACGCTCACATGATCTTGGCACTGGACTCAGAGTCTAGTTCATACGGCAACAGAAAGGTCTTGGCATTCCAGAATTTCTCAACAGAACCCCTCAAGACGGAGGGGACAGCTCCGGGTGAGGGCCTGCAGAGAGCCACCCCCTCACCTGCGGGGGGCCTTGGGTTCAGCTCCAGCTGCTCAGAGTGTTTGTTGCTGCCCCCAGAGCCACTTCAATTACAGCAACAATCAGTTCCCAGCCAGGCCAGAGACCTCCCCACCTCCTCCCACCGGGACAGGCACGTCTCCACGACAACTCAGACACTTAGGACAAGCGAGGAGCACCCATATTTGCTGGCATCACAAATATCGGTGAGCAACACACACCTCTGTGGAGTTCTCAGGGTCCGGAGCTTGTGGCAGCTGGTTGGGAGTAAAATGAGGCAGGTTAGTTATGGCACGTGCATCCTGCAGGCCACACAGATGTCCAGACACCAACATTCAAGGGCGGGACACAGAGGACAAGGGGACCTGGCTGTCCCACCTGTGAAGGGGCCTCAGCGGCTGAGGGGAGAGACATTCTCTGTGAAATGGGACTGAAGGTGCTGGTGCTGGGAGAGACAGCGGGCCCGAGATGGGCAGACATGCCAAGTCAGGAGAGAAATGAAACCGTCTACCACGACCAAGGAGGAAATCTGTCTTTTAAAAAAGATGCCCAGGGAAGAGCCACCTCACATCTGTGTTTTGTTCATCCAGAGAGAGGAAAAGTGAGATGCCGCACCCTCACAGAGGCTCGGAGAGGGAGAAGGGGGTGGGTGATGGCAAGAGGGGCCCTGGGGGCAGTCTGAGCCGAGAACACCCTGCACCACCACCCTCAAGACAAGCATCTTCCCGGGCTCCCCTTCTCTGGCACCCTGTGCCTGCCTCAGGTTGAGACCCGAGGCTCTGGACTCCTGCCCCTCCAGAGTCCTGGGCAGGGAAAGGGTCAGCCCACCGGTGCCTTTCCCGCAGGAGCACCCTGGACTGGGTGCTCTGGCCCCACTCCTGCCACACAATGAAGACATCCCCTCTTCCACCTTCCTCGATTTGATTATTTCCAACCCATATACCATGTTTGCCTGAAAATAAGAGCGGGTCTTAGATTAAGTTTTGCTCCAAAAGATGCATTAGAGCTTATGTTCAGGGGCTGTCATCTTGAAAAATCATGCTAGGGCTTATTTTCTGGTTAGGTCTTCTTTTTGGGGAAACACAGTATGACAGACGAAGATGCCGCGAAGGTCACTGTGAGGGTGCGTGTGGCGACTCAGAGACAGCGTGGCTGGAGAAATGTCCACAGCTCCACGTGGAGACAGTGCCACGACTCTGTCCCCCAGAGGGCACGTGCTCAGAGCAGGGAGCTGATGTCAGATGTACCCACCAGGCCCCACCCGCGCCGCCGGGACCCAAGTCACGCACCAGGCGCGGCTGGCTGGTCCAAGGTGCAGTCTGGGGCCCCAGAACGAGGCCGAGGCTCACGCTGCAACTCAGTGACCTTGGCCTCCTTCCCGGGCGCCAGCAACGCCGCGCAGCCCGAGGCGAGTGTGCGGCGTGGGGAGGCAGGTGCTGTCTGATCCCCAAGATGGAAAAAATGTTCTTCATCTAAGACTTACTATGTAGCTGAATGACTTCTTTTTCTTTTTTCTATTTCCCCACAGGTAAAATGAAGTCAAGATACAGGGGATCTTGTTAAGCACGTAGGTTGAGTTAGTTCCCCAAGGACGACGAGGCACATGTGGAGGGCTGCTCACTCGGTTCTGGACAGAAGACCTTTCAGACGGAGCGCAACCCACTAGCCTCAGGCAGAAAATTTCTCTCTGGAGAGTTTAGCTTCCTGTGGAGTGGGGGGCACGGAGTGGGAGGAAGGACAGGTGTACAGCAAGCAACACAAAACCGGGGAGACGATAGAAACAATATACTGGTCCAAGGATGTACCTCAACTCCATCCTCACATTCTGTACGCTCTGGGCTCAAGAATGAAAACCGTGCAAACATTTGTGCTGGCTGCCTTTGGTGCAAAAACGACACACAAGAAAAGGCAGAGTTAAAGCCACTGCCCATGCATTTTAGAGCAGTGAGAGATATCGACGGACGGAAAAAAGTATTATCTTCTATTTGCATTGGCAACATGCCCACCAACACATCCTTTATACTGAGCTGATGAGGACAAAAGAATTGCAGGTCCGGATTTATGGTAGGAACCCACAGTCCCTGCCAATCAAAACAAAAGCTGACGGACACGAAGAAGATGGAACTGGAACTGGTGTCTCTTTCCTTTTCATTCTCTAGTATGAGATCTCTTTGTCCAAAGAAGCGTCTTGAATTCTTTCAGAATGTCACAGGAAATAGAGCCCGTTTTCAATCACTCAGAGATGAGTGGTTTCTGGGCTGTTTTATGATTGTACTGACACTCTGTGGTCTCCCCTAAACTGCTGGCAGGCTTGTTTTTAAAGTCCTTCAACTTTTAAAACAAAAATTAAATTTATTATCTTCCTTCTTTGAGGATTGCATGAAGCCTTTTGAAACAACAGACGATCAGCTTCAGGAATCACTGTTTAAACAGAAGGACCACGTTTGGATGCTCTCCTCTCACAGGAAGGGCTGGAAAGCCCAAGCGCACTGGACGGGGGTGGTGTAAGCAGGGCTCACGCAGGCACTGGCTCTGTGCGCCCCTCCGCTGGTCACCAGCTCTGGCTGCCCCCGATCAGCAGCTTAAGGAGACCACAGCAAACAGTCTGTGGGGCTCCTTGCGGCTAAGCCGCTAAGTAGTGCTGGGTGTATTGCAGCAATCCTCATTTCATAACACCTAACAGGCATGTTCTCTCAATGATACAGCCCGCGAGGACATGACATGAAAAAGGCCACAACAGCCCTGGCATATAATTTGGTAAAAACACCCAAGAGCCTTTACTAGCACTTTCTGCTATACTTCCTTGAGGGTAAGGTTATTTTATGGCAGTAAGTTGCAATTTTGAAATATATAAGCATACTAATAAACAATACCGGGGGTGCCAAAAAGTGTGTACAAGTGGACACTTTGGTCAGTGTTGCTCAAGCAGCAGTTCGTCGTAATCAGAAGTGTCCGGACGCTGATGGTAACCACTCTGGGCACCTCTTGTAATTGCAGAAGTCACACGTGACTTGTATTCATCTTTTGTTATCGGCATACATTGCGTATCACAATTTTAATAGTTTTCCTTTCTCAAAATGTGTATACATGTTTTTGGCACCCGCTGTATATATTCAAATGAGATTAATACCTATGTAAATACAGTATGTAACACCCAAAGCAAAAGACAATGTTTCTAAATGACTTTTCTCATCACAGTGTTACTGTAGAAGGTAACTTTTCCATGAAAGTGACCCTCAGTGGCTACACAGTAAGGGAGAATGTTTGGAGAAAACGGGCGAGTCTCAACCTCGTAAGTCTCGCCTCCTCCCACCTAAGTCCCGGGATCAGGGGTTGACACCTCCGGTCAAGGCGAAGCCTCCCAAACCAACAGGTTACTGGCGATGACCTGACAGTGCCTGGTTTTGAACTTGGAAACCAACTACTGCCCCCTACTGCCTCTTCCTAGGTCTCCTCTGACCTTCAGTCTTCCCAGTGCTTTTAGACAAGGGCAGCAAAATGAAACTTAACAGAAAAAAGATTTCAAATGACTGGCTTTGAAATAGAAACTCATAAAGAATCTCAAGTTCCTGAATCCCAACGGTCTTTCCTAGATGAGGCCACCAGTCATGACTGTGGTACTTGAATAGCAACTAGATGTGTGCATATAAGACACTGACGCACTCCCGTTCAACACATAATGCTCTTAAAATTTTATCAAGAGAGGGCATTCTACTGTAATGAAGAAAATGACCTTTTGTCATTCTTAAATGAAAAGAAGCCTGCAGACTTCCTAGGGTTACTATTTCTGGGGTATGACAACAGCACCCACTCCCATCCATCCACCCCTGCACCCACTCGCTCCATGTGTGCCTGTCACAGGTAGCACAGGGCACAGGCAGGCAACCACCCTTTGTTTTCTACTCCCTTCAGCATGAGCCCCTCTACCACCCCTGGGCTTGACAAGTTTCCTTTGAAATAAGATGTCTCCTACCATGGACCACCCCAGCAGAAGCTGAATGCAGTTCAAGAAACGTATCTGTCCTGTAGATCGAGTTACCAGCACATCCAAGGGAGTTTATAGCCTCTCATCCCCCTGAATTAGTCTTTAGTTCCCCCTCAACCACTCATAACCTCAGAGGAAACAAACAAACAAACAAACAAACAGTGAATGGGCTTGCAAGTATGTTTGCTGGGCCTTGCCTTTGCTGGGCCGAGCCTTTGAAAACCCACATTAAGAGAACAGAAACCCTTGAAAGAAAACTGAGCTAAAATAGAACTTATCTAGCATTTTAGCAGAACATTAGATCACATCTGCTGCCACAATGCCCCTTGCTAATGGCATCTGTTTGTAGAAACAAAATAGGAAGTAAAAATTATTCAGTTTCACCTCTATTTTATAGAACAAGTCCATCAGAACTCAGCAATGAAATTCATTTTTTTAAAAAAAAGCATTCTGACTTGACTAAATTATACAACTTCAGTCATTTTGGAATAATCTCAGGGGGGAGGAGAGAGGGAGAGAGAGAGGGAGATAGAAGGAGGGAGGGAGAGAGAGAGAGGGAGGAAGGGAGAGAGAGGGAGAGAGAGAGAGGGAGGGAGAGGGAGAGGGAGGAAGGGAGAGAGAGGGAGGGAGAGGGAGAGAGAGAGAGAGAGAGAGAGAGAGAGAGAGAGAGAGAGAGAGAGAGATCCCCAGATTCCGCACTAGCTCCTGGGTCCCCGTGCTGAGCCTGCCCGTTGGCTCTGCGGTCGCCAGTGTCTAACAGTAAACAGCCCCACTGCATTTATTGGCAATTACTGCTGAAGGTCACACAGCAGCATAGGCCTAAATTCCAGGAAAAAAAGACGCCCTTATGTAACTGCCGCCTGAATACTGGCAGGTGCCCAACCCAGCAGTCGCAGCAAAAAGTAGGACACCACCGCCCAGGGTTGGACGTCATGTGAACGCCCCCTGAAGGTGAAATTTAATAATTCTGTGCTTCTCTCCTCCTCTTCTCCCCCCTGAATTTTACAAAGGCATCCTTTGCTTGCAGAAGCAGCTCGTGGTGGGAGCTGACAACTCAGCAGGAGCGGGCTGCAGCTGCCCTCAACACGTGGCAACGTCAGCCCTGCTTTCTTGCGGCAACACAGGAGGGTGAGGACGCTGGCTGACACCGGTGGCTCTGGCCGTTTCACGGTTCCAGGTGACAGTGATTAGATGGGGATCATGTCACAAACGTGTACAATGCCGCCTGCCCACTGAGCCACCGCACAGGCGACCTAACACACCGTTCTTTCCTGACACACACAGGAAAACAGGTGCCGCACGCTCCGCCTGCCGGGCTGAGCTGTGTCTGCTTCCTCCAAGCCAGCCCTCTGGTCAGCGCAGCACATCACCAGTTAGAAAAGTGGCCCTGTGGCCACCTGTGGGGCTATGCACTGACCTCCCTGCTTAGGTAGAGGTTCCCCAAATGACAAGGTCCCATGACCCTGTGTACTTCACCTTTCTACACCTCTCAGGGTTGATGGCTGTCACTTAACATTTCTTTGTATACTGTCTGTCACCCCCTAAACTCCAGAAAGGCAGACAACATATTTGGGGCACCAGTGTACCCTGATCCCCTGGCCCCGTGTCTGGAATGTAACAGACGCTCAGATATGAGTCATATAAATACATGTCTTCAGTATCAATCGGTGTCTGTGTAAAGCCAGGAACGTGGGGAGATGAGGGAACTTTCTGGGGTGATGGAAACGTTCCATAGCTTGATCTGGGTGGACACATATGTAACAATCCATCAAGCTCCAAGTTCAGAACGAGCAGGGACACGAATGCAAGTTTCCTTTCTCCTCCCCTCACCTGCACCCGTCCCCAGCCCCTCAAGGAGAAGGCAAAATCAGGGGTGAGGATGGAGACCCTGCCTCTTTATTTGAAAGGAGGGAAGGATGGAGGGAGGGAGGAAGGAAAGCCTCCTCTTCCTGGTTTCAAGTGAGATTTCTTCTAGAAGACAGCTGGGAAGGCCCCACACCACACACTTTTCTTGCGGGGACTCTGTGACCCGGCTCTCATTTCCCGCGGGCTGCTCAGGGCGGTGAGGGCGACTCAGCAGGCGCCATGCTTTTTTCCAAGTCGTTCACTGCACACGACTTCTCTTGAGATGCCCAACTGGCCTTTATCACCAAAGGGTGGTGGCCCCTGCCCAGTCGGGAGGACAGGGTCGCCAGGTGTGCCTGCCACTGTCTCAGAGGCGGCCTCCTAGCACGAGCAGAATCTGCATCATTGGTCTGGAATTTCAGCGTGAGGCCTTGCCTGGACCCCGGGCCAGCGGGAACGCTCATTAAGCTTCTGCAGAGCCCCAGCTGTAGGCTGCAGGTCCCCACCAGCACACCGACACAGGCTTGGTGGGGGAGAAACCGCAGGCGCTGTGGGAGCTTCCAGAGCAGCGTGGGTGAGAAAGGCCAAGGAGGCATCTCTGCTTAGGGCCAGCTCCAACGGCCTGGGGGCCTGGGGACAGCGTGCCGGTGTTCCAGGGTGTTCCAGGGCTCCCACGCCTGCCAGCGGTAACAACCAAGAAGGGATCCACAGTTGCTTCCTCAGGGAACTTGCAAAGAATCCAAGTAGCTGCCAGAACATTCTTCTTTTATAAACAGACAGTATTCTATTTCCTAGGGTATAATTATAAACACACCTGCTCCAACTGTGGACTCTTTCCATAGAAGAGCAGTAAACCCCCAGCCAGGAGACCTGAGTTCTATCTCGGGCAAGCAAACCCATCGACTGATCACTGTGGTGTGCAACAGTGTGTTCACAACACTGCAAGCTCTGGTTAGGGAAGGTTTTCCTGTTCTGACTTCACTTGTGCTCCAGCAAATGGAAACTCAACCTCCATTTTCCAGAGGAAAAATTTAAATCAGCGAGGCATTTACAACTCTAGGTGGAAACAAGAGGATCGGAGGGTGCAAATTCAGCATTAGACGTTTTTCTGGCACACAAATAACCCAGAAGAGGGAAACCTAGACAGGAAACGGCAAAAAGCACTACAGCTAAAGCGCTTGATTAAGCCGCTACACAAACTTTTGTTTTTCTCCCCTTCTATTCGTTCCAGAGGGCGTGGTTCCCTCATTTCCCACATCTGCTCACGTTTGATTAATATAAGGAAAAGTCTATAGATAAGACAGCACTGCTAGTCCTAGTTTAGCCACCATGTAGCTGTGTGAGCTAAGACCAGTCACTTAACCTTTCTGAGCTCCATTCCCAAGGGAACTGGACCAAATTCATAACCGGTCATGCTGCATTCAGCCTTAAGTCTGGGAGACAAACTCCCCTCAGGTATATCTGAACCGTCCCTTAATATTTCTGAAATGATGCTGACAGAGAGTCGAGTAGACAACTTATTCTATTTAGTGGCTCTATCCCACTCAAAGTGAGATATTGGTTGACCCAGCACAAGAAGGAACAGCTATCTAAAGCAGTAGACCCAAAAGTGATTTTTTTAAAGGTCAAACAACATTTCCTCCCAGTGTACTCGATCTGCCAAGCAATTAAAACTCCCGCAATTATATGCATTGATTCCCCA
The DNA here is from genome assembly GCF_036562045.2 of Rhinolophus sinicus. Lineage (NCBI taxonomy): Eukaryota > Metazoa > Chordata > Mammalia > Chiroptera > Rhinolophidae > Rhinolophus > Rhinolophus sinicus. The sequence goes on along the minus strand of NC_133759.1, from coordinate 4,450,385 downwards.
CATTAATCTTTTCTAGTACCATATACCGAGCATGTATCACATCCTAAAAACATGGCAAGAAACCTTGAAAAATATTCACAAAACAGAAAATACGTAAGAGGCCCCCAAACCCCAAACAAAACGACCACTCATCCATTGGTCTCCAGGCTGATTCCGGTCAGTGAAACTAATTTCATACATCAGTGGGGACACCCTCAGGTGCCATTTCAGTTCCTTGATCTCTAGGTAGTTTTCCTAGGAGAAGCAAGCCACGGCTATCGGACGTTCATAACCCACTGCAAGCCTGCAGCTGGGACGTCTCAACGAGCACGTGGAATCTGCACTCGGACAAAATTGTATGTGACCCCTCCCTCACCTGCAATACTTTCCAACATGTAGACCAAGAGAGCAGTGGTTTCTTACCACTGCCACGTGGTACCAATGCAGCTATTTCATTTTGCACGTGATGTGTTCCATAGAGACACAGAAGCTTTTTACGACATCAGCACTGAGTTGCAGGCAGGTTAATGAACGTCAACCACAAATTCAGTTGAGATTCTCGACAGTGAGTGAGTGACATCATATCTGTTTAGAAAATCTTTATCTAGACTCAGATGGGATCTCCAAGGACAAATGGCAAACAAAGTCATGGGAACAGCTAAGAGCAGACACAGAGAATGCACATTCCCAGAAGGCATAGCACACAGGTACGAGACACTGCAGAGACCAGGGGACACAGCACAATGGGCACTGAAAAGTGTCACGGAAACATCACCACAGCACATTTAAAAAAGAAGAAAATTAGGACCTCAGCATTATCCAATTCATCAATGGCAATTTGCTGGAAAAGAAAAAAGAGGAGAGAGAAAAAGAAGGAAACGTTAGGAAAGGAAACACAACTGAGCTGAGCATCAGATCGCTGTCTGTGTGTCACCACGGACTCGGCCAGGCAGAAGCTTGGTAGGCGGTGACCGTCCTATGACGTGTGGGCGTTTTGGATGCCACCGCACCTCAGTGACGCCCGCTCTGAAACGTGCTGCTCGGGAACCCACGGCAGGAGGCTGCCACACTGCTCCCACGGCAGGCATCCGCCTCGCAGGTCACTTGACCAAGAGCCCCGACCACTGAACACAGCCGGGAGCCAGGCACACTCCCCAGGGGAGAACCGTGATCCCTCGGCAGAGGACGGGAAGGGGCAGGGGAAAGGCCAGCACCGGATCAGCTCAGCGCAGGACACCGTTCTCTGTTTAGACTCATGTCACCATTCAGTGGGGGCGGGGGTCTAGACTGCAGTTGGGCCCAAGTATTGTAGAATCACCTGCAACTTGAGCGAGTCGCTAGACGAGTATGTCCTGAGTTCAACAGCTTCAAGCCCTGCTACTGTTGATGATTAAAACAAAATTCTTCCCGAAGACGACCAGTGCCAACTTGAATGATATTAGTAACAAGTAAACCATTTATTTGCATCGAGTTCAACAAAAAGGACAAATAAGACCATTAATCACAACGATGCGCGTTTAAGGATAGATGGCTGGTCGTCTGTTGACTTGTACTGCGCTTCATTAATATTTAGTCCATTCTGCAAATTTAAGTTGCTATTAGAAACCCTGGTACCTGGAAATGCTAACACGTACTTTATTCACAGAGAGAAAACAAGCATCGGTGATTAACAGGGGACTGGAGATTCGAAATGGAAAGCCTGACGTTACTTGAGGTCAAAAACTCACTAGCAGCAAAATAGCTACCACTGTTCAGAGGGGAACGTGGATTTTAAACAAATTCTGAGATATCCTCTTACATTAATTCCTGGCCTCTGAGTTTCTTTCCAAAACTCTCTGACTAATAACTGAAGTCAACAGCAGCTTAATATTAATAAAAACCCACAGCAGGCTACAGAGTAGCCCATACACAAAATAACTATGTTCCCTTCCAGCAGAGTCCAGGGACTTGAAGATTTTCTATGAGTTACAGAGAAATTCAGATTCCGTTTGAGATGGTTAGCTGTGGAAGTTTTTTGTTTTTTTTGTTTTAAAAACATGGACATGGTTTAATCTGATTAAAAGCAGAGTTTAGTAGGCATTGCACACACAAAGTGGTTGTAAAGTCTTGATAAAATTGTAAAGTTTACTAATGTTGAATTCAGAAGAAAGATGCTGTAAGTACCCTACAAAAATGTATTTCATTGTTATTTGGGGGATCATTTTTAATATTTCCTTATTTTATATGGACCACTCTCTGAGAAGAACATGCATTGCCGGTCCTCTGCAGTGTAGAGACCTGAGAGCTAAAGGAGAGTCTGTTAATCCCAAGTGATCATGGTTCAGTGCTTGTGACAATCTTTTCCGCCAGCCCCTACCTTGCCCTCATAGGCGACGGTTCCAGGACAAGTACTTCTCAGGGCAGTGGCCCAAGACAAGTGGACTGACCACTGACTACTCACTCATCTGACCCTTTCTTACTGGTCCTGACCCAAAACACAGGTTTTGGGGGGCCCTGGGACAACCACAATCTGTAAAGCCACCTGGCCTCAACTGGAGACTGTTTTCAATTGGGAGAGAAATCAGAACTATGCCCAAGACCAGATGTTTAAGTTCTGCTACACTCACTGCTCTCAGGGCCACTGTCCCCTGTCATTTACATAATCATGTGACATAATCGCAACTTAAATGTTAAATTTGTGGGTGGACCTGAAAACATTCAAATGGTGTCCATCTATTCACTGGTGAGGCAGAGGGGAACAGCTCGGATCTGGAATCAAACTGTCTCTCTGGGTTGGAATTCCTGGCTTATTATTAGCTGTGTGACCCCAGGCAAGTTTCTGAACCTCTCTGAGCCTGTGTCTGCCCCAACCCCACACTTATGTAAAATAGTAACTAGTGATATCTGTCTCTAAGGCTGACCTGATGTGCTTGGTATAGTGGCTGGCATATAACGAGAGGTCAATAAATGTTATCATTGTTATTTAAGGTATACTGAGGACACTGGTGGGCATCTATGGCATTTAAAAAGTGTAAGCCAGTCTTACAGTGATTCTATTGTGCTTTAGTCTGTTTGGTAATATGTACGGCTGGCAGTTCTCACTGGCCCCCACCCCTCACTTTTTTTTTTTTCCCAAACAAGCAGACCCATACAAGCACACCAACGTTTTTGAACAGGGATAATAAAGAGTGACTTCAACTGTCTTTTTCATCTATGACCTTGACTAAATCCTAAATGTTGAATGAAAAAGTAGGGATGAGTAAAGGGACCTAAATCTCATCATTTTTAAGGATCAAAGCTCAGAAAAAAGTGACAAGGCTACACGGCCCCCAGCTGTGGTGGGCACCACTGGGGAAGGCTGGCAAGGACCCCGCACTGGGCACGGGAACCTCGGGTGGCAGCCTCGATCCTGCCACACACTTCGCACGTGACCTTGCGAAGTCACTTCAGCTCTCAGCCACGGCCTCCTGGTGTGCAGAGGGAGGGCTGGCAAGGCACTGCCAGAGCCCAGCAGACCGGATTCTGTGACCACAAACAAGACTCAGGAGGCGGCGAGGGAGCTCTGGGCACCCCAGGAAGGTGTTAGTCATGGCACAAGTTCCACCTAAGAAGCAACTAATAGGAAAACCGGGCCAATAAGGTGGAAACAGCTTCAACACTCGCCCCTGTGTCCTCAGCATCCAGTGCAAAGACCTCATTTATTCTATCGACTTCAGCCTGAGCGAGGGCAGCTCTGTGGCCCTGGGTCCTGCCCGCCCTGGAAAGCGACGGCCTGCTCTGAATGTCATGTTTCTTTAGTCAAACAGGGGTAGCCAGGAAACTGTCAAAGGCATTTTCAAAAAGCCTAGTGAAACAAGCCAAAGTTAATGCCCACTACCAGAGCGGGAGAAACAAAGGGTTTAGGGCTCCCCCCATGACCCTCTTTTAAAGTTCAGTGAATGTGAAGGGAAGTGGCATTTTGCAGCAGTCACACAGAGCACAGAGCCACAGGTACGTGCTGTTAGCCCCGGAGCGGCACGGGCTTCTAGAATGTCTTTGGAGGCATGGCAGTTCCCGTACGTGACTGTAGTATATTCTCTTTCCCGAAGGGGATGACAGCCCCAACCAGACTGGAAAGAAACGTCACCTTGCCTCCCAGCCCCTCTCTACTGCGGGTGTGACTAATTTCTCTGCCAGCTGAAGAGGGATGGAAGCCACAGCCTACGGACCTCTTCTCAATTCTGATCACTCTTTCACAGCGATCTCCAGCTAACCTCCCTCTTAGAGCCTTGTGCTCTGTCATCCTCCACGAGCTTTGTAACAGGCAGTGTCACAGCAACTCAGGTCCGGTACATCCGGGGTCCCTGACGATGCTGCCCAGTTGGCACTAACGGGCAAGAAAGGCAACGAAGAGGCACCCCTTTCATGGGGCCCCGAGACCCTGACCTACTCATCTGCCAGGCAACAGGTTCGCCCGGCTCCTCACGCCCCTACCTGCCCTGGTAGAAAAAGAAAATGTGAGGGAGATGAAAGTGTAGACTCTAGTACTCACTGGAGAGAGACACCAGTTCACATTAAGTAGCTCAGCGATACAAAGGAACAGGTGGGCTAAAGAAGAGAGAGTTGTGGTCTCCACATGGTAAAATCAAGTTTTATGCCCCCGAGGTGCAAATATTTTCATAGCTCGTTAAGGTCCCTTTAGTGGATCCTACCTTATTACAGAGAGTGAATTTCTATATCTAGAATCCTATGTTTAAGACATTTCTTAAAGCTCACTTTAAGGAAAACAGAGACCTTGTGGAATAAATGGTTATTGTTTATTCGTCTGGTAGGTGTTCTCTCCATTAGCCTGTCCTTTATTCAGGTGTTTGTAGGAACACGTCACCTCATCATCATTTCTCACTTGTACCAGGGTTCTTTGCTTTCGTTATTTGTATTTATTCACACTTTTCTGGCAGCCTTCTCCTCAAAATTTCTACTGAGTTACGTTCTATACTTATTTTCTAATTAGTCAACATTTATTCATCTTTTAATTTATACACTTTAAAAGTTTAGAGTGACACTTAAAAGCCTTGTGGTTTGGGGACAGTTGAGGAATGTAGCTGCAAAAAGGAGTGTGTTCTTTTCTGTTTTGCTTTTTCTTATTCAAAGACTCGCACACGTGAAATTCCACGAATATTAAGGCAGATACTGCTTGGGTTAGAAAGCAAGATTCCTGCAGACTTGTGTACTTGCAATACCCTGGTTGTCACCATCATTTTGACAAGGAAGGCCAATGCTTTTTCACAGTTAGATACATGAGTTAGTGGGTACTTTGATAAGTCATGATGTCAGTGTATTTACCTGCTCAGAAATGCTGCTGGAAGCGGCTAGGAGACAATTAGTGAACATTATCACCTTCAAATGAAAACTAGTGTGATTTCAACTCAGGCCCAGGCTTTCTGGGGGAACAGAAAGGCGGGGCGATGGGACTGTTTTTATCCCACCTGGACCAAAACCGAAAGTCTGAGTCATGTTCTCTGCACACCCTTGCTCACTGCGCATGCTAAGAAGTGTCACATCCCAGGGACTGTCCAGGTCACAGTCTCAAGTCAAAACAGTGACACGTTTGCCTGCCTTAATTCCAGTTAGAACTAGAGGGAGTTTCTAGACACACTGGAAGGATTGTGCAACAGCTTACCAGAAAGAAGCAAGTAAGGCCACAGGTATGCTTAACCGGAAACCCACGTGCAGAACCTCACCTCTTGATACGCAAGAGACATTTGCATTCTCATTGGGAATTTAAAGAGATGGAAAATCTTGTCATTACTTTTTTCCTGACAATAGATTATGTGGCAAGCAGTCTGTAAGAGACAACCAAATGCAATTGACTTTTAAAGAAGAGGGTCATATGCTTTAGCTACCTTGAGGGGCAGGACAAACAGCTGAAAAACAGGCAGCTAACCGTCCGTCAGTATGGCTGAACTCAGGTGCATTTCTAACCGGCCCTCCACCTCGGTGGAACAGCAGCGCCTGCTGTTAACATGAACATAAGACGCGTACCTTTTCTCCGTAGCCCCTGTCTTTGGTCATCATTTCTCTGAGCGTCTGTAGGACCTTAATGCAGAGTTTCTCCTCGTTCTCCTCTAGCAGCTGTTTAGTGTGCTTGATTAACCTGAACGGGAGAGGGGGCACATGTTACATCCCTGAAACGATCTTCAAGGAAAAAAAAACAACAAAATCGAAAAAACAAAAAAACACTTCACCAGCAACTTACAGTAGCTGGTCAGTTGAGGAACAAATATATTTATCAAGGACTCCCAGGTTAACCATGCCTGGGCGTTCAGCGCACTGAGGTAATGACGGTGTCTCAATAGTGACACCTGCTGGTCAGTCCAGCAAACACGCCCGCTGCGCAGGCGGTGGCCCCACCCGGTGGAGAAGACGGAGACAGTGCTGCACTCAGACCTGCCCTTCAGGAAGGGCAGCTGTTTATCCACTGAGGGTTGGCCAGAACGTGGCTAAAATGTGCCAGCAGTGCAGAAAAGCCTCATGACGACAACAGTAGGGACAAATAGACACTGCTCCCTGGTCCACAGGACCGTCCTTCGAGAGGCCCACAAAAGTAAACTGAAGAAGGGCAGAGCCCACCCTCCAGTTCAGCAAACCACCAGCCTTAGGGTAAAAATCAAGTGGAAGTTTCTGGGAACAGAGCCAGCTGTTTCTCTTAGATCACGCCCCGAGGCATAAATGCGCAAACTACAAAGTTCTTGGGAAAAGGTGGGGAGGCCCTGGTAGGTCCTAGACTTTGGAGGGCAGAGGGTCGTGACTTTTGGGGGTTCTGTGTCTCAGCGCCTGGTGGACGATCTGTCAGTGCTTGTTAAGTGGAGGATGGATGGATGGGCCGTCAGAAGGAGACATTCTCACCAGAACCACAGTGAACCTACACATTCCCTTTGGGAAGGTCTGAACAGGACTCAAAGTCGACAACCAGGCCAGCGTCCCCTTCTTCCGGAACAAATGCTTTGTCTGGCCCCCGGAGCTCTGCGACTGACCACCCCAGAGAGTGAGGCCACTTACTTGCAAATAAAGCCACCGCTTTCACACTTGCGTCTGGCGTCTGTGTTCTCCGGGAAGAGCAGCTCGGGTCTGTGCAGGACGTCTACCAGCACGGACAACTCGGCCTGGACCAGGGGCCTCAGACGGTCCTCCAGCGCCGACACGATGTCCTGGAAGGAAGCAGAGGCTGGGTGAGCCGCGCAGGCCACACTGACTACAGTGCGGTGAGAACATTCATGTCTGACCGGAAACACAGCCACACACTAGTCTGGCTTAGAGAAACTTTAGGACCGTCTGGCATTCATCTCAAATTAGTAGACGTTGCCCAGTGGTTGGTTACCTGAAGCATTAGCCCCGAGGCAGCAAACAAAGCAGAAACAGGTCAACATTCCCACCAGCCCCTCCTGCCACATGGTCGTTATGCGACTCAAGGGATCATTCCACATATTTAAAAATATGATGCAAGAGATACATTCGACCACATGGAAAAATGTCTACGATATGAGTACAAAAGATGGCAAACAATAGCATGGACGGTATAATCTGATTTTATAAACCACATCAGTATGGAGAGGATAGCCACCAATTATTATTAAGACACCCCTAGTGGTTTTCTCGGGGAGGTGGGATCACAGGCGATTCTAATTTTCTGCTACATACTGGTACTTGTGAGTGCTGTCAAGTTACTTTCAACAAGCATGAATTATTCACATAATAAAAAAGTCATAAAAATGAGAACACAAACGAATGAACATGCTGTATCAACATGCTTAATACATGTACCCCAATAGCATGATGGTCTCCAAATGCAAAACACACAGCTGTAGGAAAGGAAAACAGAGAGAAGTTGAAAGAGCAGCAAAACCAACACAACAAACACCGTATAAAAGGCAAATGGCAGAAAACAGATGAGAAACTATCTCCAAAAGATGCTGCCGTTGGCTGTAGGGCTCGGTACCCGGAAACCTAACTTGGGGGCCATCCTGGCTCAGACAGAGGTAACACAGCACCTTGGGTAATGTAGGAAGACCTGGTAAACGAAGGTGATTTGCATGGAAAAAGCCACTTTAGTTGCATTCACCCCAACTAGGGACCCAAATTTCCTAAGTAATGGTCAGTGAAGAACCAATTGATCTTTTGTCAAAACAAAAACCAAGAAACCCGTGGATATTTTATCTTATATATTATCAAATTTATAATCACTAGATAATATTTGGATGAAGAATGCATGAATGACTCAAACTATTTCTTGGGGGGGTGGGAATTTCCCCTGAGGTACTAAGAGTACACTGCAGCATTCCTTAATTCATATTGACTTTCACAATACAAAGAAGGGTCACTTTTGCAAAATTCTCTTGAGGGTTTCATCAGTTTTCCCCAACAGTTTCCTCTTTGAAAGCACCCAATTTTCTCCTCTTCAATAGTGACTGGTCCCAACTTGCAAATCTTTATTAGTTTAGGGCATTTGGTAGGATTGTAGTTCTTCAGCATCGTGTTCAGGGAATCCTGCATCTTTTGCACGGTTTGAACTTTACATTGCAATCGATTTGCAGTGTATCGTCCAATGTGTAACATTCGGCAATCCGAGTGACCGACAGACAAAGATGGCGAAGCAATGGGCAGGGAAGGATGCTAGTTAAGTGAGGGGGTGTCTGACTGGGGACTAATCACATAAGCGGTCTATCTGCACGTGAAGGTTCTTACATTATGACAACTGTTGCTGTCCTGGGAATCTCACAACTCCAGGGACTCAGGCAATAACTCATTACATAATGAGTTATTGGCCAACTCTTTACAACAAGCAATATTGTACTTCTGTATTTTATTTCACTCTTCAAGAATGTGCAAAATAAATGCAAGAAGAGTGCAAGAAACTGGTGTGTCTGGCTGCAGGTAATTTATTTAGTTGGAGCAGGCAAGAAAGTACTGGGTGTTCCCAGTTATGTGTCTACCGTGTCCCTCCTCTTTTGAAAAGCACAGTGAGGCCAAGAAGCCCTCATTAGGAGCCACGTCACCTCTAAGGCCCAGGATTGTCTCAGCAGGGCTGACAGTCCTTCCTGGACCCGCGAAGCCCTGCCGCCTCCCCAGGTCTGTGGGCTCTGGTCACACTAACCTTCCTTTCGTCTTTGCACCATATTCTCTCTTGTACCATGGTCTTTACATGTCTGTTTTCCTTCAATTTTTCTTCTTTAAATACCGTATTTTGCCATGTATAATGCGCACTTTTTTGGCCCAAATTTGTGAGGGAAAAATAAGGATGTGCATTATACATGGGATAGTACTAATTTTGTATCTATGTAAATGTTAATTTTTATTTATGCTTGTGAGTTAAAAGTGTAACTCTAGAAATCAGTAATGATATCCGTATGCAAAATAATACCTTGGAATAGGATCATCGGTTTTATTGAACTTACGACAAACTTGCAACAAGGAAGAGTTCTTGACCTTCTATGATGTATAAATATTGTACATTTGTTGCCAGTACATAAAATTTCTTGTACCTTGTATCTGTTCTTGTGTATTGCAATTATTTGTTACATAAAATTTCTTGTACCATAAGTTAAAAAATAAACGCTAAAATTCCTTTATAATACAAAAAACAAGTCCCTAAATGTAAACAAATAAAAATTTGAATTAAAAGATTAAAACGAAAGATTTCTTTCTCCGCAAGTTAGGTCCAAAAACCTGGGTGCACATTATACACGGGAGTGCATTATACACGGCAAAATATGGTGAGTCCTCCATTTCCCTGATCTTGGCTCCAATGTAACTTGCTCAGCAAAGCCTTCCTGATCACCACCCCTGTCCCAGGCACGACGAGCTACCTCACCAGTGTCGCGTGGCACCACTCACTCGTCTGTAGCAGTCGTGCCTCTTGTCATTTGACCTTCGTCTGTGTGATTAGCTGACTAACGTCTGTCTCCTTCCAACACCGGAGACCTCGCACGTTCTTCTAATGTGTCACTGACATCCATGCTATTCAGTGGAGGTCTACGTCCCTGCTCCTGGAAGCTGAGTGGACCTCTGTGACTGCCTCGACAGACCAGGTATGACAGAAGTGGCTTCTGAAGCTAGGTCACAGAGGCAACAGCTTTCACTTGTCTGGAGACCCTCCTTTTGGAAGCTGCCATGTTGTGAGGAAGGCCGGAGCAGATGGTGAGGCCACATGGAGATGGTTCCCTCAGCTACTCCAGCTGAGGCCCCAGCTGACAGTCAGCACCTACCGCCCAACATGTGACTGAGCAAGGTTTCCCGATGAGTCCCAGCACAGCCACCACCTGACTGCAGACACACAAGAGCCGAGCCGGAGACGGCTGGGAGCCCAGTCAGCCTCTGGGACAGTGAAAGAGTCAGGTCGCTGCTATCGTGACTTGTTGTGCAGGCACAGACAACCGGAACTTGTTCTCAACTCTCCTGAACCCTCACGTCGACCCCACGAGGTATGTGTCACTACGCTGTTGCCCTGAAAATAAGACCTAGCCGGACAATCAGCTCTACTGTGTGTTTTGGAGCAAAAATTTATATAAGACCTGGTCTTATTTTACTATAATATTTTACTATAAGACCGGACCTTATATTAATTTTTGCTCCAAAAGATGCATCACAGCTGATTGTCCGGCTAGGTCTTATTTTCTGGGAAGCAAGGTATTATCCTGTTGTATAAATTAGGACACCGGAGCATGGAGAAGTGCAGTGACTTTCCCAACGTTACACCATCTCTAAGCAGTGGAGACACCATCTGAACATGGCCCGACATCCCGCTCTTAACCACGGCACCAAGATCATTTGAAGGGCCTGTGATTCTGTGAGTCACTTGCGGTGCTTGTTAAAACGATGCTAAGACGGGTGTTTAAGTGTTTAACATCTATCTAATACTCGCTACTGTCCCCATTAACAAAGGGAGAGCAGCTCTCCTTGTAGGTGCCGAGAACCAAGAGTGTAATTTAGCTGGAATTTAACACCACTTGTATTTTCATTCGGCTCACTCTGACATAAAACTCTTCTCTCGGGATTATCACACCTGTTTCCCTGCGGATTGAAGAGGCTGACTGTCCCAGGGTGATGGGAGAATGGAAGGCTTATGCCCTTATTCTCAGCTCTCCTGTAACTCCCGAGTCTGCCTCCCTAGTAAGAGCAGAACAGATTCTTCACAGAGCAATCTGTGAATCTATGAGGAACCTGGGGAGACGATCACTTTGTCAGGGTTTTGGCTCTGCCTAAGCGGCTCTGCCCCCTGGTCCTACACACATGCTTGCGTTTGACTATGAGCTCACCACACCGGCTTCTCCCCCCAGGGCCACCCTTGGCTTTTCTCTGCTATGACAGGGCAGCGCCTCAGGCCAGGTAGCAGAAGGTCACTTCTCTCAGCACCAAGCATTACCTGTAATCTCTCAATGATGTTCCGGTAGTCTCTGGAAGCTGCCAGAACAGAGTCTCTGCGCGCCGCGTTGCGGGCAGACAGCCGCCAGTTCATGGCCGTTTTCTGCACGATGTTGTGGGACTTGAGGAAGAGGTTGTTGACCTGGCTGTCCAGGTCCACGGGGATGGCGATGGCCCGGCTCTTGGCTGCGCAGGAGAAGAAGACACGTGAGCCTCTGCTCTCACAGCAGGTGCCTGGAGACACACTAGTCCCCTTACCCCCACCAGGCAGCTTTGCCACGTGTGTCACAGGTCAGCCTGTGTGATACTGAGTGTGGGTACTGACGAGCTCAACTCCACTTTGTCACCCGTTAGGTTCAGGTTTTCCCACGTGAATTCTGGCGGGTAACAGCTCTGAGGGATTTTAAAACGCTCTAAGGTTACACGGGTTAGGCAAGTTCCAGTTCAATGGGTTTTTCAATGAATGGCTTCTTAAGGTCTCCATGGTTTTCATGTAGTTTAAGAATTCTCAACACAGGGCACTCATTTGGCTAATGAAGTATTTCTCCAAAAATTCTCTCAAGTTGGTGTTCTGTATAGCAATCTGCAAAATGCCAACGTAAGCCAAGCATGACGCATAAGAACGTTTACAAGGTGTAAGCTAGTCTTTCCAGGGAGACGCTTTTTTCCCCCCTCTAAAAACAGGGGAAAGAACGCTAATCATGAGAAAAACATCAAATCCTCAGTGGGGGATATTCTATAGGACATGTCAAGTCCTCAAGGCTGTCAAGGTCAGAAACAAGGAGAGTCTGAGCAATTGTCAGACCAGAGGAGACCAGGGAGGCAGACGACTAAATGCAACGGGGTCGCCTGGATTGAATTCTGGAACAGAAAAAGGACATCAGTGGAAAAGTGGTGAAGACCAAATCAAGTGTAGTTAACAGCAATGGGCCAACGTCAGTTTCTTAGTTCTGACCGTTGTTATCTGGTCATGTACGTTAGACACTGACAGTGGGGGAATGGGGTGAGGGTATACGGGAACTCTGCTATCTCAGTAAGTTTCCTATAAATCTAAAATGATTCCAAAGTAAAAAGTTCATTTAAAAAGGAAAGATGACTGAGACTAACAATCCTTTTTTCCATATGGGAAATCTACCAGCCTCCAAAAAGCCAGACTACTTCCTGCCTTCAATGCTTCACAACACTAGAAGCAGATCTAATTGTGGATCTAATTGTGAAAACAGCTCCAGCACCCTGGGAGAGGAATCTGCAAAGCAACTATTTCAATCCCAATAAAATCACAATTTAGGGAAAGGAACCATCAGCCAGCCAACAAATTTCTAATAGTTTAATATAGAAAGTGGGAAATTTGTAAAAAAAACACCAAAAAACAAAAACAATAATATGAAAATATAAAGCAGGATGCACAGAATACTCTCATCTCAAGAAACCATGGGCCTGGGATACCCTTTTCGAGCTAAACAATGAAAACAGTGGCCTTTGGGTGTCATTGTATCAGGAGGAGGTATTCCCCCAGGGCGCAGGCTGAGTTCCGGAGTTAATGGCTGTGTTTTCAAGCCCTTTCATGCTCCTTGTCTTTTTCTGACCACTCCTGAGAAGGCTAAAACATTGCGTCTCCCTAGCAAGCATTGAGCTGTCCAACGCGGGGACGTGCCCAAATTTTAACCAACTTCGTGATGCGTGATCACATAAGGACAGACGCCGCCCCAGAGCCCCATTCCTGAGGCAGCACATCATGAACCTGTAACGTACACGCTTCCAAAAGCCCACTGTCTTCTTGTAAAACAGTGCCACATCAATAATAAAAAGATACCAACACCTCACACATGACAGCAAAGGAAATCAGGCAACGAGCCCTAACAGACACCATCCCAACTGGCTGGATGGCTACTAAAGTGTTGAGGACCCCACCTGTCTGTATGGTGATTTCTGCAGGGATCTGAAGAGCTACTGTAGGCAGGTGAGGCCTCAGATTTAGGCCAGACGACCATCCTTTGAATAACATTTACAGGGCAAAGTAACGGAGTCTGAGAGTCAGGTGATAGCAGCATTTTCCTGACCCCCTTACGAAGCTGCCTATGAAGGTGCCACGTGACGGGAGAGGCGCTGGAATGGAGACCCACTTGTCACTGCGGCACCGTTTCTGAGAAAGGGCGTTGTTCCTCGGGACTAGACGTATGCTTTGCCAGAAATCAAGTTTCCATGGGGTCAAATACATTTACCGGATTACACAAATGAGTTTCCTGAATGAGGGACTTCCCAGGGACTTGAATAAGCACTGGGACTTGCCAAGAGTTGCCTCATATGTAGCCGTGGAATCTTGTTTCTCAGAGCCTGTCTTTCTTTGGGACTGACTGGCTCTTCCCTTTGGGAGAGGCTGGCTTGGTAGATGAAAGCGAGGGTTAGGAATCGAGCCGACCTCAGTGCTGGGTCTGGCTCTGCAAAGTGCCGTGTGCGCGAAGCCTCAGAAGAGCCACACCAGGTGCTCACTAACCGGCGGCCTTTAGAACTGGTGGGCCATTCTCTTCATCACACTCAATCCAAACTGAACCGATCGCTTACCTACATCGGAGAGCACCCGAATACAGCTTTCCACCGAGGCTTTCTGGCTCGGCGCCAGCCAGTTGCAGTGGTAAACCCGGAACACACCTTGTAGCAGCTGCACGAAGACAGGCTGGCGAGTCTGAAAAGAGAGAGGCCGAGGGAGATGTATGTGTGGATCCCTGATGCACCATTGGAAACAGACACTGCCCCGAACCAGGAGATAATGGGCCCGCCCGCGACGGTGGGAAGGGGCTGCAGTGTTGAGCTGGATTCTAGACATTGCCCGGCCAAGGGCGAAAATATCAGCAGCATTTTAAGGCAATGCACAAACTTGATGCTAGCTCAGTAAGTCTGACCATGAGAAGGGGCAGTGGAAGCAAAGCCTGAAAACTGGTATTCTTGCCCAGTTACTAACTGGATGCAGGACCTGAAGCAAATCCCTTCACCTCTCTTGAGCCTTAGCTTTGTTCAATATATAAGGAAACTGAAGCAGATTAACCTCAAAGTTCTTTCCAGTCTATCCTATGTGTGGAACCGAGATTTTTAATCAGCAAAAACAAACTGATAAGTGGATCTCACCGAGAATGCTCCTTACTTCTTTATTTCTGGCAGTACCTTCAATGATATAAAGAGGAAATTCTAATGATTGCTCTTTGTATGCATTAATTTACTATAGATGAATACTTAACTGTTAACACATGGCAGGCTTTATTCCTCTCTAAGACGGTACAAATTTGTACTCATTTTAAAATGAGAACTCAAACATCTACCTCATGAACTTGACAGTGCCTTTGTGAATACATTTAAAAGTTGTAATTCTTGTCTCCATCGAAAGCTCCCTGCATTAGGGTAGCATTGGACCTACAAGGAAAGATCACTGTGGATGGTGAGCGACTCCACTGGTCTTTAGTTCTGGGGAAGAGGACTCACATAGCCCCTCCAAAAAAATAAACAAAAAAAAAGCAAATAGCAGGAGTTCATACAGAAAAAAAAAAAAAAAGTATTGAAAAACTCGAGAGAGGATTCCAAGATGAACAAAAAACAATTCAAAGTGAAGTCTATGACAAGAAAGAAAAAAAACACCCAAAAACAGGCTAATAAAAATTCAGAACCTCCTCCATAAACACTTTAGATAACGTCCATTTGTTAAATGCAATACACTTCACGTGGGCCTAGATGACAATCCTATGACATGGCGGTTACCCTGGTAATAAAGGTCCTAGGAATCCATAAGCTCCCCCTTAAAAAACAAAGCAAACTGTAACCCCAACTGGGACTTCATATTCTACATATGTGTAGACAACCTTGCTAGGGACTTAGAACACTTACACTGAAGATTGCATCTCTGACAATTCCTGCTTACTAGTTGGGCCAAAAACTGGTTGCAGAGCCAAGCAGGGCAATGAGAGAGGAGTGACCAACACGAAAACCCAAAACCCTAGCTCCTGTTTGACAACTTTCCAATGAAGTTGATGGATGTGACATTTTGGTTTTGCAATGCCATTTCAGTCTTACAGGAGATTTGGGCAGTTGCCATGGCATAGTCACTTGGAATTGCGAGAGAGGCATGTCCAACCTTATTCACCAAAGCAGCTTCAGTGGCTGGCTCTCGGTACAGGAATACTTGGTTGGTAAGGAGTACGTTCCTGGTAAGGAGTAATTTACATGCTTGGGATCTGACAAGTTCCCGTCCCCCAATTACTCTAAGTGTGTACATACATTCTAAAGGCAGCATTCTCCCTGTACGATACTTTAGCCAAACTGCTAGCTTTTATCATTATGTTTAAACAAAATGGGTTACCCTAGTCCCTAGGAAAGCGTATCTCACTAAGAATTTCATAATTCAAGTCTTAGAGTCACACAGAATTGGCTTGAAGTCATAGTTAAACCACTTAATAGCTGTGCCCATGGCCGAGCATGGTAATTAAACCCTCTGTGCCTCAGTTTACTCAGCTGCAAAATGGGGTAACACAGTCAACCTGATAGGGTGTACTAAGCTTATACGAATTCCCTTGCATAATGGACTAAAGCAGTATCTAATTAATACACCATCGATTATAGTGGTCATGAACCATCAGCCCCAGGACAGCCTCCATCTCTGTCCATGACAAGGACAGTTAATATCCCTTTTCCAGCCACTGGAGAGCGACTCCATGTGGATGGCGCCTGTGGAGCCGTGCAGTGGAGCCATTGTTTTCACTCTGAAGTGACTTCTCACTCCAGCTGGGAGCTGCTTCCGATGAGCTTGAGGCTCATGTCGGAGTTAAATCAGATTTTCAGGCGTTTTTTTTTTTTTTTAAAAAGTGTCAACAACATGTTAGCAGCTGAGAGCTGCTTCTCTAAGACTGGAGGGGAAGGATGGACAGGACTCAGGGTTGCGGGGGAAGGAGGCATCTTCAGGAGAAAATCAACCACCAATGAAAGCAGCTGGTACTCCGTGCCGCGGGACTCTGCTACCCTCCAGAGAGCAGCGGCCGCACGCGTTCCCGCTGTGCAGAGCGGCTCAGAGCTCAGGCGGCTCTGCCCATCCCACACCTGCGTTCTCACCTGCAAAGTCGTACTCTGGTCTGAGAAGGGGGAGCTGAAGAACGTGGTCACGATACTCATGACAATCTCGATCACGTACTTCTCCAAAATCGAGTCTGCGTGTTTCCGGTCACTCGTGTTGTTACAGGCCTGCAGGACAATCGGCAGTTTTAGACATAACCCCAAAGCCTGCACGTCAGCTGTGAAGTGAAGCAGTCTGTGAGCATGTCTGCCGCTCACCCTTAGCCACGGGGAGGGAAAAGCCTGCAAGGTCATTACTTCTCCTCTGAAGAGACAGCAATAATCACCAAACAGATCATGGAGAGAGAAGCAGGTCAGCTCACATGTCCCGGAGAGAACGTGAAAACTCACGTGGGACTTACATAGCCACGGCTTCCCAAGTCCTACCCACGTGTGGCACATCTGAACCCCCAAAAGGCGGGAGGAGGCATAGCCACTACAGTTGCCTGAATGTTCCCCACAGTAAACTGTCCTCCTGTGTCAGCCAGTCATCTGGTGTAGGGCGTGCGTCCCTAATCCACGTCCTCCAGAGAATCAAGTGTCAGCGAACCCACTGTGCAGGATTTCTCCAAACCCACTACACTCTTCCACCACTAACACCTTTCCTGACAAGCAGTGCTGCTGGCAGGAGGGCCGTGGGTCAGAATGGCTGACTGCACAGGTCTGGGGTGAGGACACGCTTTAGATTTCACTGGGACCCAACTGAATTTTGCTGCTTAGAATAAGATGAGACATTTAGAAGAACAGGTTTAGAAATACATTTTGAAAAATAGAATTGTACTACCAAATTCATTAGTCCTATAATTTCATATACAGCGGTACCTCGGTTTTTGAACATAACCCATTCCAGAAGACCGTTCGAGTTCTGAAACATTAGAAAACAGCCAACTGCTAGGCCTCAGGATCTTGCACTCAGTGGAAGCCATGTGACATGTTTGACTTTCCCTAGGCGTGTTCGAAAACCGGAGCATTTACTTTCCAGTTTACGGTGTTTGTAAACCGAAATGTTTGTCAACGGAGAAGTTCGAAAACCAAGGTACTGCTGCATAAGTTTTTGCTTACAATAAAGATATTATGAAGCAAAAGGAAAAATAAATAAATCAAGTTTTATTCACTGACGACACCATGATCTGAGCTCAATGCTGAGTAGCAGGTGGACACGTTCAGAAAATGACATTAGTAACTGACTTTACAGCAGTTCTGAACGATTTAATGCAGAGCTCAGCCAAGTTAAGGGCTGGTGGTTTGCTTACACACTGTCATGGCTGCTTTCATGCTTCCAGGGCAGAGTTGAGTAGCTGTGACAGAGACCAGATGGCCCACAAGACCAAACATATTTACTATCTGGCCTTTTACGAAAAACTTTTCCTAACGCTGATTTAAAGAAACAAATCAGGCCTTCCATTCCAATCTAAAACCCCAGAATTATGTGATTAAAAGATGAGGAGGAATTTGAAATTTAAAAAATATACCGTGGTGCCAAAAGAACGTACACACTTTTCGAAGTTGAATTGAATTACGTAGCAATGTGTAGTACGATGTTTGCTCAAAAGATGGAGTTAGTCAAATAAATGAATGTTAGCATCATTCATTGTATTGCATTTTTAATACAGTTTTTCCCTTTCTTAGAATGTGTATACCTTTTTTTTTGGTGTCTTCTGTAGATATGTGTCTGTGACACCAACACCTGAATATTATTAAATACAGTTCTTGGCTAGAAGGAAAATCCATTCTTGCAGGCCTCTTGCCTCACACTGGTTCACTGTACATACAACCAGGCAGAAAACACCATGCTCTAGGATTCTACAATCTCTTTTTTCTTTTTAATATCACAACATTTCTCAAACTGGGATTCATCTCACAATTACTCTCTGAAGAACCTTGTTACTTCCCCCCGCCCCCAACTCCATATTAAATGCATAGAGCGTAGCAGTCTTGTGGCCTCAGGAGGATTGATAAGCCCAGTGCAAAACCAAACTGAGGGCACGTGACACCCACCCCACCTGCGGGTCAGGAGAGCAACAGACGGAAAGTGAAGGCTTTGCAGGGTCCTCGACACCAGACTGGAGGAGATAAATGCTCTCCTTTGAGGAGACGTATTGTCAAGGAAAAGAAACCTTTATTAATTCGATTTGAGTACGTCCCACATGATCATTCACAAACCAACGCATAAAGGATGAAATGAAAACCAGAAACATCCTGTCCTTCCTGAAGCTTCACGAATAAACTCTATTCTCAGCTAAGAGTCGAGGGCAGAAAGAAATGAGACGTGTGAAAGGGTAAGAGCCACGTGTGCCTCGTTGGGCCATGCGTGAGTGGGCTGTAAACAGGAGACTGTTTTCCTTACGTCTAAACAGGGACACCGGACATCCACACACTGAATTCTGCCTCCTTACCCTGCAAATGTCCACGAGGAAATTCTCAAACAGTTTCCACATGTGATTGCTGGTGTAAATCTCCTTCATTTCCACCTCTGTATCCACATAGCAGTGATTCAGGAAATTAATGTATGCGATTTTCACCTGGAAGACAGGAGCGGGCTTCTGTGAACCACCCACAGGCTATACATGCACCTGGTCAGCTGCCTCGTCTCAGCAATGAGCTGTGCGCACAAAGTGGTCATTCCATTTCCCCTGCCAACTCTCATTTACATGATCGTCTGATGTTGAAAATTCACATTTGTAAAATTAAAAAACATAAAGCTTTTGGAAGAGGATAATTTCATGACCTCAAGGCAAAGAACAGCAAGACAAACTTGGACTGTAGAAGAGATGACGGGCAAATGTGACTACATTAAAATGAAGGATTTCTGTTCAGGAAACAGGACCAGAGAGTCCAATGGCATGAGTTGGGAGGAGCTGTTTGCAATGCATACCCCGGCGAAGACTTCCTTCAGACGTGTGTATGTAAGATGGACACTCCAAGAGAAAAATTAGAGGCAAAAAGTTTGATCCCATAGTTTCTGAAAGGAATATCAAACGACAAAAAAAACCCCAAAAAAAAACTTCACATGGAAACGGGTTCAACCTCATTTAGTAATTGAAGATGTAGAAATTAAAACCACTGTGTGATATCACTCCCACCAGACTAAAAAACAAAACAAAGGGCCTGACAATACTAAGAGTTGGCAGCGCTGTGGAGCAGAGAGAGCCCTGAGGAAGAGAGATGGCAGCTGGAGCAACTTCTGGAAAGCCACTGGGCTTTATCAAGTCAAATGGAAGGAAAGCAGCCCTGTGAGCCAGCACTGCCACTCCTGAGTGTACACTGGAGAGGGGTACACGTGGCCAGGACGCATGCACTGTCCATCAGAGCCAGCTTAGCATCAGTTACTGTGGTGCTAAGAGGCAAAAACTGGAAACAGCTGACCAGAGTGCCAACAGAGGAACGGAAACTCCTATCGTGGCACGAGGACACACAGGAACTCTCTGAAGCGGAGGAAATGAACACATCTCTATACGTCAGGGCAGAGGAAACTCAACAACACAAAGCTGCACTTTAAAAGGCACAAAATAACACGCGAGTTTGACAACTGGCAGAACTAACTTAGATTGTTTGGGGAGATATAAAGAAAAGCATCTACAGGGTTACATAGATGTGGCTCCCGGCTCCCTTCAGGAGGGAGCCCGCTAGGGCAGGTTGGGGATGGGGAAAGGACACGGGGGGAGGTTTTGTACTATTACTTGACCTGTGTGGTGGGTACACAGCTGTTCTCTTCATAATTATTCTTACACTATACAATTGGGACTTATGGGCCTTCCTCTACTTACATTGTACTTTAAACAAAAATGAGTGAAAAAAAAGCTAACATTATACCTCCGTTATCTGTAATAAGAGAAATGCAAATTAAAACTATGTTGAAATAGCATTTTCATCTATCAGGTACATGACAATTCAAGTTTGATAGCATACTGTGTGTACAAGGCTACGAGAAAAATACAATCTCATTACTTTCTTCTTCTTATCTCATTATATCATTATAAATTGGTTCCATATTCATGGAAGGCAATAATAGTATAACCATAGATGGAATTTTATGTAACTATAAAAAAGAATGTGACTCTCTTTATGGACTGATACGAAAAGAATAGTATACCTAGAATATTGCCTTTTGTGTTAAAAAAACAGGGGTAGGGGAATAAAGTGTATGTTTATATTTGTTTATAAGCAAAACTCTGGAAGGATATACAAAAATGTAATGAATGACTGTGAGGTGAGGGGAATCGATTAGGAGATTTTTCATAGTTTAATCCTTTATAGTCTTTGCTATTTCAATTTTTCAAAGTATATTAACTTTAGAAAAATTAATCTAAAAACAAATATATACTATATATGCTAGATATAAATGTGTATGTATTACATTTAAAATGTAAATGAATAGTACATATTTTAAAGCACACAAGGATAAAATACGTACTGCAGGACCCATTTCTCGTTGTTACTAGCCAATATATATGAACAGGAAGGAATCCCTATTATGGGTGGTGGAATCAGAGATGACTCTACTTTTCTTATTGGTTACCTGTAGTTCCTTCATATTTTACGTCATTTGTTATTTTTGCAATACGAGTTTTCATTTTAAATCAAACTTATAGGTCTTACGTATCTCAACCCACTTTTAATCTCATCTCTGAGACATTCATTTTGATCAAATCCTCTCTGCTCAACAGACTGAATTAATTTGTCCCCTAGAGCTGGTCCCCACAGCAGTTCCCACTCTTCCCACAGACACAGAAGGAAAGACAAACGTCCCTCACATTCCTTCTGCATAAAACCGACACTCAAGAGAACGCTGCTTCAGCCGACTAAAATCTCACCGCCAAATGAGCAGCAGGTCTCGACACTGGGAGGTCCCCCCCGGCCAGCCCCAGGGCCACGTGGAGACACACAGAAAGGGCACAGCGCCCGCGGCTCGCTCACCTCGGGGATGCAGTCCTCGTGGGTCACCACGCGGACGATGTCGTCCAGCGGCAGCAGGGAGTTGCACTTGATCTCGGTGTAGACGTTCTTGCCCTCCGTGCACACAGCCAGGAGCTCCACCAGGTGGATGTGGTACATGAGAGGGCTGCTTTCATCCATCCGGTCCCGCTCTGACCTCATCATCTGGATCAGAGTCTGGAAAGAGGCTCTGTCATTGTAGAACACGAGGACGTCCTCGCCCGAGTTCACCAGCTACGGAAAGAACAGGGCTTGTTTGCAGTACAAGCTTGTAGGGGTGGGGACAGTGTGAAAGAAAAAGCTCTTCGCCTAGAAAGAAGGGTTCAGTTAGCTTCCCAAACCAGTCTCATCTATAGCGTGTTTCCCCGAAAATAAGACCTAAAGGGAAAACAAGCCCAAGTGTGATTTTTCAGGAGGACACCCCCTGAACATAAGCCCTAATGCGTTTTTTTGAGCAAACCTTAATATAAGACCCAGTTTTATTCTCGGGGAAACACGGTATTATTGATTCTGTGTTACAGTATCATCGGATTTCATTTGTTTGTATTATTAAACAACTGACAAGCTTCAGCCCCATCCTTTCAATCCATAGATACAGAAACATCACAGCGGTCCTAAAAAAACTATCAGGGGAATGCATACCAGCATTCACGTATCAAGTGGAAATAGACTGCAAGCGTGCACTTGTATTTCCAAACCGTTAGACTGTGGTTTTTCTTCATGAAATGTTTTTCTAAGTTTTGAAAGTATCCCTCTTATAACTTTCATACACAGCCTCATCTCTTCACAATCACAAATGATCCACTTCTAATGAAGACACGTCTTCAACACCCACGAAAAAGTCAGAAGCGCCTATTCATAACTTGTCTCCCAGGGCTGTAGCTTCTCATAAATCTCTTTAAGAACAAATCAATTTCAGCACTGAATGAAATACAAAAGTTCCAAAGGGCCGGTACGGAAATCAAAATAAATATGGTCATTGTTATTTACATAGTAACAACTCACATTTATGAGCTCTAATTATATGCCAGACACTGTGACAAACACCTTAGATGGATTCCCTAACCTCGTTGTGCCTCAGCTTTGTCTGTAAAACTGAGGAGAGGTATGATACCTAACTCATGGTGCTGTCATGTAGATTAAATGAACAAATAGAAATTGCTGAGGGCAGTGACAGAGTCTGCTGGCTTCCAATAAATGTCAGCTGTCGTCCTCATCTCATTTCACTCGCTCCTCAAGTGAATTCTGCTGTGCCTTCATTTTACAGAAATGCACGTTGAGGGTTTGAGAAGTGACATGTCCCAAGTCACCAGCCGGGGAAGTGGTACAGCCAACATTTGCAGCCCAGGATGAGATGACTCTTAATTGCACTGCACTGCCTTCCCCTGGAATCACACATTGTGGGGACAGAGCCAGGAGTGCAGTTTCCAGGCTCTCGGCCTCACGTGGAAAGGTGCTGGCTCAGGTAGTAAATGGCCATCACCTGTGATTGCATGGCCATCAGCTGTGGCTAGTTGGCCGTCAGCTATAATCAGTGAGCCATTGGCCACTAATATAACTGCTGTGTCTATGCTAGCAGCCAATGGGGGCTAGCAAGAAGATGGTGGCTGAGCTAGCAAGAGCGGATTGTAGTGAGCATGGCATAGTGTGTGGTGCGTATTGCAGACAAGTGGATGGTAGGCTGTGGATCGTGTGGCTCCTGCTTCCTGTGTCTCCAACCCAGCCGCCAGCGAGACTACAGTGGTGTGACTCCCCTATCTATTGCTCTGTGGGTCTTTTTTGGCCTCACCATGTCCTGCGTTATGTGGGGAGCGGGACCAGAGACCCCGCATGACACCCCGGCATGACACACGTGTAGACGGGATTATAAAGCCAAGTGTTAGTGGACTGACTTTTCATTTTTTCAAAAGGTGGAAAAGGTAAGCCGAGTATACGTGACAGCCAAAGTCACAGGTACGGCACGGGTGCTGACTGCCCACACAGAACCAAGTGGTATTGGCTCCCAGGAGTCCACTGACCAGCTTCTCTTGAGTCATCAAGCCACAATTTTTCTAGTTAATTAGGTGCATAATTAAAGAAAAAGTCATAGAACCCATGAGACGGGAGAGTGCTTTGGCTCCCTGGGTTCCATCCACTTCTAGCCCCGTCCACTATAGCTCATTATTCTTGGGCTGTTTTCCCCCTCAGGAGGATCTGAGCCAGACTTCCTTAGAATGCATCGATTTACTGCTATAAAAGATCAGATCAGACCCTTTATATGCCAGTTCATACAGGTAAGATTAAATAACGTAAACTTTTTAGGGAACGGCAGATGAAGGTGTAGAAATAGAGCTGTCACCTCAGCCATGACCATGTCTTGGCACTTTTTAATGAACTTCCCTTCGGCCTTGACAATCGTCTGCAAAAACTTGATGTACTGGACATTCCGCCCGTGAGTCTCGATGCAGTGAACGAAGTGCTGGACGACCCTCTCGTTGATCTCACTGCACAGCTGGAAGTTGTTCATAAAGATATGCTGCATCGTCACCGCCTCCAGGATCTGGCAGAGAGGGAGCAGGGTCAGGAGGCTGGGGCTGGGGCAGGGGCAGGAGGCTGGGGGCAGGGGGTGGAGGCTGGGTCAGGAGGCTGGGGGCAGGAGGATGGGGCAGGGGCAGGGACAGGAGGCTGAGGCTGGGGCAGGGACAGGAGGCAGGGTCAGGAGGCTGGGGCAGGAGGCAGGAGGCAGGAGGCTGGGGGCAGGGGCAGGAGGCAGGGACAGGAGGCTGGAGCTGAGGCAGGGTCAGGGGCAGAGTGCAACGTGGGAGAGGAGTCCCCCAGAAACACAGAGAGAAGCGTATGCACCCATGAGGTCTCCCTCTCTAGTCCTGGTACCTTGTCTTAGTAAACTTTCCCACCATGCGTAGTGAACCCACAGAACAAGTCACTAGTAACAGCTACACGGGTTACCAAGGGAACACCACACCCACACCCAAAAGCCGCCCTAAAGGGCCCCGCCCCCCAATCCCACACTGTTTTGACTCTGTGACCATCGATGTGATGTGCCCGTTCTTGAACCTCACGCATTCTTTTCTATGTGGCTCCTTTTGTTCCATTACGTTTGCAACGTTGTCATCGTGCTGGTGCTTGTGTCAGTAGTTGGTTCCTTGTCACTGCTGTGGGTATTTCATTGTATGAATAGACCACAATGTAGCTATTCTCTTGGTGAAGGGCATTTGGGGAAGACTCCAGGTTTAATGATAAGTCGTGACAGTTCTTACTACAAATATGCACAGTGCTGCTCTGAACGTTCTTGTACATGACCCTCTGGGGAACTTAATGTACACACTTCTGTGGGGTTTATACCCGAGAGAGGAACTGCTGGGTTGCAGAGTTTAAATGACTGGCTTCAGAAGACACAGCCAAATAGTTTGCAAAAGACGTTAACAGTTCACATTCTGTATTATAGCTATTCCATATCCTTGCTAAAACCTTGTCTTTTAATTTCAGTCATATCTTACTTAACTTGCATTTCTCTGATGACTAACCATGCTGAGCACATTGTCACCTCTACTGGCCATTTGGATGTCCTCTGTCGTGGAGTGTCTCATTGTAAAGATTTTTTGCCCATTTAAAAAAGTGGGTTGACTTTTTCCTTATTGACTCCTCTGAGTTTCTCTCGTATTCTGGGTATGCGTTCTTTATGGGACACGTGCATGGCATACGTCTCTGCCCACTCCCCAGCTTATCTTTGGACACTCTCGAATCATGTCATTGATGAACAGAAGTTTTCAAAGAAGTCCAATTTATCAACATTTTCACTACGATTAGTGTACTTTTTGCGTACTATGTAAGAAACTTCTCTTTCCACAAGGTCACAAAGATATTTTCATGTTATCTTCTAGAAGCTTTATTTTCTACTTCTTACCCAGATTTATTAAGATTTTTGTTTGGTGTGAGGTAGTGGGCTTTTAGCCTTTTTGTCTCCTGCCTTTTCCATCTCTCAACATGACAATGGGGGAATACTACCCCACTAAAAAGGACTATAGTCCTTTTTCTGCAAAGCTCTAGCAATATTAATGAGTGTGTGAGAGTGTGTGTACGTGTGTGTGTGTGCGCAAGGATGTCCTTTGTAGTAGTGTTTATAAAACCAAAAATTAGACACTGCCTAATTGTGTGTTAATATGAGAATGTTACGTTTTAAAAAAAAGTGACAGCCACTCTATGGAATGCCACATAGCCATCAAAACAAATGAGACAAACTCACGCATCTCTGACTTGCAAAGACAGCCACGATGTGTTAAACGAGAAAGAAAAATGTAAAACAATGTGTGGAGTGTGCCCCCATTTGTCTTTAAGAGCTGCATAACACATATTCAATAGACTTTAAAAATGTATTTAACAACCTAAGCTGTTACGCAGCTACGTTGTGCATGGAGATGTGATGCATTGGTGTCCACAGGGAGAGCGTATGTCTGACCTGGGAGCGTGTGGCCCACAGTGAGAATCAGCACCTCTCTGTCGCTCGTGTGACGTCATGAGGAATATTGTCCTTTTTCCATTTTTTATAATGAGGAATACCAGTTTTTAAATATTTTACATAAACATATCTTACCGTGCCCCTACTCACCTTCTTCTCCCTCCCCTCCCTTCTCCCCCCAAAAGATGGGGAGATTTATGTCCTCCTGAGAATGGATCAAAATGCCCCCTACCCACACCCCCGTGAGTGTCGCACTGTGACAAGTCCCAGCGGCCACAGCAGCAGACAACCGCTGTCCCTCTTAAGCCCCACGCGCTTCCCCGCACGGTTTCCAGCTGGGCCTTGGGTCTTACCCCCGGGTTCAGGAACAGGTTGATGTGTTTGTGCAGTAGAGCCTGGTTCTGCTGGTTGCCTGCACAGAAATTCTGCAGAAACTCATGTGCCAGCCTCATTATTTCCTGCATCTTGGTGTCCTCGGCCTGCGTGGGAGGGGACAGACAGAACCGGGCAGAAGTCAGGGCTGTGCGGCAAATGACAGAGGTCCACGGAGAAACCACTCAGCTCCAGGCCAGAAGACCGGGTTCTCCGACACGCCCACCCCCTACTAAGGGGGTTCCTGAGGCGTTTCCTGGGGGCCCACTCTGTGAGAATGCCGGACAGTGGCCAGGAACTTCCCGAATCCTCCTGAATTCTCTGCCACTAGCCTTGGGCAGAAGCAAAAACACTTTATTTAGGGGAAAAAGGCAATAAAAAGTGGAAGCTACCATGTTTCCCCGAAAATAAGACCTAGCCGGACCACCAGCTCTAATGCATCTTTTGGAGCAAACATTTATATAAGACCCGGTATTATATTATATATTACATTACATATTATATTATACCTGGTATTATATTATATATTATGTTATATCATTATTATTATAATATACAAGACCCGGTCTTATAGCAAAATAAGACCGGGTCTTATATTAGGTTTTGCTCTAAAAGATGCATTAGAGCTGATGGTCCGGCTAGGTCTTAGTCTCGGGAAAACACGGTAAGACAAAGCCTCTGGGATTCCATTTTTAGCCGTGTTTGCAACTTCTGAAAATGGACTGAGGGCAAAGCAGGGACAACTTCATCATCGGCGTGAACCCCATTTCCCCAGCTCACCTTTTTAAGTTGCTAACCTATGGCCACATAGATTTCTGGCAGTAGATAACATGGCACAGTGGAAATCTCTTCAGATTATAGGTTAGGGCACATACACCTGTCATTACTCCTTTCCTTGTCACCTCGGGCACACCATTTAACCTAAGACTTAGTTTTCCCATCTGCAAAATGGGGATAATATCTGCCTTGGGCATCTCACACAGTGATTTTGTGATTCTCATTTCATGTATTAAAAACATATACTCCATATTTGTAGAGTCAGAAGATCCATGATAAGAAAATTACATAAAACCTTCTGCCACTTTGACCAATTCTAAACAAGCAAACATTTAAGATGGTGAAAACAAAATGCGAATCCCCACACTGGATGTCATCCCTCATATCCACTGAGCTCACATCAGTCTCCCTACGTCAGCTCACATACATCACCTCGCTTCAGAGGCCGAGAGTACAGCAGTTAAGGGTCAGGCCCCCAAATCAGCCTGCTAAGCTCTTTTCCCAGATCTCCACCTTCCTACCTGTGTGACCCTGGGAAATTTACTTAACCTTTCAGGGCCTCAGTTTCCTCATCTGTAAAATTGGGAGAAAATAAAAATGCATAGTCTATATGGTTGTTATGAAGCTTAAAAGAGAAAATTCATGTCAAGTGCTTAGAAACTACAAGATAAATGTTAGTGACCGGTTCTGGTCTGGGCCAAGGGTCAGGAAACTTCATCTTAAAGAGCCAGGAAAATAATTTTAGGCTTTGTGGGTCAGGAAGCTAAAGACAGAACGTGACGCAGGTACTCCGGCACCAACACTGGAACAGCCACTCTTAGTGCGTGTGCCGTACAAACACAGGTGGTCGGCTGTGCTTCGCCCACCTGGTCCAGACGACAAGGCTGCAAGACAGCAGGGCGTGCCTGCCTGTCAACACCCACTGACAGAGGGGCCTGAGCTACCAGCTTGGCCACTCAAACAAAACAGGAGCATTAAAGAGAACATTAACAGCACGTCCCAGGACAGAGTGGGTGCCACATCTGTCTCCCACTCACAGGGAGAGGGGCAAACCTTCCAGCGCTATGAAGTCAGAGTTCTTGGGACACACAGACACTGCCAGTTGACAGTGGTGACCTCAAACGGTTCTGCACCTTCCATTTCTTTAGCTACACGTGGAATCTGCTGGCGCTTATGGAAACCAACAGGCTTTGTCGTGTGACTCGGGCTTTACAAGCAAGTAAGCTCTGAAGACACTGCTTAATAGCGGTTATCTGTTGGTAGGAGTCCCTCGGCTGTTCTTACACACTGGGATGTCTGTACCCACCCAAAACACACACATGTGCATGCACAAGGTTCTGCCTGTGAGCCACCATAACTCACACTGCTCTGGGAGCGGGTGTCTCACCTCAGGGGCGCACCTTCTCATAGGGCTTGGGGACATGCACCCCGCCCTCCCTGGGAGGGGCCGCACCATCCTGCAGGGCTTGGGGACACAGACCCTGCCCTCCCCGGGAGGGGCCGCACCATCGTGCAGGGCTTGGGGACACAGTCCTGCCCTCCCCGGGAGGGGCCGCACCATCGTGCAGGGCTTGGGGAAACAGTCCTGCCCTCCCCGGGAGGGGCCGCACCTTCTCGTACGGGATCTGCAGCAGCTCCAGCACCACCGCGTGGGCACTCATGTTCCGTAGCAGACGCTGCTGCTGCTTCCGGCTTTTCCTCACAGCCGCACCCTCCTGCACACACAGCTTGCTGAGCCGGATCAGAATCTGGGGGAGAACGGACGGTTGTGCCCTGTCACCAACACTCAGTGCTGAGGCTCTGACATGCGCCATGGTGACCACAGTCAATAAGACACTGTGCACTTGTAATCTGCTGCAACAGCAGATCGTAAACGCCCTTCCCCACCCCGACCCCAAACAGCTGTCAGTGGTGGATGTGCTGTCATTTCAGTGTCTACATCAAATCCTCACGCTGTCCACTTTAAGTGTATTACAATTGTCAGTTATACCTTAATGAAGCTGAAAACAGTGAAAAACAAAGAAATTAATCAACCTCAGGAAACCAGGAACCATAGTTGGAAAAGGTCTGCAGGGGGTGGTGGTGGGCAGGGAGGCAAAAGGGATCACAATACATTAAAAACCTAAAACGAGGTAAATTCATCCAATAAGGTACCCGTTGATGGCATCACACCGAATCCACGTATGGCTGAGGACATGTCCTCCTAGTGTAACCAGTGGATTATGGCTTCCACAGGAAGTGGGGTGGCTTCAGAGGCTCTTACAGTGGTGACGCTTGGCATCGTTGCCAAGGACGAGTTTGCTCTGGGGTGGTAAGAAAGCTCCCGCCTCCCAACTCTGACCCACCCGACACAGAGATTTCTCGAGAACTGCAGCTCTCATGGGTGGACACTGTGTGCCAGGCACCAAAATAAGCCCTTGACAGTTATGTGTCATTGAACTCTTCATTCCACTGCAAACCTTCAAAAGTATCAGAGCACCTACGAAAGGTGAGGAAACTGAGAACAAGTGGGGAGCTGGACTTGAATGCAGATCTGACTCTAAAACTCATGCACTTAACCTCCCAAGTCTTTCTCCCTATTAAACTTTACATGAAGAAAAAGCTCGTGTGCACCTTCCACTTGACTATCACAAACTTCCAGCTCCTTAGAGAATAAAGGGGAAACGGCAGTGAGGCACTCACCTCTTTCACCACCCGGTAGTTGTAGCTGCTGGTGTTCTCGTGCTTCTGTGACTTGTTATTCCCCTCCTAGGGACCAAAGTGAACATGGGGTGTTTGTACAATTCTTGGGCGCCTGTCCATTTTTTAGGGTTAACAGCACCTTTTGCGAGAACGGGAGGTTTGCAGTGTTTTCCCACAGTCGTGCCGGGTTCGTGCCCACCCAGGGAACTCCCTTCCGACTGACGTTACTTCACTGATGTGGGAGAGGATGGTGGGCCAGGCCATGGGCGGAAAACAGGTTCTTTCCCAAGTGGGGATGTTGGGAAAACCTGGTCTAATTCACGCCACAGCGCCGTCTATTCTGCAGGGTCCAAGGTGACCCGGGGGAAGAAGCTGGACTTCTGTGTGCAGCCTATTTCCTAGGAGAACGGCTGTTACCCTGGCTACTTAACAAGCAGGTCTCTTGAGAAGAAAGCCCATCCTCTAACCTGCATTGTTCTCTAAAACCAGAGCATGTTTACTTGTTTCGAGGGCCCATCTGTCTCCTTTGGCAGCATCCCTTCTGCTTCACCCACCTCTGTTTTCTTATGTTCATTTTCTCCGGAGGCACCATCCATGGCCTCGTCGGGGCCCTGCCCTTTGTACACCCACAGCTCCGACTTCTCCACGATGGACCTCAGCTGATCCAAGTCCTGCTTGATCTGTTTGTAGTTGTCAACATCTTGGCTGGTGACGAGCAGTTGAACCTGAATGGTGCAATCCCTTAGTGACACGCAACAGCCTCTTCCACAAAAGACAACACACACGCACACACATGGCACATACGCACGCACGACAGCGACCTACTCTACCTGTTTGAAGGCCTGCAGGACCTCCTGCCTCTGACTGAAGTGCCGAAAGAGCAGCTGTAGGGCGCCCGACACCAGGGGTGGGTAGTCGTGCATCGTCAAATGGAGCAAGACTCGGAGGAAGGTCCTGCCGCCGTGGTCGTCCAGGTCCAGCGGGGTGTTCTCCTCACTGAAGCAGCGCGTGGGAGGGGAAAGGCCAGGTGAGCCACAAACGCCCTCCCCTCACGCACCTTGGCCCAGACCCGACTCAACTGGTAGCTTCCCAACCCTGGAGTCTCCCTCATGTGATCTTGTTTCGTCTTCAACTCTACTGGGAGGTAAGGGACAATGAAGATGTCACCATTGTCAAATTTAAACCAAAGTCCCCACCTTCCCACAGTGACAGGACTGGCTTTGCCAGCAGATGACTGGGCCTCATCTGGGGTTGGGGAACTGCACACAACAGTGATTCTCCTGAGCTATTAGCTTATTGGTTATTGAAGACGTTGTAACTCAGGGCCTAAAGAACACCTGTGGTGAGGGACCGGCTTTTGGTGTCTCCAGCTTGTAGCCAACTGATGTCTCAGCCCACGCCAAGTCCACCGCTCACGCACCTGGACCCAGGGCCGTGTCACATGGCCCCCAAAGGGCCCCAGTGCTGACTCCCGTGCTCCGTACTTATCTCGTCACAAACTGGTGGTGAGCAGTTGAGACCTATCGGCCCCACTCTGAGGGGTGTTGCCACAAACCATTACCAGTCAGTGCTCTTCCAACGGGGGTGATTGGCACAGTGCCACGGTGTTATTTTTATAATTAAATGTCATCTGTGTGCTATTTATAGAACCCAAATACTAATAAGCATGTCCTGCATCAAACGGCAGGCTACCGCATAACTGAGCACGGCCACTCAATCGCTGTGTCAGCGTCTGTATTGTGTTTACAAACGAACGTCAAATGGTGAGACCTTCACGGTGGCAGGCCCCAAGAAAAGCAGAGGACTTCACACGTAAATACTCTCCTCGTGCTCCATGCTCCAAAAAGGTGTGAAGGTTTCGCTGCCGCTCAATGTCAGGAAGATGGCGGGAGAGCCCAGACACAACCCAGCACACGGGAGGGTCATCATGCTGAACCCAAAATGCCCGGTGTTTCAGAAAAACAACATCTCCCATGTAGTAAGTAATGTCGCTAATTCAAATTTCACAGGTGTTGTATTGAGTGCTGAGGTAGACTCTTAACCATGGTGGCCTCAACAACGTGGGTCCTCCTGGGGTACGCCCCACCCATGCTGCTGCTGGGCTCAGCCACGTGACCTGCTTTGACCAATGGGACATTAGTAACACGAAGCAAGCAGCGGCTTGATTAGTGCTTGCACATTGTTGGCCTGGCCTCCTGGGACCTTTCTTTGCACCTAGAGCCATAAAGAAGCCCCCAGTATTCATGAACACAGAGAGGTCCCCACTTTACAGATAGCCCCACCAAGGAGCCAGAAATGTCAGTAAAGCAAGTTGGAAGTGCCAGCCCCAGTCACGAGCTCACCATGGTCACACGACAGAGCCAACAGTGGCCAGCCCAAGAACCATCCAGCTTAGGCCGAGTCACCCCATGGAACTGTGAGAGGCAATACAAATGATGGAGGCTTTAGCCCATTGAGTTTCTGGGGTCGTGTGTCACAGAGCAAGACAACTGAGCCAGGTGTGTACGTTCTAAGAACTATATGCGACGGGTGTTTCTATCAGGTCTGTAGACGTTTGAGTCCCACCATCATGTTTTAAGTCAACATTGAGCGATCTGAGCTTGTAAAAGGGGCTCATACATTAAAGTCAGGGATGATGCATGAGCCATACCTGGGTTATGGTTGCTGCTCCCCAGGCTCCAAAAAGCTCTGAGGTGACAACTATAGCCCAAGAGCACTGAGGTACGCCAGCTTGCTAACCTCGTCCCGTTGACCCTCCTCTTTCTTACGACCCTATTTCCCACCATTTAACTAATCTTGTAGTGTGTGTATTTTGGGGAAACCTCCTTAAACCCTTTCTATCGTAGGCAGGAAACACACACCCACCACAAGCCAGCTAAGATCATTCGGACCTGAGTACTAAGAGTGACAGAGACCAGGAAAACAACCGAACCCCAAAGACTGAGCCTTTCCGTGTGCAGTGAAGCCCCTTTGAAGGCTGGAGAACAGGAGCCCCCAGTCTCAGAACCACCTGAAACAGTAACTGAAAATATACTTTCCTTCCTCCAAAGATGCCTTCTGCTTGCTCTTCAATGTGTTCAAAGTCCAGAGCACCTGAAAAGTCAGAGAACATAACTTCAGATGCAGGACGGTCTGAAAATGTGCCGTGGTCCACTTGCCCTGCCCGGGGGTCAACCTCAAGTTCAGGATCTTATCCGGCAAAGCTCTGAGCCAGGTCAACTCAGACCACACTGTCCAATGGCTCTGGTGTGTGGTGCTCCACACCACTGCCGGCTTCTACTGTCTGGTGACCTCTCGTTATGGCACCGGGATGCCCTCGTCCCAAGGCAGCTCAGGCCTCGAGAGGTGGGATTATGTCTACCGCCACCCTTCCCCTGGGCCTTTCCTGCTATTTCCTGGGCAGGGAAAAAATATCCATCAAGAGAAAGGAGGAGAAATTGCTAGTGGACAGTGAATTTTCTTGGGCTTTTTTTCTTGGCATTTCTTCTAACCACACACTAGCACTGTCGGCCATCTTATGGCCAAGACACTCCAGAACGGAAGGAAAACGATCTACCCCAGAAGGGGTCTGGGCCCTTTCAATTATTCCCCGGCCCAAAAAGGAGCACTCTGAGCATCTCGTTCTCAAATACAATAACCTCTGAAACATGCACATTTTACCCTCTTTCTAGGGCATACCGTCTGGACCCCAGTTCTCCCGAGACCCAGGCCCCATTCTGTGGCTGCAGACCATTCTGGAAGCACTAACCTGGTACGTTACTGGGCCCTTCCTGGCTGCTGCTTCCAGAGGACGTCTCTGAAGTCTGGGAATTGCTTTCGTCAAACTCCCGCTTAAATATACACAGGAGGCAGGAGATCCTATAGTCCAACCTCACGTTCAAAATAAACTAAAGATTCAAGTGGAAATGGAAACAGACTGGTTACATGAGCAAGACACCTGTGACCCATCGCCAAGCCGCTGCACACGGCTGGGCCTGCCACCTGCTACATCAATTACCCTAAACACTAAGCAAGCCAAACATTTGGCTTGGATTTCAGCTGTCACTTTGTCAACCAACTTCTGTGGGGTGCAGATCAAGTCCGCTCACAGCACCTCACTTCTAGTGCAAACCGCGGCACACACGATGGATCTAATAACTGTAACGACAGAGCAGTCGCCCTCCACTCCAGCCTCTACAAACACTGCTGCGTTTCAGCACGTACTGAGTCAGTGCAGGCCTGACCAAGGGGGAAGTTGGCTGCTTTTCACTGAAGACAGTTAATGGGGAAAAAGATGTTTTTACTCCCGAAAATAGCTTGGTTCACGTTTTTAGTTTTGACTGTTTCCTTTGATTTAGCTGCAAGCCCTTGGGCTCCCTCTTCTCTCACCTTGCCCTCGACTCCAACACAAGGTCACTTCCATGACTGTTACTAGAGCCCAAAAGAAAGATCAACCCCCTGGCATTATGTGAGGACCTTACTGCCATTCTCCCTGCCATTCTCACCCGTCTCTGCCTGGCCTGTTGGTGACCTTACTCAATCGCAGGGCTGTCACCTCTTCCAGACTGAGACTGGCCTTTGCCTTGCCTTCCAAGCTCCTGGTCCATGTTTCCTCCTGACTACTGGGCATCACATTTGGTGTTTTCTCAGAGTTTCAAGTGCAAACCGAGAATTGTACAAAACTAACAGTGTCAGCCCAGCCCTCGGGTCACCTCAGGACCACTGCCTCCTCCTTGGACACGCACATCTTATCAATGGTAAGTCCTGCTGGTGCTACCTCTGCCACTTCTCCTGGGTCACTTACACCTGCCACTTACACCTGCTCACGTTCTCAATCTCCTGCTTGGCCACTACAGAACCAAGTTTACCAGGCCCGCCTCCCACGCGTGCTTATCTTACCTCAGCCCCTGCTGAGCACCGTCAAGAGCTCAGCACAGAATCAAGTCCTGACACATCAGCCACCCAGCGCTCTTTAGAGCAAGGTCCCGTCCTCCTTTCCAACCTCATTCCCCACAACTTCCGTTCGGCACTGTGTGTCCCCCACCCAAGGAGACAAGCTTATTGACCCATGTGCCCTGGTGCCCTGGTTCAACCTGCTCCATTCACCTGAGACTCTCCCCTTGTTTCTATGTTACAAATCCCATCCGGGCTTAAAGGCTCAGCTGAAATCCCACCTCCCCTGGTCCTCACTAGCTGGGATCACACGAGCCGCCCGTATCTCAGAACACTCTTCATGGTTTATTTCTGCATACACACAGCCTCAGCACACCTCATGTACCTCCTGTTATAAACCCTTGTAGATGCAGCCTGGCTCCCAGTTACACCTGTGCATTCCTTATACTGTATTTCCCCAAAAAGAAGACCAGGTCTTATATTAATTTTTGCTCCATTAGGGCTTATTTTCAGGGGATGTCTTATTTTTTCATGTATAGCAATCTACATTTATTCCAATATAGTCATGTCATCTTCTTCTGGGACATCGTCATAACGTACTAAATGCGTCCGTCTGGCTGACGATCTTACTGGGGTTTAGTTTCGGGGTAGGTCTTAATTTTCGGGGAAACATGGTAATGCTCAGGAAAGTGCCTTGTATGTGGCAGGGGGACCATAAGTATTTGCTGAGAGAATGAATCCATCACCCAATAGTTCTCAGATGGCTACGGTGAGTGGCCCTCAAGATGGGACCAAGTTTCACACCATTTCTGATAAACACCCACGACACTAACATACGTGGGACACACAGGCTGTGGCCTAAGAAATCCTTCTCTGCTTTTGGTCAGGAGTAAATTCTGTGCGGTTTCTTCCTAAGTCTTTATTGCCCTTAAGCAGTTATTTTGACTAGTCCCACAGATGCTTTCCAACCAACTGGTGAAATGTGATGTCAGAATGAAAAAATCCTTAAGTCTGTAAACATTTCTAATTCTCTACTACATGTTCTGGGGTGAGGACGTGCAGCTCGGGATAAGAGAGAAAGACAATGCTTTTTCTCATTTATGAGCAAATCACTTTGTTGATGAATAAAAATTACCTTGGAGCAGGAAGAGGAAAACACAGGTTGTTGGGAGGTGGGCAGGGGTCCCCCACCTGAGACCAAGGCCTCGGCGGGGACGGGCTCTCAGCCCCTCGCCCACGAATGGACGCTGCGCCGACCATTTTCTTCTCTCTCCTATGTCAAGCTTTCCCTCTCTACCTGCCCGTTCCAGCTGAGCACCCCAGCTTTACCATAACCTCCCGACTTAAAAAATATCACAGCAAAGCCACCCTACAGTCATCTCGCCCCTTCTGTGCGTCTCCGGCAAATGCACTCACAAGTGTTTGTGCTGAGCCTTCCGCCTCCATCTTCTCCCCCTCCCTCCGACCCCAACCTGTTCCCAACCTGGATGCTTCCACCTCAGGGTCTTTGCATAAGCTGCTCCCTCTGCCTCAGAGACTCTTCCTGCAGCTCCACACGCTGGTTCCCTAACGCCACTCTGGTCTCTGCTCCTTGGAGAGGGCGCCCCTGACCACCCATCGAAAACAGTGTCCCTGGTCCCCGCCCCCAGAACCGTCCTGAACCCCTTTTATATCTTAACATCTTTAGCACTCGTCACTATCTGACACAGTATATACATTTTAAAAAATACGTCCATGCCTCCGATCAAAATGAAAGCTCTTTCGAAGCAGGAGTTTAACCTATTTTTCTCATTGCTGGATCCCTGATGCTTATAAATACTTGGCACAGAACCAGTGTCAGTAAGTGTTGCATGAATAAATGAATGAAGGAATGAATGAAGGTGGGAGTGAGGGAGGCAGGCAGGCATGCAGAGTTCACAGGGCCCTGAAATGAGTCCCGAGCAGTGAGCAAACAGGGAAGTCAGCTCCACGCAGAAGCACGGGTGAGTTCTACGCACAGGGCATGGCTTGGGTGGAGACACAGCGGCCAATGCCATGGAAGCTGAGGAACCTACCGGGAGTTCTGGGATGCCCGAGGGACAACGGCATGCTGGGAAGGCAGGAGGCGACAGGAGAGGGCGAAGGGGCTGGCTCACATGTGGCACGAGGCTGAGCTGAGCATTCACCCCCTTCCTCTTCCCAGAAGCCTGGGCTCCACCAAAGCTGGACACTGCCGCTCAGTGCAGGCTGTGATGCCGCTCCGTCCCCGTCCCCCTCCCGGCCCCCTGGCTGATCGTCACCTGCAGGATCTCGATGATCTTCAACTTGGTGTCCATGACCATGATGTCCTCCTTCTCTGGCTCCGCCTGCTTCACGCTGCCTTCGGGGGCCGCAGCCATGGGGGCCACGGGCAGAAAGCCCCCTCCCCGCAGCACCACCTGGGTCATCAGCTCCCCGACACCATGGATGGAGCGCATCACGTGACTGCCTACAGGGGCCAGGACAGACCTGGGTGGTGATTATGTCCCTAGTGCATGCTGAGGTCCCTGGCAAGGGGCCTGGGCAATTTGGAACAAAATATTTACTATCTCCCTGTTCCAAGATCTTCTCAGGACCCCAGGAACCTGAAAAGGTTAGTAGCCATCAAAGACTGGGGGCTTCAGGGAGTGGCGGCAACTGTGGGTTTTGAAATCCCCAAGGGAACATGTGTGTGTATTAATTCACCTGCCAAATGTTACTGGTCAGCTACTACGTGTCCGTTGCTGTGCACAGAACAACAGGACTTAACAAGGCACAAAGCTGGTGCTGCACCAACGTCCGCGTGGCTCTGAGCATGTGGGGTGCCCTCTGAGGCTCAGTCTCGCCGTCTCGTAAATACGAATAAAGGAGCTGTGACAGGACTGAATGGTAAAAGCTACGCGGGATGACTGCGCACAGGCCCTGACGGAGACTGGCAGGTACAGGACCGTATTTTCCTGTTCCAGCAGTAGGGCCCAACAGACAATAGTCCAGCCATGAGTACCTGATATTTGCCTACTCTGACCTCAAACAGAGGGAAAAACCATATGAAGGCAGACTTTCCTAGTCACAAACTGGGAATAGGACACCCAGATACGCCTGGATTTCAGTGCATCATACACTAATGTAATCACTGAGGGCCTCGTGACACATCGACAACTATGATGGGACACGGATTTTAAAGAGATAAGTATTCAAGTCGTTAGGTAACTTTCAGTTGGTTCCACAGAATATACACACCGACTCCTATTTGTCTTTACTTTTGAAATGCTCATAGTGAAAAGTCAGGAACAGAGGACACGACATCCCAAAAGGGTGACAGGAGAGGCTGGGAGGGCATGTCCCAGATGTGTGGGCACCTCCAGGCCTCCCTGCAGCTGCCCCGCATCAGTCTCACCTTTATTCTCCTCCCCTTTGGCCATCTTGCTGATGGGGAAGATTGTCGTCACGTGCACACAGTCCAGTATGGCCAGGAGGATTTTGGTTAATCGTAGAAGGTCAGAGAAGTTGTAGAAGCCAAAGTATATGAGGTTCCTCGCTAAATTGACAACCTATTGTATTGAAAGAGAAAGCGAGAGAGAGAGAGAGAATTCAATAAACTGTATCCTTCAGTTCCATTTTAAGTTGACTAGTTCATAAAAGGACCGATTCCAGCCTTCCTTATGGTAAGAGAAGGCATACATTTTGCTTACCAATTTCTGATCAGATTTCGTTTTGTTCATATGGAGAAAAAAGAAGAAATGAAAACCTGCAAAGCTACTGATCCGCTTTGATGACTAGTTAGTAAAAAACTGACCCAATCGTCTGGTCTGTGCAGCTTCCCAAAGACAACACAGGGCGAGCCTAGTTCTACCCAACAGGACACAGATGCAACACCGCAATCCTCGGGAGAAAAAGTGGTCTCGAAGAGAAACACTGACACAAAGGTCACGAGGATTTATGTCCCTCAAATGATTAATCTGTGACAGGTCCCAAGCAGTCTCTCTTTCCTGTCATCTTCAATATAACAATGTAGAGAGTGTACGCAATCTTCCATCATTTTACATGGTTCAATTCACCCTGCATATTTCTTGTAAGAGCATAACCACCACTGAGCCAAGTGACCGGTATTGGTTCTATTTTACTCTGGAACAAAACTAAGCAGGATTCTTTTGTATTACAAAACCAGAGGACCGTGATAAAAATCACCACATACTAAAGTATTTTCTATTTACCCATCGAAAAAAAGACTAATGAAAAACAGAGAAAACACAGATCATTTTATCATGAGTTACCTCAAATGTAAGCTTATTTTTCTCCTTATCAGAGAAAGGAAACCTCTGGCAAACCACGTCTCTTAGATACTCCTCCACAAATTCCATGGTCTGAGCAAACCTCTCCTTAATTTCATCTTTGGAAGTTCCACTACTGTCGTAGCTACAAGGGAAGAGGGAGAAAAGCATGTCAGACTTCAAGCTTTTCCCAGCGAGGCCTCCCCCAGCTGCTCAGCCTCAAAAGTGAACACCCCCTCCCAACACTCCTGAGCCCCGCCCCGCCCCTCCTTTACGTGTCCCTCCTTAGCACACGTCACCCACACACCCATCCTCGACATCTGTCTTGTTTATTGTCTGTCTGTCCCCACTAGCGTACAGGTAGTGTTCTAGTTTGCCCGCTGATACAGTCCTTGATCCTGGCTCCCAGTAGACACCAATATTTGTGGAATAAAAATGACAAACAAGATGTAAAAACTACAATCGTGCCATCTTCCACATTCTTGAAGAAAGACATCATCTTTGCCATTCACTTTACGTGAAGCATGAAACAACTAACTTCCCCTCTCATCTGTGACTCGACCCCACCTGACCCCGTGTGCCCGCCTGCGGCTGCACAGAACAGTGTGACCGGGAGGGTCTAGGGAGACACGGGTCCTGACGGGGCAAGGAGCAGAGGGCGCAGGCTCACTCGTCGATGGCGATCTCGGAGGGAATCTCTGACCACAGGCGGGCATACTTCACGGGCGTGACCTGCTCCTGGGGGTCGCGGTCCACGTGCATGTGAAGCATGAGGCGGCAGAAGGACGCCCGCAGGTCGTAGGGCAGGTTCTCGTCGGACATGCAGCGCAGGATGAGGTCCACGTCCAGCTGGCCTGAGATCTCATTGATGGCCAGGTACTGCCGGTCCAGACACATCCGAGCAAAGAGGTTCAGCTGATACCTGGAGGAAAGGGGTCACGTGACGCTCAGGTCCCAAAACCATCGAGGGTGGATGGCACGCACCGCGGGTGAGTCCAGGGGGCCCCGACGCTCACAGCAGTGACATCTGGCCATCTGAACTTACACTACTTACACGCCCTATGCTCGGTCATCAAACTCCAGCTTGTATACCAAGCGGAGAAAGGAACAGGTCAAGTCAGCTTCATGTGTCTACCCTGCTGTGTTGCAGGAATTATGTGACCGCTTGATTCCATTTTGCCCTTGTTTATCTTATAAAATACATGGGAAGAAAATGGTTGTCTATTTCTTCAGCAGTGTCTTTATACAGTTCATCAGAGACCACGTAGGAAACGTAAAAGATGCGGCCCCTATAAATCTCATTAGAAAGTTTTAATATTTTTAGGATCTTATCTCGTCTAAATCTACTCTTTGACTTTTACACACGTGTGAAAAACGTGGTGTAAAAAGTAGGGGCTCCTGGAAATGTCTTTTGCTGTCTTCCTCGTCCAATCACACGTGAACTTTGTTAGCTTCCGAACTTGACCAGTTCAGGCACTATTTCTCCTTCATTCTCGCAAGAAGATTCGTCGAGCATTAAAAGAGTAAACATACTTGGAACATGACAGAAGAAAGCCATAGCTTCCACAGCGGCCAATGTGGGTTTCTGACTTTAAAGCCCTATCTATCTCCAAGGACCACGAGTTGAAAACCTCAACCTCACTAGATAGCAGTGAAATGCAAATTAACACTTTGTAAGTGGGCATTTTCCTGCCAAATCGCGTCATAACGCGGGGCTTTTTTGACATTTTCTCGCCAAAATTAGACTTTCCGTAAAATATTCATATATTTCGATCTATTTGATATTTTTCTATGAAACTTTCAGTGTTTTAGTTTAAAAAGAGGTCTCTATTTATTTACTTTGCAAAATTTTTGCCGGTTCCAACTAGAGGCGATATGACGAATTTACTCGTTTCCCACAAAAAATGTGTTAAAACCTGAGTCTATGGCACACTCAGACGATGAACAAAAATTAAAAGAGTCTCCTGATATTCAGTTAGCAAAGACAAACAAAAATTCTCATTTAAAACTGCTGCGAGTATGCACAAAAATATCCCATTCAGGGCTGCTTAATCAAGTTTAAAATATGCACACCCTCCAATCCCGTAATTCCACTCCTGGTGAAGAATGGAAACTCTTACACGCCTGCATAAATCTGCACGGGAGGTGCCCTGCGATGGAAAACTGTGGCATACACTGAATAGCAAAGAGCAATGAAAATGTGGTACATTAATAACACGGGATGCCGTTCAGCAGTGCAAGGCAATGAACCAATCTCCATTAGGAGGAAGACATCTCAGAGACAACACCGAAAAAACAAGGCAGGTTTCAGAGCAGAACTGAGGGTATGGTCCTGTTTACACAGAATTTTAAGGACAAAATATTGTATATTATTTCTGACCGCACTCCAATGTGGGAAGTACAAGCGCACAGCGACTGTGGAAGGACGCACAGCACGTGTACAGATGGAGGAAAGGAGAACAGCAGGCAACAGGGACAGTGCACCTGTCAAGGTGTCTGCTCTATAAGCACGTTTCTGTCTTGCCTCCCACCCCTTTCCCTTCCTCTTTAAAGGATCCATTGGTTCCTCTCCCTTCTTTTCCTTCCCATCCCTTCCCTTGAGGTGGCAGGGCCAGCAGGCCACGAGCGGGGACACTGGGATGGAGGAGGTGACCGGCAGGGGCGGAGTCTGAGCAAACAGTCAACACACCGGGATCACGCCAGCCAGGTTTCTCCCTGTTGGGGGAAAGGAGTTAGGACTCTGGACGGGGTGACGGCTAGAGCAGCAGATGGTGTTGGAATGGAACTGGAATTACGAGTGTGAATGCATGGTTTTCCTTATGTTTGCATAGACTGATATAGAAATAGACGCTGAGCGTACAGATAGAGACAGACAGACAGATGAAATGTATATGCGCACACACATTTCCTAGCTCTGTCTGCTAGGGTTCTAAGAGACTACTGTCTCTATTTTGCAGATAAAGAAACTGGGGCACAGAAAGATCTAGAACCTGACTGAAGTAAAAAAGCTAATGAGTCGAGGTCAGGATTTGAACCCATGCAGCATGACCCCATGGCCTGCCTCTTTGCTAGAAAATGCAGGCATGTGCCAGGCTGTTCGAGGGTAACCTGCAGCTGGGGGCTGACCCAGGCACACCTCCTTTTCACCCCGCCGCGTCCAGACATCAATTTACCGTCTACGTAGCAATGAAGTCTTACACTAAACTGCTCCCCCCACGGCACAGCAGACCACACACCTTTCTGCTGGGCCACCAGACCACCGTCTTGCAATTCCTTGGAATACTCAACCAACCAGCACCAAACTCGTCCGCGGCCCTTTCGGAGCAGCGCCCTGGGGCCCGCACGCAGCCTCACCGGTAGTAGCTGAGGACGTCCCGGTCCTCCTTCTGCCCTTCCTTCGCGTCCTGCGCCAGCTCCCGGACGCTCTTACTGCGAATCTCTTTGCTGCTGTCCCTCCAGAACAGCCACACCTCCTCCTCGTCTTCCCCGGCCTCCAGGGCGTTCTCGCCAGTAGAAACACCTTCAAATTCAAAACGAGACAGAACCAACCTGGAAAATAAAACGAGGAGGGGAAACTCATTCGTGCTGCAATCCTTGCTCGTCTCTGATCAACGACAGCGACAGATGGAAATCGAGCTTCACTGTCAGCGTAAGACACAGGAAGCCATTTTGTTTCCCCCTGTGGCAGAACTACAGGAGGGCCGGACATTAAGGTCTGCATATGTTTTAACCCAGGGCGACTCTGCAATGTCTGCATTTTGTTTTTCTTCACTGAGTGGGAGTGGGTGCTACCACTGGCTTCCGGGGGTGGGGGTAGAAGCCATTGTAAACGTCTTATGATACAGGGGACCGTCCCCACGAGACAAAGAATTACTCGGCCTCAAACATCAAAATGCCAAGTTTGAGAAACCCTATATTAAGTTATGCATGAGAAACAAAAAAAATCACTAGTTTAGGGCATAATTTAGTTTTCTTTTTTTTTAAACACATTGTCCACATTATTGGCACTGTACTTCTCAGGAAAACTGTTCCCTTCCTAAAAGTGAATCGCTTCTATTAACCAATACTTCTGTGGACCAATAAACACTTTTTAAACAGTGATGGTTTGAAAAGCTCTTCCCAACACTGACATAAGATCAACACTGAATGACTGCTTTTAAAACTGAAAACTGACGATCATACTTGGAGAACGCTAAACTCTTAAAGTTAAACCAGGTGTGTAAGTGCTCCCAGGTAAATTCTCATTCCTTTGAAACCAGTGTGCAAAGGGACAGCTCTCACACAGGCGGCCACGCCAAAGCTAACTTTGTTCCCCTAACCGAGGCCTTTGCAAAGGGAAGATCAAATGCGAGCCGAGCCGACTGCAGACCGAGTCTGAAGAACCTGAGGGGTTAGGTTTCGTTTCGCACAAGCGCACACAGCCACGGAACCGCACGTTTCCCATCAACTCCCTCCTCATCTTTATCCTAAACCCCCAGCCCCACTCACTTGGTCTCGATCAGGATGTCGGCATTAGTTGGGTTCAGCACAGCTTTACATATCAGCTCCTGGGTCACCGGAATCGATTTGTTCATGGACACGCAGAGGTCGGACAGGTAATCCAAGAACCTATCGAGGAAGAGAAACCAAACAACACGTGTTCTGAAGACAGAGCAGAGGTTCGGCTCGCGGAGCCCGACTCTTCCTCATGTGGACAGACCTGCTGTGCCGCTAGGAGAAGCAGTGACATTTCAGGGTCTGATGCTCGTCTCTGCGGCACCATCAGAAACCTGGTCACCAGAGAGAGGAAAGAGAGAAGCAACAGTGGGAATACAAAGAGGTGATGAGGTAAAAATGCAAAGAAGGAACGAGACCAGAAAGAGCTCCGTCAAGAGGACCTGGGGGTGGGGGAGGGGCTGGAAGGCTGGGGCCTGAACCCAGAATCTGGTTCTCATTCTCACCCGCAAATTCTGAGGTGCACTGTTGTTTGGGGAACTTAACCTCCTGGGGCCGCACCTTCGTCATCTAGGACATGGACAATGTGTAACCTAAGAGGGCTGTTCTGAGGATGAAATGCGATGACCTCTGTAAAACGCTCCCTCAGCTCACCTGTGGCCGTGAGAACGCTTAGGAACATGTTTTCATGGGAGAGGGAGTCATTTTTACAACACTATGGCTCTCCAGTGGGACCGTGCGTGACACCCACAATGTAAACTATTTCACATTTTATATGAAATGGTGTGGATCTTAGTGAGGAGACAAGAGGCAAGAGAGTGGGGGTGGGGGATCTACGTGAACATGACAGAAAGGATGGAATTCTCTCTACATATAATAATGCGTAATAAAAACAAACACTCAAGTAACACCTGAGCTTGCCAACGATCATACTTAGAGAATGCTAAACTCTTAAAGTTAAAGTTCTGATAATCGGGGGTGCGAAAAAGTAAACGAGGGGCCAAGACAAGAGTAATTGTCATTTACTGTACAGCTCTCTACTCAGTGCCAGGGATATCATGCATTTAGCCTCATGTAGTTTGCACAACGACCCATTTAGCAGACGAGGAAATTGAAGTCCCGAGGGAAAGCCAAGGTCAGCCAGCTGGTAAACGTTAGTGCTGGAATGGCTGCTTCTCGTCCCAGCACCACGTTCTTTCCATGAGTTGTCAAAGGCCCTCCCGACACCAGCCTGGTCAAAACAGGTCCCCAAACAAAGGGACTCTGGGGAAAGCCCAGGATCCAGTGGCGCCTGCACCTGGTAAGTGCACAGACGCTGCTGTGACCCCCCAGCCCCTGCTCACCTGGGCTCCCGGTTCTTCCGCACCAGACTGACGAAGGTGTCGATCTCAGCCGCGGTGATGTGCTTCTCCAGGAGCTTCCGGTTGTTGTGCAGCAGCGCGGTGATGGTGTCTTCGGCCAGCACGTCGTAGCCGATCTGCTTCTGCATGAAGCCAAACTGCTTGGCTATGTACTCCTTCAAGGGACATAAGAGAGGTCAGCAGGGGGACGCTGAAAAGGAGGAGGGCGGCAGCATCCCGCCGCTGAGAACTGCCCGCCCAGGGACATCACGGGGAGGCCCCCACAGCCCTGCCCAGGCCACAGCTGCACATACCCTCAGCCTGCCACACAAGCGTCATTCAGAAAAATGTGCCTTTTAGTAAGTGCACAGTATAAACTTTAATGTCGTGACT
The DNA here is from genome assembly GCF_036562045.2 of Rhinolophus sinicus. Taxonomy (NCBI): domain Eukaryota; kingdom Metazoa; phylum Chordata; class Mammalia; order Chiroptera; family Rhinolophidae; genus Rhinolophus; species Rhinolophus sinicus. Next base: position 4,405,410 of record NC_133759.1, on the reverse strand, counting down.
TATTTTTCTAAAAGGCCAGAAGCTGTTTTTCAACTCTGGTGTTAACTCCTAACACGAAAGGATTCAGCTGTGCCTCCTGGCTCCATAATGCTGCATAAACACTGATTTTTTTAGGACGACGCTCCTGGTTTCGTTTTCTTTATCTGGGGTGAAAACACGTTTTTAAAGCCGATGGGGAGAAGTTAGGAACAGTAAGCCAGTCAATCACGTCCAGAGAACATATGGAAACCTCTCTCTTTGGGGATCAGACATCGCATTGCACAGAAATCCTTGAGAACTCAAGGAAGCCTCTTATGAATATTAGTTTCTGTGCAAAGATATTTTCCCTGACCAAAATAGACGATTTGCTTGCCCAAAGTTCAAGTGGACATTTTATTAATTATTATTAATTCCCAAGTCCTGGAAACTGCTCAGGATGAGCGCGTGGACAGGGGCCACTTTTTAGCCCCCATTCAGAGAGGATGCAGGTTGGGGGCCTCGTCAGCCTTCAGGCAGGTACCACTGGGTCCATAAACAACAGGCAGTCATCAGTGCAGCTAGAAGGATGGGGCTCGTCTCCTACGTACAAGCAAACTGTCCTAGGGCACACAGCCGTCGGAAGACGGAGAGAGAAGCAGAATACAATCTCTTGTGCACTGTTGGGTACGGTGCCAGTGCACGGGAGGGGCTTAAAGCAACCACAGCGCCAGACGCACCCTTCAGACTAACGGGCGAAGCATCGTAGCTGCACAGTGCTTCGTATTTAAACAATAGCAAAGTCGAGGGATTAGAAACCCTTGCTCACAAGATTATATCTAATACTTTAGAGCTTTGATTAAGATCAGCACTACCTGTACGATGACAAAACTAACTACAGAGAAGAGCTGAAATCTAAAGGCCACTACAGTGGCAGCAAAAGCTGAAACACAAAACACAGCACAGACTGGAGTCCAGGTTACACTAAGCACCGTTCCGTGCGCCTGCAGGACAGCTGTCCCCCTTTATTTGCGGTGTTGCTTTCTGCAGTTGCAGTGGCCTGTGGTCAGCCACGGCCCCAAAATATTAAATGGAAGATTCCAGAAATAAACAATTCATAAGTGTTAAACTGTGCATGGTTTTGAACAGCGTGATGAAATCTTGCACGTCCCACTCAGGACGTGACTCGTCCGCTTGCGAGCGGCATGTCCACCCTGTATACGCCCCCTGCCCGTTAGTCACTTAGTAGCCGTCCCTGTTATCAGATTGGTTACCAGAGAGCGAGAGAAACCACATTCATGTAACTTTGGATACAGTATCGTATATAATTATTCTATTTTATTAGTCACGTTGTTAATCTCTTACTGTGCCTAACTTATAAACTTTATCATAGGTGTGTATGTATAGGAAAAAAGCAGCATGCATATAAATAGAGGGTGCCAAAAAATTGTATACAGCTTTAAGAAAGGAAAACTATATTAAAATTGTAATACTCAATATAGGCCAATAACAAAAGATGAATGCAAGCCACATTTGACTTCTGCAATTACAAGAAGTGCTCAAAGTTGTTCACATCTATCATGCTGGGTGTCACGCGGGGTCTCAGCTCCTGCCCCCCGCATAAGAATGCAGGACATGGTGAGGCCAAAAAGGAACACCCACAGAGTGAAAGATAGGGGAGTCACACCACCATAGTCTTGCTGGCGGCTGGGTTGGAAACACAGGAAGCAGGAGCCACGCTATCTGCAACCTCCCATCCACTTCTCTCTAACCAACCTCACTTGCTGGCTGCAATCTGCCCTTGCTAGCCCCCATTTGCTGCTAGCGTAGCCACAGCTGTTATATTAGTGGCCAATGGCTCACTGGTTACAGCTGACGGCCAACTAGCCACAGCTGATGGCCATCCAATCACAGTTGATGGCCATTTACTGCCCAAGTGAGCACCTTTCCACGTGAGGCCAAGAGCCTGGAAACTGCACTCCTGGCTCTGTCCCCACACTATCAGCGTCCAGGCACTTCTGATTATGGTGAGCTACTGCTTGAGCAACGTTGACCAAAGTGTCCACCTGTATAAGTTTTTTTGGCACCCCCAATAGAGAGGGTTTGGTACTATCTGTGGTTTCAGACATCACTGGGGGTCTTGGAACACATCCCCCACAGATAAGGGGGGGGACTGCTGCACCTTATGCAGCCAAGTTTCTCAGCCTTTGCACCACCCACTTTCTGGGCTAGATAATTCTTTGTTGCACGGGGTGTCCTGTCCATTGCTGGATTTTTAATTGCATCCCTGGCCTCTACCCACTAGATGTCACTTGTGACACTAAAATGAGTCTCCAGACATTGCCCAGTGTCCCCTGGGGAACAATCTCAAAATGTCTGGAAGCTCCAAAGAAGCTCCAAAGAACATTTATTTCATGGGGAGAAAAAACATACACATAGTCATGACATAGATAATGACTCAGAAAGTCATGAAACACACGTCAGAACCAAAAAAGAGACGTTAACAGCAGAAATGGAGGAAATGCAAGAGGCATGAGAAAAGATTCCACTCTGTCTTCAATATAAACACGTGGGATCGGTGGGATCGTGCCCCTAAGCCTTAAGGGAACGTGCCATAAAAAATACTAGAAATGTAATAGCAGCGTCAACGTAAAGTAACCTCATTGCAAGGAGGCTGCAGAAGGGAATTCTCAGGTATCTCTCTTAGGACTCTACAGTACATCTTCCTGGGCTTGCAAAAACAGTCTCCTTTCTAAGAGCAAACTTAGTGAGCTCTTCTCTAGCCAGTACAGAAATGCACATGTGACACTTAAGACTCCTGAGGAAAGTGTAGGAACTTCAGGGAGGAAAGCGGCAGCCGTGTCCCGCGAACCCTGAACCCCACGCTGACCTGGTTCTTCCTGTAGTCCTGCTGTGAGTGTCTCAGGACCCGGTAGCAGAGCCGGCAGATGTGTCTGAAAGGAGCGTGCCGCTGGTCCCCGAGCTCCTCCAGCCGCAGCATCGGGCCGTCACCACAGTCTGTGAATGGTGCCTGTAACAACTTGAAGATCTGGGGGTGAGGAGGAAGAGTGAAAACCGTCATCACTGGTGTAAGGCAGGTCTCAGCTCCCGCTCCCCGCACAAGAACGCAGGATATGGTGAGGCCAAAAAGGAACACCCACGGAGCCATAGGTAGGGGAGTCATACCACTATGTTCTCGCTGGCGGCTGGTCGAGACACAAAAACAAACATCCACCAGTACCCCAGTGAGGGGTCTTCCTGCACCCCAGTCTCAGTGGTGGCCGGGCGAGACACAGGAAGCAGGAGCCACACGATCCACTACCTGCTGCCCGCTTCTCTGCCAACCAACCTCACTTGCTAACTGCAATCCGCTTGTGCTAACTGCAATCCGCCTCTCTGCAATCCGCAATCCACACTCCGTGTTTGCTAGCTCAGCCACGGCTGTTATATCAGTGGCTAATGGCAAACTGGTAACAGCTGATGGCCATCTACTACCTGAGCCAGCACCTTCCCACGTGAGGCCGAGAGCCTGGAAACTGCTCTCTGGGACTCTGTCCCCACACCCAGCTTGCGGCCCCGTCTCCAGCAGCTTCAGAGAACTACAGGGTGTGTGTGTGTGTGTCTGTGCATCTCATCTACCCAAGGGTGTCACTGTCTTCCCTCTGACTTGACTTCACACCAGCTGATTTAAATTTATACAAGATAATACCGTCTATCCATTTCCTGTAAGCCACTGCTCATTCTTTACGGTGAGATTCGTGGTGGCTTGTGGGGTCCTGTCAGACAAACTGGTCTCGAGTGCCTGCCATGATCAACACCATCGTAAGAAGGAAGTTGCCCTGGTAACCACCAGTTCCCCTCAGGAGAGGTGGGCCTGTATCACCTGAGAGGAATGTTCTCCCACAGGTAAGCAGGCCCATTAAGTTGTTTGCTGCTGTGGGATGTATGGTTCTTAACAAGCACGAGCCACTGGCTATAAGCCACCTGAGCTCCTGGAGGCTGTAGATGTCAAGCCCCCCTTCTCTTTCTGAGACAGAGATCACCCAACACTCTGCTTCTGTCCTACGTTCCCTTAAACAACTCTTTCATTCTGGAGCTGTCAGCCTCTTGCATCCGTCTCTCGGCCCCACCTCCTTTGGAGGTTGGTTCCAGTACCAACAGGTCCTTATAAGAACCTATAAGGCCTAAGTTTATCCGTATTCCACATCTCCCAGATGTAGGAAATAACCTTAAGGACACAGAGCCCTTGACATTATTTTTGAGGAAAATAAAGTTATCAAATGAACTCTTCTTGGAGTTCCTAATGGGCAAATTCTCAACAAGTGTGTTTTTTGGCCCATGCAGGGATCGAACCAGCAACCTTGGTGCTACCAGCACCACGCTCTAACCAACTGAGCTAACCGGCCACCCTCTCAACAAACGTATTTTCAATTGAACTGAGCTATGGAGCCACGAAGAGACAGGAAGGCAGCTTCAATGCATTCGGCTAAGTGAAAGAAGCCAACCGGAAGAGGCTGCGACTGGAGGAGCCCAGCTAGACGACACTGGGAAAAGGCAGAACTATGGAGACGGTAAGAAGATCAGGGCTTGTCGGGAGGGGTGAGGAGGAGGGATGAATATGCCGAGCAGAGGATGTTTAGGAAGTGAAACTGCTCTGTATGACACTGTAACGGTTGGTACGTGTCATCACACACATGACCAAACCCACAGAATGTCCACCACCAAGAGTGAGCTGTCCTTTAACTATGGACTCTGGGTGATGAGTCAGTGTAGGTTCATCAACCGCTACAAACGTGCCCTCTGGTGGGATGGTGGGGGATGCTGTGCATGCCTGAGGGTGTGGGGTGCATGCCTGAGGGTGTGGGGTGCACGCCTGAGGGTGTGGGGTACATGCCTGAGGGTGTGGGGTACATGCCTGAGGGTGTGGGGTACATGCCTGAGGGTGTGGGGTGCATGCGACCTCTGTACTTTTCACGCACTATTGCTGTTCACTTAAAACTGCTCCAAAAAAATAGTCTGTTTCTTTTTTTTTTTTAATCAATTGATCAAGCCTTCCAAGTGGAACCATCCACGTCCCTAAGAGCAGTGACCCCACTGATTTCTTACAAACTGACCCAAACTGTCATGTGTCACTGACCTGCTTGAGAATATTCTGTTCTCTCATCAGCTTCTGCCGTTCCCTGTTGGGCTTGGAGAAGACCACTTCAAGCACATCTTGACCAGAATTAGTTCCACCAGTGACAAAGTAAACCAAGTCTTCCAGCAGCTTGGTGACCGACCTGAGGGGGAAAGAAGCTGTTAGAGGTGGGACGTACTCCATGTCCCAGAAACCTCAGGCCTGAGTGAAGCAGTTAAACCAAAGCATTCCCGTTCCTCCCAGTCTCCTCGAAATGGATAACCGAGGGCCGTTACCAAACAGAGTGAAATACAGACAACACATGATTGCCCACAAAAGGATTATCACCTTCACAAAACATGGGCCATCCGACACTGTCTGAGTCGCCTTGACCCCTGACATTTAGTAAGGGAGTTCCAGGGACCAAGTGGGACACAGAGAAAGAGAGCGACCTTCACAATCTCAGACTTTCAAAAAGGAACACCATTTCTTGGAAACCACAGGTTGAGCCACCCACATGAGGGGAGCCCTGCAACTGCCGCCCTCAGCCGCCCCAGCACGGCCTCCCTCTCTGGGAGGGGCCTGAAAGGCGCAGGGTGTGGGGAGGAGCCGTAGCTCGCTCCTGGCAGGACGCACACCTCCGTTCGTTCTGCGTGATGGTGCCCTTCTCCAGCTTCCCCGCGATGGAGCCCAGCACCTTGCTGGCGTCGTTGGCGAAGTCCAGGTCGCGGACCTCGGCGGGGGAGACCGGGACGATGGCAAACGCCTCCTTATCCTCCTTCACGGGAGAGGTGCCGATCTGAAATGCAAGGTGGCCTTTGAAGGGCTCGGACGGAGAGCATGTGACACCAGACATTCCCTATGGGGCTTTCGGCAACAGAGAGCGTGCGGCTGTCTGCGGTTTCGCTCAACCAGATGTAGGAAACCATCTGGAAGCAAGTCCCCCAAGTCGTTCACAGTTGTCTCCTCTGGAGACTGGGATTGTGGCAACAGTGAGGCAGGAAATGGGGCGCTATTATAACGTGTAACTTCATTTGTTACAGGTAAGACTTAAAATGCGATCTATGTGTATAAATACACAGGGAAAAGCAAATATGCAAAATGGTAATTCTTGACTCTAAGTGACAAACAGTATAAGGATAGACTGTACCATTCTTTCAAGTTTTCTATATACCTAAAAACGTTCATAAAAGTTAAAGAAAAATTCCAATAACTTCTCCCATTCCCCCCCCCCCAAAAAAAAATGTGTGAGGGTATCATTCCATTTTTTAAAAAGAAAACCGCTGTGTTTGTGTATTTATGCTCTGTGATCCTGGAGAAGGTGGGGAAGGAGAGGTAGGGCTTCAGGGAGAGAAATTAGAGATGGTGGGAGAACTTTCAAGAAATAAAAATAGTACATGTTTAAGTACACAGAGAAATAAATAATAAAGATTGGGGGAATCAACTAGTGTTTGATGGACCTCAAGGCCCAAGCAAACATTTGTCCAGCTGAAATCATCCTTCAGACATGAAACCCAGACAATTGCTCAACCCTTAGGGCAGAAGCCATGGAAGAAAATAAAAGGTTCTGATTACTCCAAAAGCCCTGGGCTTGCTGTAGCCAGGTCCCTTGGACAGAATTCTTTGATCACATTGGAGTTTGTCCACGACCACACTCTTGCCAAAGCAACACAACTGTACAGCTTCACACTCTCCCCCATCTGCCCTCAAAAGAGTCCTTTCATTAGGGGGAGGCCGGGGGCTGGGAGGGGAGGGCGCCCAGTTCCAGGACCTACTTTCAGCATCACGGGTTTTTCTTCTTCCTTGTCAATGGGGATGTTTGTGCTGTGGACCCAGGTATTAGTACACAGGTGTCTGAGCCGCACGTAGGAGTTTCTAGACGGGGAACGAAAGAAGCGTTTAGGGATCTGAGTATTTAGGGTTTCTAGCGCCACCAGCCTAGAATATATTCCATCAAAATAAAAATGGAGACCCAAATGGTTTTCTGCTACATACATTGCACAATATACACATAAGAGCAAATGGCTTTGGTCCAAGATTCTTTCTGATGTGTTTACAACAGCAAATCATTCACAGTGACTCTCACCTTGTGATTTGCTGTGGTTCTAAGATTATGTCCCGTGAATGAAGGTCTTTGAACAAACTGAGCACGAGACAGGAACAAGTGTATTTACTGAGTGTATATTAGTGCTCATGTGAGAGATGATTAAGCAATAACGACAATTTTCATATGGATCAATAAAGCAAAATGTAAAATCATAAAATTCCTGGGGAAAAAATAATGTGAGTAAATATTTAATAATCTTGTGGTAGAGAAAGCCCTTTGAAGAGTGAAACAAAATACAACATCCCTAAATTTTAAAAGTAAAAAATGCATAAATCTTATTATAAAGTTTATATTTTATATCTTCTGTACAGAAAAAAAAATCATGAACAAAATTGAACAAAAAATGATAAGGTGGGAAAATAAAAGAGTAACACATAGCATAAAAAGATTATTAATCCACATACGGACAAGGACACAGACCAGTGGTTTAATAAAGCAACATAAATGACCAGTAAACTGGGAAGTATGCATTCAACCTCCTTAGCATACAATTTATACAAATTAAAACAATGTAACACTTTATTGTATCATATACCAAAGATCTTAAAGATGGATATAACCTAGTGTCCACAACAGCTTAGAGACAGGAGTTGTGCTGCACACTTGTGGTGAGAGTGTGAACAGGTGAAACTCGGGAAGGGAGTCTGGCACTTTGTGTAACTTGTAAAATGCACTGGTATTTTTATCTAGCAATCCCATTTTTAGATTTTTTTCCATTAAGAGATGACAGCAGATACAAACTGAGGCTTAAAGATATTCAACAAAGCACAATTTATAGTAGTAAAAAAATTGTAAATAATCCAATGTCTTAATAATGGACTAATGATACCGTGCTTCCCCGAAAATAAGACCTAGCCGGACCATCAGCTCTAATGCGTTGTTTGGAGCAAAAATTAAGCCCATTTGGCTTAAACATCTAAGATTTGGGGCTCTGCAATGCGATCTGATGACTTGTGATAAGTTGCTTAAATTCTCTGGGCCTCAGAGTCTCTATAAGAAGGGGCCAATAATGCTACTTACTTGACAGAGGTGTTTGTGAAGATGAAATTACAGAACACGAGTAAAGCACGCGGCATTGTACACGGCACACAGTCAGCACTCAATAAACGTGAGCCACTGTTAGTAACACTGTTGGTTCAGCGTGACCCTTTGTCCCACGTGTAGTGCAGTTATTCCCTCCCCCCACAGGCTTCTTATGCAACAAAACTAAGAGTTAACTTTAATAAAATAACCAGAGAAGACTGGTCTGACTTCTCAACACTTAAAATGAAATTTACTTTGTACTCAGTGGATTTCAAATACTCCATTTTCTAGAATTTCTTTTCAAGTGCTTATTCAATTGACTGGGCGATCGCTCAGGTTTAGGAAGAAGGAAGAAAGTCAACTAGAAACATTCAGCCACTTGAGCTTAAGGTTTGGCTTGTTTACCTAAAAATAGCACTTCTTATCCAACCACTGAGAACTTGCAGCTGCTGAGCCAGAAACCACCACTCCTGACACCCTTGCAATGGGCAGCCAGGACAAACCCCGTGTGAAACCTTCCAGGAAGGCACCGTAAGCCTGCGGTTCCCAGCCGCCAGGCCACGCACACCAAGCCTGACTCACCCGGGCTAACTTGTGTTAGAACCATACCTGGGGACAAGGCTGTCACCTCCACGGAGAGTGGTGGGGTCCAGCTCGAAGATGGACGAGATGTCACTGCCTTCGGGCACCGAGACCAGGGAGTACACCATCTTTTCCTGGACATTTCGCAACCTGCTGCGAGAAGCGTCCTGATCCGGGTCCACCTGAGGAGGAAAGGTCACCGAGTCAAGGACGCTGCGTGCCGGATGCTGCGCTCACTACGACCACAGGACGGGAAAAGAAACAGTGAGCGCCAGCCGTCGGCGGGAAAGCGTGTTTCAGGGCAGCCACACAAGTCTCACCGGCCGTCCAGCACAAGACCATCTACGCGCCACCTTCTTGTGTTGCAATAAAAATGCTTAAACGATGGGGTTACGGTGACAGAGGTCCATGGGGACAATGCTCTCGGTGACAAAGAGCTCCACAGAGCCACAGCCAAGGGCGGCAGTGGGGGGAGGAGAAGCACTTTGAGACAACTTTCCTGTGGCTTTGGTATGGGCCGTTGTGCTAACCTATAGCGAAACTGTCTGGCCGTCATATGATACAGCTACTTCCCAGGAGGAAAAATAAAAAAGGAACCTGGATCCAAGAGTTCATAAGCAGTGAATCCCAGGGTGGCCAAGGAAAATATCTGAAAGTCAGCCTAGCCCTGAAAAAAACATCCGTTGTTAATCAAGCAGGGCCGCCAGCAGGGCGGGGAAGGGCTCGCCTGCTACCTTGGGGATCAGGCTGGGACTGAAGGAAACCTTCAGTGGAGGCAGATGAAGGGTGACGAAAGTGTTCCTGGGAAACTCTGAAGACAGTCTGGGCCCCGGAGCCCATCTTCCCGAGGACATGTAAGCAGATGCCCAGAGCAGTGTGACCGGTGTCGCGAGCTCCCTCTCAGCTCTGTGACTCTACACGGGCTCTCTCTGCATGTTTAACACCCCTGCAGGATGACGGCATCCACCTGCGTCCACCAGGAAAACCACATTTTCTTTGTCACTAAGTTGTTTAGCTCGGGCTGAGGCCCTGCCTCCTTTCCAGATGGGGAGTGGAGAAAGGATATGAAGTCTAACAGGCAAAGCAGACAGCACGGGAATACTTCATTCCCAGGGGCCTGAGCTGGAGGGCTGCGGGCAACAGTCTGCTTTAGCAGCTCATCTGCAGCCCCGACTTCCGTCTGTGTGAAAAAGAAAAAAAGGAAAAGGAAGAAAAGCTGCTTTTATGCCCCAAAACTCTGTCTGCTCCCGCTCTCAAGCTCCCGCCTCTAATACCACGGGGCTCTCTCCAAACAACCTTGACTCTTATCCCACGCACAGTAGAGTGAGAAAAGCCTGGAGGGCTCCATAACGTCTCTACAAGCTCAGCTCAGGAGCAAGAACTTGCCCAGAACCCTCTTCTAACTGCTGTGACCTGCAGCGTCCCACACGCCACACTCAAGGTGAACCCTGACCCGGTGCTGGCTGGAGACACAGGGCTGCTGCAGGCTGCTGGGGAGACCTGCCAAGGGTCTAGAGAAAAACGAAAATTGCATTAAGTTCACTGTGTCTGGAAACGAGGCTGGCAAACAGCGCGTTCATACTCTGTCTGTGTGCAGTCGGCGTTTGCCACCTAGTGGGCAGAAAGGCACACGGGCAAAAGGCCGTCAGACGAGAGCCAGCCTCGGCTTCTCCTTTTTCTTCCCTTAGCATCGAAGCAAATGGCTCTGGTGCCTCTGCATTTAGAAGGACAGGAGCGACAAAGCTGAGGGAGGTCCCAGGCCAGACCCACGGGGCTGGATGCCAGTCTCGGGAAAACACAGGAGCAGTAAGCAGAGCAGAAGGACAGAGAGGCTTCCTCTTCCAGGCTGCTGCCCTGGAGCTTCTCCAGCCAAGTTTCCAGGCCAAGAGGAGCGCAATGGGGGCCAGACCCTCCCAATGCAGACACTGCTGGCCTCGTGGTGAAAAGTGAGTCCCCAGAGACCCCTCCTCCAATGAGGGCCACCACCCAAGCCACAGCCCGAGTAGCCGGAGCAATGCAGTCTAGACCGGCCCCCAAGCTGGCGCACACCTGCCACCCTGGCATGGAGAAGCACGACAAAGTAAAGATGACGGAGCTCCGAGAGACCCCAAGACGTGGTGCAACTCAGGACCACTCTCTGCTTTCCCACGTGTCCAACGAAGATCATGAAACCTGCCCTAAGTCATTTCAGGGAGCTAATGCATAGCCCAGACGACCTGGTGATGTCAGGGCACTGGAATGGGGACGATCCTGTGCAACTGACAAACGTGCCGTTTATTGAGCACCGACTATGGGCCACTTCACCTGCACATCTCGCTTTGTCCTTTAGAGCAAGCCCGCCTGCCACTTCTACAGATGAGGGCGTGGAGGCTCAGAGATGGACAGTAGCTTGGCCGGAGTCACACAGCTTACGAGCGGCGGGCCTGCTCTTGGAAGCCAGTCTGTGTCTCCCCCACGCCCTACTGCTGGCCGCTGTGTTCCTCCTCCTGCATTAAGAATACCAGCCCTTCTCCTCACACACCAACAGGTCAGGAGAGCGACCTCGTGCCCAGAGTGCAAGGCTCACTCGAACACCAGCTCCACTGCAAGATGTCACAGCTCTTCTTCAAAGTGACCTCAGAGGGCGGCACTAAGGCCACGGATGCAAGTCAGATGAAGGCAGCTCTTTCTCTCAAAATAAAGAAGGTGCAAGGACGACGGCCTTAGGAAACGTAACCCGGCCCACCCAAGCCCAGGCGTGCTGAGCACGTGAGCCTCTACAGAGCTGCTGTGCAAAGACGGCCTTGCACATGGGCAGAAAGAGGGACCAGGTGTTTTCTGCCTCCATTAACAGTGCAAGGTAAGCTTTCAAAATGGGCTCCAGAAGTGAGGATGAAGAGGACAAAAGGAAAGGACACGAACCCCCCAGCCTGTCCAGGAACTATGTGGGCACCTTCCGCGGGCAGCCGTCTGCGTTTCTGCCAGAGCTAACGTAACTCAAAGGTTCACCGTTACTACAGGATTCGCACTTTCCAGTCAGCGGCCTTCTCTGCTGTCTCCACCCCAATTCCCTTCATGAACATGCCCACATTCAAGTCCCTCCAGTTCTTTCAAAATTTGGGAGAAACAGAAGAGAAATGCCTTCAATACCCTCCCTGAGGTGATCCCACAGACACAATGTCACACAGAACAGCAACTATTTGAAATTATTATTATTATTTTTTGATCCTAGAGCAGAATGGAGCACCTGCCCAAGAGAACAGCCTTGTTCATGCCCACCATTTCCATGTAACACAACCTCTGCCTCTTCAGTGCAGACCTGTGGACACCTGAACCCCCAGCTGCCTCCATTTCAGCATTAATTAGCCTCCAAAGAAAGACCCAGGTGGCATTACAATTCCAAACCACATTATAAAGCCTATTTCTGACTTTGCAGAGAGCAAGGACAGCTGGTTAGACAACGGAGTGTCCAATCAGATGTCCGGTGCTCTGTGCCTCCTGTGTGAACGCCACAGTCTACACGACACCATCCACCTCACACGCTCATTCCTCAAAAACTCTGAATGAGTCACAGATTGAGGTCAACAGCAATAGGACATTCGTTTGTAAAAGGCTGACTTCTACAGGGGCCATCACCGTCTCCAGCCTCGGGTAGTCGAAGAGATACCTCGAACTTCTGCAACTCAGAGGTGGAGACCCCTTAACTAAGCACACAGAAGGAGCGTCATGACTGACAGGCTCTTGAACCAATCAGGACACAGGAGAGAAGCCTGCCCGCAGGGGAAGCACAAGAGACCCTCTTCGAAGGCAGCCGAAAGCTTCCCTTCCCCACACTCAGTGACCATGGTGCTTCTTACGTGGGGTTCCAGAACATTTGGTCTCACCCTACGGGATGAAGACCCGGAGGCTCCTGTCCATACTTACTGAGGGCTGAAACTCCAGGCACTCTTCCTCAAAGTCAGGGTCTACCTGATGAAAAAGAATCATTAGGAAATTAAATCACCCATTGCTTTCTCAAGGACTCGGCCCCACCTGCAGGAGACGTCCACGCCTGCGGGCATCTTTGAACAGCTAAGAACTTGTCCCTTCCCTGCGTTCACGAAACCAGCATGCCACAACACGACACATGTCACATGAGTACAACACACATGGGACAATCTCCCAGTCACCAAGAGACGGCTCTCAAGTATAGACAGAGAAACACAACGAATTCACCAGCAAAACAACAGTGAAAAGCCCGAGGTACATGAAAGATCGAGACCCCGTCATTGATAATCCTGCTTATTTTCAGTTAGAAATAAAAAACTGGTGCTTCCAACAAAAGCTACATTCACCTCAGAGCGTAGCAGACAGCGCAACCACCACTGGTCTTTGGCAAACCACGGAACTGACATTTCTCACAGCTGGTTCGCTAGCTCTGCAATCCCCACTGGCTCCACTTTAAATTTCAGCTTAGTTTTGCTCTTTGGTTCTTGAATATTTTGAACTCATCAGTTCATGTAAGTGTCAGGCACCCCAGGGGTTCGGTACATTGACAGTCAGGCTTCTTGGGGTCAGCTGCAGGAGCAGTGCTGTCACCCACGCGTCACCTTGAAAATCTGAGCAGCCCCACCAGCGGCACCAGACAACGGGTGTCATCTGATGTACGACCAGAATCTGATGTGAATATTCATTGCACATCTCCCAGCAAATCAGAGTAAAATGCAACATGTGTCACACAGTAGGGTGGCTCCTTAAATTGACACAAAATCTCAAAGGTAGGTACCCCCCGTTCTTCAGCACTGAGTCTTGCCTCTGCTCAAAAACCCTTAACAGGCATTTAAGGTAATTTGATTTTTGACAGTCCTACAAGTAAATGATTAGACCTGGTCTACTCCCCCAGAGCTCTGAGAACCAGGATGCTTCAGAAAGTTGTCTAACTCCTTACGTGTCGTAACACTGCTGGCTTTCAACACCACGTCTCACGACAGCCAAATGTCAGGCATTCTTGTGAGGGGCAGGGTTGGTAGGTAAGATGTGGGGAGAGCAGTGTGCATGAGCAAAACAAGGGTAATCCTAAAACCCAGCACTCTTTTCTTTTTGAAGACCCACTGTTTTAGCAACTTTCAAGCACACAGTACAGTATTATTAACTGCAGTCACCACGCTGCACAGGCCATCCCCGGGACGGCATTATTTCCTAACTTACGGTCTCCCCGCATCTTGATGGGAATCCCTGTGAGGTACTCAAATGTGTTAACCATCGCTACCCTTTCTTGCCTATAAGCAGGGAAAGGAGGCAGAAGGAAACAGAAAAGCAGAAGGGAAAGCAAGGTGACTGGGCATTACCCTAAACCTCCAATCACCTGAGGCTCCAGGTAAGGGAGGAAAAGGGACTGTGTCAGCCTTGAAAGAGAGAAACTCGGGGCTGCTACTTACCTCTGCTGCTAAGTAATGCCCTGTAGCAAGATGCTTGAAACGGAAGAGGCTGTTCCAATAGCCCGCTCCTCCCCGACACGGGTCATGCTGGACGACCTGCAAGACGAGGAATGAATGGTCAACAGGAGAGGAGAAGTGTCAGCCCACAGTAGGACAACACCGAATCTGACACACTGCACAGAAGTCATAGTTCAGGCGTGAGATTTACTAGCTGAACAAAAAAAATCAGTACCGTCCAACGAACCCATTGCAAGTGTCATGTGTAACATAAGAACTTAAACATACGGGAGTGCTAAGTTTCTCCAAAGAAGAAATAGTCTCCCAGTTAATGTGAAACAACGGTAGTGAAACACTCAACGGTTTTCAGGTTGTTTGCCTTAATCACCCTAAAGCAGAAGATTCTGAAATCCATCCATGAGAGGCACGACAAATAAAAAGAGATTTTGTGGGAAATTGTGCAAGCCCTCCACACACGGAACTGCGCGCTGAAAAACACACACCGGCCCACGCCGAGAGCCTGAGAGCCTAAGAGTTCACCATCAAAACAAACATAACTTCAGCTTCTGGCCATGACGGAGTACCTGGTACTGGTAGTTGGTGCCAGAAGCAATTGGACATCGCCCCAAAGACTGGATTTGCCACAGACAACAAGAAAACTGCATAAAATACGTGAAGTGACTCGCAGCTGTCGGGTGATGGGGCCGCACAGTGTGATCGCTGAGGGACGGGAAACAAGGCGAGATCTGTGACTGCTTCAGTTTGCTCCTCAAGGTCTTCTCGGGATGGTAGCATTGGGAAGGGGAAACCAAGCAGGGGACACTGGTCTCACTGAGTTCAGGAGACATACCAGCATTTAGGGAGACTGAAGTGGCTGGAATTGTGGGGGCAGAACACAGAGCTACCCAGACAAAAAGCCCCAGGAATCTGTACAGGGGTCTGCCTGACTCTTTGGCTGGATACCAAGCTGCAGATGTGTAAGGTGAGACCCCACAAATAAAGAACAAGGAGGAGCCGTGAGTGCAGCATTCCCGGAGCTCGCTCAGGGCTGGCTGGGGCCTGCATCCTGACAAGCCAGTGAAGCGATTCCATCCCACACCTGGGCACTCAGTAGAGACATCAAAAGGTCACACCTTAGTCGCAGGTCTTATCCGACCCTAAAAGGAGGCCACAATTCAATTGACCTAACGAAGCTTTAAGACAAGCCTCCAAATGACTAAATGGATCCACAAGTAACTTTACTGTCTGACAAAACAAAATACAACACTCTTTAAAGGAAGGCAACAGAATCCAGACACTCAACAAAGTAGCATATACTGTGTAGCTAGAATTCACATCCAGCAATAATATCCTTCACAATGTTCAGTATATAATCATAAAGCCACGGACAGGCGAGAAGCAGGAAAACGTGACCCATAAACTCAGTAACCTGTCAGACAGCAGCAAATGATCCAGCACGTGCATGTGGGTTGGTGGGGACAGGAAGAACATTTGAGAAATAATGACTCCAAGTTTTTCCTTTTCGATACAAAACCACAGGATCAAGAAACTCAGTGAACTCAAAGTAGGATACACACATGCATGCGCAAGCATCATCATTAGATTAACGTAAAGCAGAAATAGAAACAAAAACCTTAAAAGAAGCCATGAAAGAGAAAAGACACTACCTGTAGGTACCAAGATGACACCCACTGAACTCACATCAAAGCAGCAATGCACACAAAATGACAACGGATGAACATCTTTCAAGTACAGAAAGAAGACACTGTCTCCCTAGACTCCTATAGCCAACAAAACTATCCTTCATACGTGAAGGCCACATGGAGCAACTGGGATCTTAATACACCACGTGTGGGAATATAAATTAACCTTGAGTTACCATCTGACCTACAATTCCACTCCCAAGGACACTGAAAACATGTCCGCACAAAAAGTTGTACATGAATGGTCATCACAGCATTATTCAGAAGAGCCCCAAAGTGGAAACAAGCCAAATGGCACTGAACAGCCCATCCCGGGGAGCATTATTTGGCAGTGAAACACAACGCTGTGGTAGATGGGGCCATGTGGATGAGCCTGGGAAACTTCACGCGAGGGGAAAAGAAGTCAGATACAAAGGACCACATAGGAAACGTCCAGCAGAGGAAATCCATGTAGGAGGGAAGAGGAGGGGTTGCCAGGGCAGAGGGGCAGCAAGGTTGCAGAAATGAGGTGAGACTGCTACACGTGCAGGGCTTTCAGAGCGGTGAAAACATGTTCTAAAATCCGCTGTGGTGATGGCTGCACAACTCGGTGGACCTGCTGAAAATCACTGAATTGTGAGGTACATGAACTGTATCGCAATGAAGCTGTTATTTTTTTTAAAAGGAAAATTAATTAAGAAAAGAAAAATAATCCGATTTTCTTTTTCAAACAAAGGCAAAATGAAGATATTTACACACACACAGAAAGAGCCTTTTCCAGGCGCTGGTCTCCAGCACCAGTGTGTCTGATTCCCCACGCCGAGCCCTGCTCCCCCCCAAAGTGGGTCCCTGACTTTTATCCCAAGGCCGCCTCATATTTCTGAGTCCAGGCCACCATCTCACACGAAGGGGCCTAAGCGCCTCCTCCTTCCTGAGTACAGACCGTCGTGTAAGTGTCAGCTCAGAGGCTTCCTGTCTCAGGAAGCCTTCCTGAATCGCTCACCCCACCTGACGTGCTCCCCCGTCAGCTAAATCTGCAGAGCCAGGCAATGTCCTCCTGTCACCCCACCATCCCGCTCTCTGGGGTGTGTCTTGTCATTCTGGCCCCAGTGTGCGAATCCCTTTGTATCTTGTTGGGTAGGCACGCGGTTACATACTGTGACAGATACATGAGCAACGGAGAGAAAAACGGAAGGGAGAGGCGATTAGGTGGCCCGGAGACAGCAATGTCCAGTTCCAGCTGTGAGTTTGCTTCTAAAGGAGACGTCACTTCCTCCACAGGCTCACCCAGCGCCCTTCTGACCGGCGCAACGCACTTGTTCCTGTGTCGCCCCAGGGCACGAGGTGGTGGCTGTGATTTATTGCTAAAGCCCACGAGTCCCGTCTCCCCACCTCCTGCCGCCCTCTTACCTCCACCTCCCACAGGGCTTTGGAGCTGGTGGCAGACGTGGCAGACTGGCGGCCCGTGGTTCTCAGGAAGACGTGCTGCTTCTTCCTGTGCTCGTCACACGTGAGGAACTTCTCCTGCTCAGCGTGGAAGAGCCTCACCACGTCACCCTAGGCGTCCACACACAGAGGAATGAAGGACAGTGACGTTTAAGAGAACGGAACTGCTACCTGGGAAGGGCCACGCGCCACCCCGCCCACCAGGCACCAAACTCACCCCCTTCAATGTGTCATCTTTGTTATCGTTCCACTTCATGAAAAGGACGACTTTCCAGCTTGTATTGCAGTTGACGGAATTGACCTGGAAAGCAAGTGAGAACTACAGTTTCACATCTCCCTCATAACAGCTGTGCCTTCCAACCCCCAAACCCTGGGGCTGACAGCCTGAAGATCGCAGGACCTACAGATTCAAGTGGCCTGTCAGAAGTGCGTGGCGGGAAAAGGGTCATTTGGCCCCATCACTATGTATGCTCCAACTGACCACAGGAAGCAAGCTGCCTGCTCTTCTGGAATGACCTCTTCCTTTCTCTCCAAGTCGCTTGTGCTGCAGCCAGAAAGTAAAGGCCAAAGTACTTATAAAACGGGATGAACTCCAGAGGTAAAAGAGCCTCCCGAGTGTCCATTCTGGAATGCTAACGGCACTTACGGCAGCAGCCGCTGTCTGTACACTAAACATCTGCCAGGCACGGGTTGAGGACTGACACCCACGAGCACATCTGGTCCTCAGTGACACCCTAAGAATAGGAATGACCATCACGCCCATTTCAGAGACAGGAAAACTGGTGTACAGAGAGACTGGGAACTAACCCCCAGCCACAGAGCTGGGGAATGGCAGATGTGGGGTTTGCAGCCACATCTCTATCTTACTCCAGAGCCTGTGTCCTCAACCATTAGACAAGTACTTACCGTCCTCGTGCCCGGTATCTGCCCATTTAGAGGCTAAGCAGATGCATTGCCACAAGCAAGACGGCATTCTCGCAGGGCTGCTGACTGCCTGTGGTGTTCCCTTCCTAGCAACTAGCAAAAGGCACCCTTTAGGGAGATAATTAGGAAAAGGTGCCCCTTTGGCCAGAAAAATTCCTTCCGAGAGGCCCTTCTCTGGCTCAACAATTAGAAAACAATCCCCCAGTGACCTAAGGCTCGTCAACGGCACCCTGGGGCGACAGCTGGCTTTGCACGACCTCCTGTGGCAGCCCTGACTGGGGCCTCGGTCCCCTTGCCTGCAGGACAGGCACAGGGCCACACGCCACTGCTGAAGGCCCTGTCACACACACATACTCCGCCCCAAGGCCTGTTCCTGAGGCCTGTGCCTGCCCTCAGGCCCTAACTCGGTCCCCTTACCTCGTTGCAGCCTGGGTTGTCCACCAGCTGGTGGCTGCTGGCGTGCAGGGGCTGGCCAGCATTGACGGGGTTCAGGACCACCTTGTCACCTATGACCACCTGGAAAGGAAGGACCAACAGGTCAGGTGCCCCTGGTGGAGGGCAGGTGGGTGTCCTCAGGCCCCCCTGGATGTGGCGTGTCCCCAGTCTGGCCAGCACAGCCGAACCCTTCGTAGTGCAGGGCACCTTGTGACGTCCAACAACCCCTCCCCAATCCCTGAGAAATGGCAAGACCAGCATGGGACATCACTGTCAACTGCCAATGTCCTCCTTTTCATGTGAACAGATATACGTAAAAAAGCTCTAACTCAATTTTAGGAGTAGAGCAGATTACTGTCCAAAGGAAGTCTTGATCTCTGCAGGGACGGAGCCCTCATTTTATACACCCACAGCCATGACTTCGTGCTGCTTTGAGTGCAAGCCACGTTAAGAGCACGGTTTTCTATTATGGCCTGTCAGCCACGCAGCTGCACGTGTCTGTGTGTGTGCACAGATATCCCTACTCATCTGCAACGAAGTTACCGCACACGGTACTCATCCTCTTCCTGTTTAACAGCCTGATCTTCCACTTTCAAAAGTGACAGTCGCGGGCCTCTAAGTCCATCCCATGACCCACAAAGAGCTCGACACTGGTCATTTAAAAACCCTGTTCTACAAGAATGCCTATTCAGTCCATCTGACCTTCTCCACTAAGGTACCGCTAAACAGGTAAGTTTAAAGGGCAGGAAAGCTAAGAACGTGCTGAAAATGAAACTCGCACCCTTGTCTTGTTATGGGAGTGGCAGGGGAACGGAAATGATGGCTTCCTAAGGTGTCAAGTTCATGTGTGCAGTTTGCTACATTGGGGGCGGGGCATATACAACCACGGCTTCTCTAACTGCAATGAATATACGTCAAAAAATCCACTGCTTTGGTGGAGCCTCAGCTTTACTGGACTTGTTCTTCCCTTCTCAGTAGAGGGTCAGTGTTTGCTGCACCCCGACAGGGAAGAGGCGGGCTGGTGCTGGATGCCGCTGGGATACTGTATATAACACACGCACATCACCTGACACACACAGGGGGTGCCAAAAACATGTATACACATTCCAAGAAAGGAACTGTATTAAAATTGTAATACTCAGTATATACCGACAAAAAAAGATGAATACAAGTCACGTCTGACTTCTGCAGTTACAAGAGGTGCTCAGAGTGGTTCCCACTGGTGTCCAGACACTTCTGATGACAGCGAACTATTACTGCTTGAGCAACGCTGACTAAAGGGCCCACTTGCATACACTTTTTTGGCACTCCCGCTATATCAAGCGCCCAAAGCTTGTAAACTTAACTGGCAATACTGAGAAATGGCAAAGTCCAGTTTTAGGTGAAGGCTAGTTGAGCATTTTGACAATATTTCCTGCTGTTTAAGACACGTATTTCTTTTTAGTGAAAAACAGCGATTTCAGAATCTTAACAAGGTCAGAAGTATAGCTGATAGGATTTCAACAGTGTTGAGGATGTAACGACTTACAAATGTCTGTAGCAAGTGGGGGAACTGCCCCAAGTCTCACCGAGAAGCTTTGCTGTGACCTCGTACCCTAACAACCCCTCAGGGGAGGGGCCAGCTCACAACCGAGGGGGTCTCTGAGCAGGCGCAGAGCCCGCAGGCCGACGGGTGAGGACAAGGGAACGTAACCCTGCAGGGCTCTGGCCCTCCCTGCCTTGTCTACTGGTTTCCCAGGTCACTAACTTAACTTCCAAATGAGAGAGGCACTTCTACTCGACGATGATCTAGAATGACAGGGGGCCCTCGCCAGGATATTCATATATGGCAGCTGTTTTCATGGGAAAGTTACTGAGGTAATGGGCTGTTCAGACAATTTTGTCAGAAGCCCGGACAGGAAAACATAGCTACTGGATTCAGGTCACACTTCTCTCCCAATTTCCCTGTTTCCCAAACACTGGTTTCCATAGCAATTCCCTGCTTGTCTTCATACAGGCTAAGCCTCTGGCTCCACTCTCCTCGTGGCCTCCGACACACAGTGACAGGCGGGGTGGCACGGAGCCGTCCCCAGGCTGGCATGTGACTCACACTGTCTCCGATGGATCGCAGCTTGTAGAAGGGCTGTATGTAAAACCAGGACCCTTCGTTCCCAGCCTCGTCCAGGGTGACCCGCATGGCGTTCTTCTCCAGCAGGGCCGGGAGCCTCTTGTTCACAGTCAGGTACTTATTACTCTTCAGGTGCAGGAGCTGCAAACCCACCGAGACAGTTAGGGGAGTGTCAGCAAGACTTCCACTCTCTGCCATCTCTCTCCTGGCCAATAACACATGTACCAAACAGCCCTCCCCACGTGGAGCTAACCGTGAAGCCAGGGAACCAGCAGTGCCTGAGGCAGGGCAGGATGAGAAAAGAAGGAAGAGCAAAGGGAGCAGAAGTAGAGGGAGAAGAACTGTTTTATTTTTCCCCAACGTAGCCTTGGATGAGACGGAAGAGGCTCCAGCCGAGGGCACCGCCACCTAGAACGGCCCCGGCCACCTGTCAGTGGGAAGGAGCCCCATGCGTGGACAGGGCTGGCGCTGAGGGGCTGCAGACGCCCCCGACACAGAGGGGGAGCAAAGGAAGGACACTTCTGAGCACGAGAGACACTACAATTTAGTGGGGACCCTGTGAGGGAGTAGTCATTTCACTTGGAAGAACACGGCTGCGATGGGTTTCCACCTTGAATTTCTAAGCACTTTATTCTTAATGCTTGGGTAATTATTACATGAAGGAGATGGAAAAACCAGAGATGGAGATGGGAAACAACTGTGTCATGGCAGGTCTAGACCAGGAAGCGCTGGCCAAGGCTTCCTGACTCAACAGGCTACCAGAGAAGATGAACCGCTGCCCGACCCCTGGAGAAATGGTGAGGCCAGCATGCGACCCCACTGCCAACATTCTCCTTTTCATGTTAATAGGCCCAGTTTCTCGAACAGTCCTAGTTGGTCCACAAATCTTCCCTCAGGGTTGTGGGAGGTGGAGGAGTAACCTGTCTGACTCGCAAGCCCCTGACGTCCCCTGGCTGTGACAGACACACACCTGCCCAGGTACCGGACTCAGGTGGTCTATAAACCCACATAACGTGGAGGTGGAGGCCAAGATCCAGGCTGGGGAGGAGGGGTAACAAGTAACATCAGCGAGTGTGTGTTCACAGCTCACTCTGTGACAGGTACCTCCTCAGTCCTCCCAGGAAGCTGATACCATTCTTCTTCCCGTGTTGCTAGTGAGCAAACTGAAGTACGGCAAGACTGCTTGCCCCAAATCTCAGTCAGGAAGTTGCAGAATCTGAACTGGACCGCTCTTAAGAGTTTATGCTCTTGGCCCCTAGACCCCTCTTTCGTCTTCAGTTCAAGCCACACTCTCCAGTCTAACTCAGGAGTCCTGCTCTCTGAGTTCCACGGCACCAGCCTGGCCCAGTAAGAAAGCTGACACTGAACTTGGGGCCCACGTGGCCCCGTGGCCCTTCTCCACTGGCTAGAACCTGAAAGGGAGGCGGAGAGGCACTGGCAGGCCTAAGCTTCAGACAGATTCTGGAAACTACTTTCACTGTGTTCAAAGGCCTGAGGGTAATAAACCCAGTTAGACACACAAGGTTGCTTTTACCAATGTGGCAATTCTGGTTTTCTCATATTCCTGATTAGCACTGTTCTGTAGCTGATAGGAATAAAAATGGGAAGGGATTCACTTGTGATTAGTGAAGTTTACATTTACATTAGCAAAGCAAGCAAAATCTTTCAAAAAGGGAAATAGTGAAGCCAGATAATGAAAGGGGTCAGGTCCTCAAAAGCTGGTAATGATTCTGACCCTCTGTGCCTGGGCCCAAACCATCTGGTAACCGGACAAATTGAAACCAGCCATATTTGGCTCTGGACTTCCTTACACACTGTTTTCTGCAACGACAGACCCAGGTGGGTTTTTGGGGCAAACCCCACAGTTGCTGTTTGCTAGGTTGTGTTTTATCCCCAAGTCAAACTTAAAGGCACAAGAAATAAACACGTAAACCTCGCCACCCGTGAGACCCAACATCAGATACTCCGCCTGAAGGCACAGAATGGTTCCTACTACCTGTGCCGTGACACAGAAGCCAATTTTCACCGAATACGAAGAGCTTTCAAGCAACACAGGTTAAACCAAATGGCAACAGCCAGGCTCTTTTTCAGGTAGGAAGCTTCCATTTACAGTATTTGGACAGATCTTAAGTTATCAGCTGTGGGGGCAAGAGGTGGATTCTGATACCAAGAGAGACCAACCACCTAAAAGCCCAAGAGTCCCGCCCATGCAGGAAGAACGACCAGACCTGGAGGAGACTCGCCGTCGCCATGGAGTCCCACCGGAAAGCTGGCCCAAACCCTGCCTCGTGTGTTTTCCCAGTTTTGTTCTTGGTGACGCCCCAGCTCCAGGGACGTGTGGCCGTCACCTACCTGGATCACATTCCCATACTGGATGACAGTCCCCAGCAGTTTCCTGTTTTCTGTCTCGTTCTGCTTCTTCTCCAAGTCTGCAGCGTGCTGTGCACAGGGAAGGAAGACTGGTCAGGAAGCGGGAACAGTGGGTTACACTTCTCTGCAGTGATGCAAAGCCCATGCAGCCAGTCTGTACAAGCAGCCCAGTCTGTACAAGCAGCCCAGCAAAGCTGAGCACCCGAGGCGAAGCGAGGAGAAGGCAACAGGGGCCCAAAAGTCCAGCCCACCCTGCTCTTGCTTTCTTGGCTTTTTTGGCTCTTTTAAAATGCCTTTTTTTTTTCTTTAAGGAATTCATGGACATATCGGTTTAGGGTAAGACTAAGTCAAAAGCTTATGTATTTTTAAAAAACTAGGGTCGGCCTGGAAGGAAATTTGCATAACACTCTTCTGATTTGTACAAGTCCTCTTCCAAAGCTTTGGAATAAAATAAAACTTAATTTAAATGGCGGTTTGGGGTGGTTTCTGCTTTTGTGACCTCGAATGTGTTATTGAACAGGTGTGAGCCTCAGTTTCTTCTTTTGTAAAAAGAAGACGAAAACAGTACCCACACCTCGTAGGAATCACGGAGCACCTGTCACTGCAGCACTGATGGCGTGTTAGTTATTATTGTTGGGCATTAATTATCATTTGATTCATTTTCATAGTATCCTCTTGAGGAGAAGATCATTATCCCAATTTTTAAAAAGAAGAAACAGACTCAGGGAGATTAAAAAGTTCGGTCGACATTGCACAGCTAGTTGGGTGATGGGTACAAAAGGGGTTAGACTATTTTCGCCACTTCTGTGTATATTAGAAATTTTGCTAAATAATGTCATTAGAAAGTCACATATCTATTAAGTAGCAGAGATAGTCCTCAAACCCACATGTGGGTTAACTCCAGACTTATGCAGTTACAAACGAGGCTGGGAGGTATTACCAGTACAAATTTGGTGGCTAGGGAAAACGGTCCAGTTGAATAGAGCTCCCAGAATATTCTACCAGGGCCACTGAACGGCCCTTTTTCATTCGTTTACGTGTACAACTGTGAAAGTACTGTTAGTATGTTATAATAATGCTCCAGGGGGACTGGTTTCATCCTAGGCAATGAGGAAACTATTGTCCCAACCCATCTCCCAAACCTAGACGCGTGAAATAGAGGTAAAATTACAGGGAAGAAACTCAGTATCTAATGTGATGGATGATAAACCTGACGACCACTTGCGCACTTCAGCACTGTTTCCCTGCGTCGCCCCGTTCCTCGAGGTGAGGGGCTGCAGGGTGCCAATGGGCCAGTGGCCTTTCCCAGGGAGCGCGTTGGCACTGTTACAGGACCTTCTGGATGTGCTCTTGGTTCCACCACATACCCGCTTTTCCATCTCAGCCAGGTCACTCAACCTCGCCAAGCCTCACTGTCCACAAAACGGGGACAATGCAAGCCTTTCAGGGCTGTGCTAAAGATTAGAGAAAAATTCAGCATCTGCTCCACCTCTACCTGGAGTGCAGGTATTTTTAGGAAGGTAGATCATCCGAGAAAAATACGCTGTAGCAAGCGATCCTAAACCAAACAGAAGCCGTGTTACAGGAGGCAAAGGGTCTGCCTGGGTGGGAACACCACACGATGGCATCTGCCCCCACCCTGTCAAACAGCGCTCTAGCCACAGCTTCCCCTGTCTCGTTGGGAATCAGTTACCAGTCTGCTGTGCTCAGCTACAAAAGGATAAAGGCCACAGCGCTCCAGACACACCTGGAGACAACAGTCGTGCAGGCAGGGCTCCCTTGGCCTCCAAACTGCCCTCAGCCCCGCCCTCCCGTGCTCTCCCCACTCCAGGAACAACCCTGAAGGTGCGCCCCTCTCTCCTCCTGCCTGTTTCTGTGCGTGCGCCCCACCCCCTCCGAGACCCCTCCTGTTCACACAAGTCCTGCAGGTAGTTCTCCAAACAAAACCCTGGACTGAATCCAGGAGAAGAAAGGGTTCTACTTTGCAGACAGCCATTTGTTCTTACCGTTTCAGCTAACACAGATGGGAAATTGAAGGAAGAGCCTGTCAATGGGGAGGGGGAACCAATAGAGTCAGGAAAATAAAACAAACTACTATGGTTTTTCTCTGCTCAACACACCACATTGCAAGCAGTCACGCGCAAAGAATCACAAAGTCGCATTTCTTGGACTTAAATGATATAAGGGCCCTCCTGAAGCGGGAAAGTTCTCATGGACATTCCCCTTACTCTCAAGAACCGCCAGGGGCCTCAGTTTCAGAAACAATGATCTAAAATACTAAGTTCCTACCTACGCTTAGACTAGTATAAAAGTGGCAAGTCAACAGTCACTGGCATATCTCAAAAGAAATGTCAAATTAGTCCTCAAGAAGGCGCTCTATATTAAAGATTAATTAAACACCGGCAGCTCTAAGTATTAAGGGCATTTGTCCAAAAATGTACAAAAGGTAAAATTAGAACAGAAAATACAACAAAATTGGAGGATAAATACCTACAAACTTCTCTTAAAATATCAAATAGCACATCTGACACTGACAAAAGGTTTACTGATGACCAAGCCTTCACATAACTACCGAGTGAACATTGAATAGTCGATATATTAAGTTTATACATATTCTAAGAATCCACCGTTCCTATAAGCTCTCTTTGTTTAAGGAGAAAAGTCTCCAAATCATTTCACCTTTTACTAAATGTGTGAATCCTTACATGTGTTCACTTGAGTTCACACAGCAATCCTTAGGTGACTCCCTCCACAAAACCAGTCAGGTGTTTTCCTCCAGCTTTATTGAGATAGTAACTGACGTACAGCACTGTCAAATCCAGCTTTTAAACAAAGACATCCATCCTGATTTTCAAGTTCAACAGGTGAGACAAAAGGTAAAGGGGAAAAAAGGCTGGAAGAACACCTGGGCCCATGAATCAAAGCTGCCCCCACCCTTAACCGGAAAAGGACAGCTGGTTCATTAAATCCCACAAGTACTTTCTAAGGGGGGGGGGGGGCACTGTAAGACCAGAAAGGGCTACAATCTCCTGGAAGGATAGCCTGGCAAAATCCACCAAAAAGTTTTTCAATGGGCATAACTTCGACTCAGCAATTCCATTTCTAGGAGCTTCTCCTAAAAAGATAACCTGGCACGTACACAAGGCTGCAACAACTTGTTTGTTTGTTTTTTTTTTTTTTTCCCAGAATGGCAAAAATTGTCAGGATCTTGAATACCGCCCACCGCCATAAGGACTGGCTGGATAAAATTATAGTACGTGTGTGTGTTACTCTCTCCCCTTACACAATGGGTTGTGGACTGTTTTTAATTCCTAAGGAAGCAACTGCACTCTATGCTACGGTCCTCGCTGCCGCCACTCGACACAGCTTTCCCATGCTCCCTCAGCAGCATCAAGGTCACCCCCAAAATAGTCGCCTGTTATTTTATGTCAGAAACGGAGAAACCATTATTAAATTACCGCAGAAAGGCCACTGGAATGGTGGGGAAGGGTTATTTACTTAAGGTCAACAAGCTCTGAACTCGTCACATGATGCTGAATAAAGCTTCTGAAGATGAGTAGGGCAGGACCCAGGTGTTACACGACAGGCAAGACTTGTCAGTCTTGCAGAGGGAACGGACACACACAGCAACCGGCCACTAGATGTCACTGTCCTTCAGGACGCCGCTTCTGTGCTGCATAGTCCAGTCAAAAGGAAGTCAAGTGGTCTAGACAAGTAATTCCTTAAATGGCATTAATTTAAAATAACCCGACCTTTGACCGGGGTCCTGCACAGTCGTTGACCAAAATAAAAATGAGAGCCCCCTGGAGACGCGGAGGCGAGCAGCTGCCTAAAAAACAGCATCTTAATGACGGCACTGAAACATGTAGACAGGACTTTCAGACACCAGGAGAAAAGGGTCCAAATAAACAGGCCAGTCGGCACCACACAAGGTCAACACCCAAGACCCGAAAGTCACAGCAGTAACGAAACCAGAATCAAGGACTGGTTTCCGTCTAAATGTTTTTAAAAGCACAAACAGCATAAAGGAGAGTCATCTCTTTTTTTTTTTCCATAAGGAGTTCAAAGTTCTTGAACACCTTTAGGACGGCATTTTACCAACTGTGCAGAGTTTCCACACTTCATTCGTGGAAAGGAGCATCGAAAGGAAAGGCTGATGAAACATAACTCATGCCATCCAGCCTGAGCCACTGTGTGGCGGTGTCAAGCGCATTTTAAATTTTAACTAATCAGTTGCTGATATATATATATTTTAAACTGCGATATGACACGTCAGCACAGAGTTTTAGCTCCTCTTGAAAGAGCGGGGACCTGGCAGCAGCTCTCAGCTCACCTGCCCCCACAGCAACTGCAGGGGTGGAGCTGCCCCCGCCCCCCAAGGCCCACACATGAGCTCTCCACTTAGCAACCTGGCCACCAAGTCCCTTTCACTCCAGCTGGCATCCTGCGTAGCCAAGAGGAATGTGAATTTACAACCCCTGCTGTAAAAAACACAGGAGAAGAAAGGGTTTGCAATGTACTAATAAGATCTCAATTGAACAGAGTGATTTTCAGACCAGAAAAGGAAAGGCAGGGCTGCTGAAGACTCCTTCCACGGAGGTGGCCCCAGCAGGGACTCACTGAAAGGCTCACCCGGAGCCTGCAGGACCCAGCGGCCTGCCCCGGCCATTCCACGGGATTTTCATGCTCCCAGCACAGACTTCCGGCCCTTCTGACGGGCACAGTGACTGGGGGGAAAAGGGCACTGCTGACATGCAGTGGATGGGAGCCAGGGAGCCGGACATCCTGAAGTGCATGGGACAGTCCTACACGCTCGTCCGTACAATTCTGTGTCTGCTGGACATTCCCCAAGGTTCACAGAGGTTAAAAAGCAGTCTACAATTTCAGAGCCGACCCCTAACTCCACCTGACAGCACCGCACAGATGGTTTTGCACGGTTTAATGAATACTATTGTGAATGCAGTTTGAGAACATGCAAGTGCTATTTAATCCAGGGAAACGCGTGTACTTTGCTTTCTTGATAACATTACCAAGAGCTGCTGACCATTTTGCAAAATGACATTACAGGAAACACGCTCTGTGGGTCCCCGTCTTTGGCTGCCTCGTTCACGGGGTCTGTACACATAGGTACAAGCACTGACTTCCTATGTCCTCTACAGTGGTCGTGCTTGAGCATTGACTTACTGAAGTCTACAATTTATCACTTTTGTTTCTCCTTGATAATTCATTTTTTAATGTAGTATCATGAGAGGTTATATTATTTATGACTTTCATTTCCTGTTTGTACATAATATTTGCAACTGGTCTGGTGAGGTTGAAGATGTCTGCCCTAAAACCATTAAAATAATGATGCAATTCCTGAAGTCCTTAAAGCAATCTCTTTGTTTCCATTGTTTCTTCTCCTCTTACCCTCTGATGCCCACAGATGCCTCAGACTGAGGCTTATTGTCACTTCCTCTTCCTCCAGGAAGCCCTCCCTGACCACCATATCACACACCCTTATTCACATTGAGGGATATGGGTGCCCTTTCTAGGAGCTCGCACAGCCTTGGTGGTTGGCCCTGTGACAGCACTTGCTACACTGCCTTGTCACTACTTCTTTATTCTTTATTACTGGCTATTCAGTTCCCAGAGGGTTAAGACGCTGTCACAGTTTTATCACCATCATCTAGCATAGTGCTCATTCATTCAACAAGTATTTCTTGAGCACCTATTATGTGCCAAACACTATTACAGGCACGGGACGCAGTAGTGAACCAGACAGACATGCCACTCATCTATTGGAGCTGTGTTCTCACAAGTGACAGACGGTAATTCAGGAAACTACTAAATAGAACTGCAGCCTGATCAGTGCTGCGCGAGCGACAAACAGGGCGCTGTGATGGAAGCAAGCAGAACGTGGGGCTGAGATGACGCGCACGAAGGAGGAGACGGTCTTAGCTTAGGAAGATCCGGGAGCAGTGTTCTAAACATTCTAAACCATTCTGTGATGCTCAAAAAGAAAGAAAGAAAATGCAAGAGAACCCATGTGGCTGGTGCGTAGGGGGTGCAGTTCAAAGGCCCCGAGGGGACAGCAGGGTCTAGCAGTGCAAAGTCTCCTTAGGGTCAGCTGCCTTCTATCCCGTCATTCAAGAATAGATGAAGGCTGGTCCCAGACGTGGAGGGCCGCAAAACGAATCCCCCCACCCCAGTCCACTCGGACACAGCCCACAGCAGCGCTCTGAGACCCTCGGCCCGCAGCCCTGCCCCGTACTTACGTGCAGCTTGTTGAGTAGCACGGCATCTGTCGTGCTGTTGGCCCCTGGCTTGGCCGCTTTCCAGAACTGCTTCTGGGCAGAGTATCGGTTCATGGGACATAGCTTGAAGAGGCAATCTAGGAGAGAAAGGAACAAAACGTGTTACGGAGGAAGGACACATCCTGGGATTGAAAAACCTTCCCCTGGGATCCTTAGAGGCCGTTATCAACTACACGTGGCACAGGGCCCTTTACAAACGTCCCCTTTGGCCTTGAATTCTCGCCACCACAATGTGAGGTTACACATGAGGAAACTGAGGTTTCTGGAGAGTAAGTCAGTTGTCACATAGCCGGTGAGTGGCAGAGCTGGGACTCACTGCCCCATAGTTGTCTGCTTTCCTTTCTGCGGGACAAACGGAAGGACAGACATCCTCACTGCGCAATGATACACGCACGGCTTTTCCTATGGAAATCCAACTGCATTTAACAAAATACTGCAGGCGCTTATTTGGGGGGACCTCCTAGGGCAGTGGTCTCTGGAGACTCTGTACAAGATGCTTCTCTGGGAGCAGAACAAACTATCTGGACCTGATTAGAGACAGACGTGCCCTTGTCCCTTAGTCTCAGCGCACGGTGACACCTCCCGTTCAGGGGCGCCTGGGCTCGTGTGACTTCACACTGTCCTATGCACAGCGAACCCTCACAAAATGGACTAGCGGCTGCAAAGTCACCCAGATATTAAAAATCACACACAAAACCATTTTAAAAATTATCACTCACGAGGAACCTCACCCTAAAGCCCCTGTGTGCCGTAAGGTACTGATGGTAATAGAATAATCCTGATTAATAGGACACTACGTTATTCTTTAATGTTAATCTTTTTAGCAACGTCTACTTTCTTGCTTCTTTTTATAATGTATACAATATATTATTAGTACAGTAGCACTATCTATATAGTTATGTGTATATAAATTTTAAATACACACACAGAGTTTAAGGGTATATTTGTCAAATTTTTTAATAGGGATCTGTCATCCAAAAAGTTTAGAAATAACTGCTCTAAAAAACTAATACTAAAATTGAAAATAATAAAAATAATAAAATTGGCACTCTCTGAGAAGTTTGCATTTTGACATACTGGGTTTTCAAATGGTAAATATTTATACAGTAAAATTAATAAATTTCAAATCAATACCCAGATTTGAAAAATTGCGCCCTGAACATAGATCAGAACACACTTTAAGGAAGTTCCATCTCCTAGCTGGACTCTTATTCTTAGCTGTTCATTAAAACAGATGCCCTTAAAGGACCCTGAGCAGGTAAACACCTAGTTATTGTCTTAGCCAAATAACTACCTCAAAGTAATAACACAATTTCCTGTCTTGTCAAGCACATGGACACTGGGCCTTCCCTCTAAATTGAATCACCCTTTCTTCTAGTTGGAATAAATTGTTACCAAGTACAGTACTGCACAAATACTTGACATTGTTCAGGAGAAAAAGATCGTTTAATTGTCGAATTAAAAGGTACTTTTCTCCTTTCTATAACATCCTTCTTCACTAAACACTTCTACCTAGTCACAAGCAGGTATAAGGCAAATATAAGACCACTGATACCCATCCTTGCAAAACAGAATCCATCTGAACGTAGTTATTAATGCACATGAACGAGACCATCTACGTCTTTAGAGAACAAAGGACATAGCAGGAAACCTATTAAAAGACAGGACTGCTGTCCCACCTCTTCTGAAAGCCACAGGCCATTGTCATGGACTAGCTCCGTGGTGACTTACTGCTGTCACTGAGAGACAGGGTTTTCTACCAGTTTGATACACGTATATGCTTGTATGTGAAGTCCCCATTCACCTCGGGAACAGTGACACAGAACCACGAGAGTCCTGGCCACCGTGAAACGTCCCATCGCTGACACAGGACAGAGGGTGGTGGCCTCCTTGATGACCACACGACTTACAAAGCCTTCAGAACATGTAAGTCACCACTGTTAATATTCGACACGGGGCTTACTGTACGGACCAAATGGGATTCACAATTTCAAATCTCATCAATAATAGACATTGAGAGTGAAATGGTCTATTTTTTTCCCTCCAGCACACGTCATAGGATGACAGCTAAATGATACACTTTCCAAAACCAAACTGGATTTCGGTTGATGTGGGAAACAGTCAGGCTAGATCCATGATGCCCAGGGACTAACATGCCCTGGCAAGTACCATCCTACAAACAGCTCATGGGGCAGTCGAGTCAAACACCCCACCAAACACACACGAGGGCCACAACGCAGGCGCAAGACTTCAGTTAACTTGACATTCACCTTCAGGGAGATGTGAATTTAAGCACTGCCAATCCAGCCCAATCCTTGCTATAACTTCCACGCCAGCTATTTTCCTTGGGCAACACAGAGCACTGTATCAGACTAAGTGTATTTACAACCAAACACCTATGGACACGTAAGAGACGCTAGCAGACTCGAACCAGAACCAGCTTAGCCTTGCTGATTTGGTCCTGGCTTCCTGGTTGCTTAGCAACTGATTCAAGGCGAAAATTAAATTAAGCAATTCAAATGTGATGGTGAAGTTACCTTCTGAAATTCTGCGATTCAGCAGCTCTATATTGACCCATTCTATTTGGATGGCACAGCACAGGGTGAAAGTCAAGTCCCACTGGACCCTCATACTGGGCTAAGTATAGAAGCATATAAATACAGGAAATCCAGTAGAAGAATATACACAATACCCATTTGGGGAAGGGTGTGTATGTGTGTGTGTGTACACATACATGCGTGTGTACACATGCACTGTGGTTTGATATCACTCCAAAGAAATGCCACAAAGATCTTATGTGACAAGTGCTATTTTTGGCCTTTGAAAACTAAACTAAGCTTTCAAAAAAAACTACTTTGGAATATTCCTGAGCTTTAGCAGACGCCACACTGGGCCAGCAAGAAGTTTGCTGAAGAGAGGGTTTAAGTGTTATGGAGCAATGTGGGGTGACACCAGAAGGGTGGCCATGGGGGCCCATCCTCGCTTTAAACGGCATTCTAGAACACGGCAGGAGGGAGAACGCTCAACTGCTTGGTCCATGCAGCGACTGTGACATGAGCATGCTCTGTACAGGTAAGAGAAGACGGAAGCAAGAGGAACCACAGGTGTGCCTGGGGCCCTCTGCGTGTCCCCAGGGCAGGGGGAAGGCTGAGCAGCTGACCTGAGAGAGCCCCGCCAGGGACTAAGTCAGAGAACCAAGGCTGCCTGCCAGAAGAGCAGCCCAAAGCCCACGCTCTCCACATGACTAGAAAGTTGAACTCTAGAGCGTAAGGACCATGAGGGCAGACGTTTTCATGTCTTGCACGCTCTGGTTTAGGGGCAGAGGGGGGTGCGGTGACGGCCAGTGAATTAATCATTTAAATGTGCTGTAATCCCTCGGCCTCCAGAGGTGAGGGTGGGTCTGTCCTCTGGAGTCACTTCCAGCTCGAAGCCCCCTGTAGCCTATTCATATATTCCATCACCATTTGTTAAAGTGCCTACTGTGTGCTGGACATAGTACCAGGTGCCTGAAATGTAACAGTGAACCACGTATAAGTTTCTTAATAACATCCTAGCGACAGCAAAAAACTAGCCCAACACTCAAGTTGAATCACAGCGAGTGAGAGGTACTAGGTGGCAGGGACTCCACAGGACACGACGTGGCCAGTGTGGGGGGTGGGTGCAGCACCGTACACGGGGTCATCGGGAAAGGCATCGCCAGGACGCATCTGAAGGGAGACTGGAAGGAAGAGGAGAAACATCTGGGGGCGAAGCCTGCCAGGCAGAGCAAGGAGCAAGTGGAAAGGCCCAGAGCTGCAAGGAAGTCTTGACAAGGGAGAAAACAACAGAAAAGATGGCTGGAGCACAGCGGGCGGACGCGCGTTGGGCAGAGGTGGCTGGAGAAGGGGGCAGGCTTGTATCCTGCAGCGTGAGCAGTGGGCAGCGACCACGGGCTTGGAGCAGAGAGCCTGGGCAGCTTTCTCTTGCTGATGGTGCCGGCTAAGAAAAGGAAGGCAGGGGGGGGGGCGATGTGGGGGAGAGGAGCAAAAACCCAGAATTTCATTTGAGCTATGCTTAGTTTCAAACGCCTGTGAAACACCCCAGCTGAAATGTTGACTAGGCCCCCCATCAACCAGCGGGGCTGACGCTCCAGAGCAGTCAGTTATTTCAGGAGGTGAGGGGGAGATGGCAGAGGAAGGACGGGGGTGCTGGAGAGGAGAGTGGAGGAAGTCAGTATTACAAATACAGTGTAGCTCCCATCTGCCGCCAGAGACATCTCTCCAAATCTAGAGAATATGTTCACCGAGGCTGACAAAAGCTTGAACTTGATTCGAAGTTTTCATAGGGGAGAATAAAGACCTTTCCTCTCCCCTCACCCCCCAAAAAAACCAACACCAGGAAAATTAAAAACCAAAGAACCCAACTCCATAATCTATGAAGCTCAACTCCAGCTCCCCAAGTTGCAGTAAATGAAGATGGGGTTAGGAAGGTGGGGCGGGGCTGGACAGACGGAGGGACGTGAACCTGTGCGTCTGGAGAGGGGGTACAGTGAGATGCGGGCCGATCTGCCCAGGGGAACCCGAGAAGGCTCAGGACCCCACGCTGACACTGCACAGGGCACACGGCTGCCCCACCTGGGGCAGGGACGACCGGGACAGCAGATCACACACTATCCCTCGTCTGTGACACGGAGACAGACTGAGGCAGTCAGAGCGAGAGAAGACGGTAAATGCTACAGAAGAGCTAAGCAAATAGAGAAAAACAGGATTAGCGCTAACTCCAGGAGAAAACTGCATATTAAAATCTAGTATGTCTTTAGCTCAGCAGGGAACAATATTTACACACTCAGGAAAGTCTAAGGCTGAATATTACTTCAGCCAGAAAAAAAAAAAGGTGGTATCACGCCAATGGGAGGATGCAAGAGAAAGTGTCGGAAAGCCAAACTCATCTGTAACAACAGGAATCAAAGGCTGGTATTTAAAAGAGATTAATCTACAGACATCGCGAGGCACACATCATCGAGAAATACAGTGGTAAATACCAGAAGAAAATGTGAGTTTAAATTGTTACCGCTGGGAGGTGGAAGGCATGAGGTCTCAGACATAGGACTGTTATTTTTATTTTGCATTTTATCAATATTTGACCTTTTTTATTAAGGTGAAATTCACATAACATAAAGTTAATCACTTTAAAGCAAACAGTTCAGTGGCATTTAGTCCATTCACGGTGCTGTGCACCCACCACCTGTTTTCCCGAAGCATTTTATCACCCCCACAAGAAGCTCTGGACCTAGAAAGCAGCTCCCCTCCAGCTCCTAATATTTCACTTTTTAAAGGATGTGCATGTATCAGTGAAAATACTGAACTTTCTTAAACGAGCCCTTTGGATGCCATCATTGTTCAGTTTTCACTGAGCTATCACTTGACAACCACAGTGACAAAGGCAACAAGCAGGGGCTGCCGGGGTCAGTGGGGATCCAGAGACCCTCTTGCTGCTGACGGCACACAGACTGGGGTGGCCGCTGTGGACAGCGCTCTGGCACAAGTCAAGCTAAGTGCACACGATAACCCAGTAACTCTGCTGCTGGGCACACGTTGCAAAGAAATCCCTCGCGGGTGCTGGGTCTCACACTTCCACAGACAGGAGGATGTTCTAGGGAAGAGAGCCTCGAGAAGGCACACCTGCACTGGTTAGCTGCACTGGCTGGTTAAGACACACCTCCCAGGCCACCCGTGATAACCAATCACACGGCCCCGCCATGCTGCAAAGGAGCTAAGAAAGGTGGTCCAGCTGAGCGCCCAGGAGGAAGAAATGAGTTGGCCGCACACCTAGCCAATCCCGGCTGAAACCCCGGAAGGGGTGCCAAGTGTCCACTTCACTCTCACCCACGTTCACCGGCTGGTGGCGTGGCAGTTCACTAGACAAACAGACTCCTCTCACAAAGCTTGAAATCTTAGGCCCACCTCAGTGACCAAAAAGACAAACAATCAACAGACTACCATTTTTTAAAAAATTCTTCATTCCGCCAGTATATATCACCGTAATTTTATACAGGAAGGAATCAAGGGGAGACTTCCAGGAGCTACACTTATGAAAAATTTAAGTGTTGACTGTTCATCTCTTGCCTTCTTTTGAAAAGGGTAAGAGGCAACAGAATGCAAATTTCAGAGGAAACAGACAATGTAATTAATTAGCAAAGAGAAGGGGGACTATTACATCCCCACCAAGGGAGCTAAGATTTAAAAAGAGGTAGTGAAAGGGGAATAACAGAGCAATCCATGTTTTAAGAACTCTCCCGACTCAAACTTACTAGACTGCAAGTGTCACAAGGGCTGGCTTTATCTGCCGCACGCATCATTCTGTCCCCATGGTATGCAGCGAATAGGGGGCCAGTGAATGAACGGAGGGCACTCAAGGAGGAAGAACACTCTAAAACAGCAGTGCACAACAGGAAAACTACACCTATTCCCAAAAAAGCCTTCCGGGAACAAGTCATTAACTCCAGTTCACTACAGAGGAAACCGCTACAACACGATGGTGTGTCTGTTGCATGTTAATCGCATTTCCCACGTCATGTGACATTAACAAGAAGTGACATTTTCCAATTGGGACAGCAAATAAATCTTCCATTACCTGTCTGCACACAAACACAGACATTGTTATTAAGAGACAATAGTCAATGGGGCAATTTTTTCCCACTTAGGCAACTAGATGCTTTTTCTGAGTAGAAAACTCAGGACAGATGTCATTTTAAGGGAACAAATTGACAGTTAGTAAACAGCCCTAGAGATCTAATGCACTGTAGAGAGAATACAGACAGCAATACTGTGCTCTAATCAAACTTGCTGAGACTAGAGCTTAATTATTCTAATCACTAAAAAATGGTCATTATGCAATGTGATAGAGGTATTAATTATCGCTACAATGGCAATCATATAATAATATATAAATGTATCAAATTAACGTGTTGCACAACTTCAATGTATACACTGTTGCATGCCAACTGTTTGTTTCAATTAAAAAACAAACATTTTAAAAAAGCAGAAACTGCAAGCTGACAACAGCCAGGGCTGCTCTGCGTCCCTTGGCTGCAGGACCATCACACACACACACACACACACACACACACACACACACACGAATGAACTTGAACTGCAGGTAGAAACTTCCTTTTTGATCTACTTCAGCTCAGCCAACTAAATTTTCATTTACCTATTTGCAAGAATTACTGAGTACGGCTCAGCTTTACCCCCAAGACGGACAGTGAAACCTCAGCTGGAACGCCAAGCCATCTTCCCACTGCGGAAGACAGAAGGGGCCGGAGGCTACCTGCCTTTGCTTGGACAGCGGGAGGCTCTGCCCTGGACAGACGGATGCAAAGACCCAGCACCAGTTGAAAGTTACTTGTGGCACCAGGGCCGGATGGCCAGGGCCACCGTGGACACTGTCAGCGCAGGGTGACAGTCCCTGGGACAGAGGTGGCACCCTTCCAAAGGGTTCTAAGCAAGAGCCTGGCAGTGCCACCGTCCCTCCCCTCGCGCCTGAACCTGGTCCCCGCCTCCTTCCTGGTTCTGGGAGCAATCCAATATTCTTCCAGCAGTTTCCTCTTTGGCTCATGTGAGTCAGTCTCTGTTGTTTGCAACCAAGAGTTCAGGGTGATGTGCTGCCTGATAAACATCGCACTCTCCTGGCAACGGAAATAAATACAGGCTTCCACCATCACCAAAGAGAACGCCCCCCACACAGGCGATGGCATCTGCAAACGCGGTTGCACCGCTCGCCAGCTGAGCAGCCTCGGCCGCATTACTGAAGCTCTGTGCTCCCACGTCTGCTCTAGAAAATGGGTCTTTCCTAAGGGACCACATGGAGCAGCTGGAAGCACACACCCCACGCCAGGAAAGCCAGGTGTGTGGGCGCGGGCCTGTGGCCTGGCTGGCGGGGTTTAGACCTCTGCTCTATCCCATGTGAGGCGCACGATCCGGGGGCGAAGAATCATCTCGGTGTTTGTTTCTTGCCTGTGAAAGGGCGGTAGCCACAGCGCCTAACTCGAAAATGAATCGAAAGGGTTCAATTAATTCCTTGACGCGCCATCAGATCTCGGCAGAGTAAACGCGCAGCCCACACCAGGCGTGATGACAGACGGGTCAGCAAGTATGTGTGCACGCAGCACTGCAGTGGGAACACGCCATCGCCACACACAGCGACACGCACGGCTTCTCAGAGGTGACTGCGCGGAAGGAGGTGAGCAGGAAAGGAGTCCATTTATACTGACACGACATTCAAGCCCCGGCAAACCAGTCTGCACAGATAGTCAGAATGGTGGTTCCCTCTGCTGGGGGTGGATTTCCTGGGAAGGGGCACTTTCTGGGGTGCTGGAAATGTTCCCAGACTGGGTGGGGGGCATGTAGGTATATATGCAACAGCTCATTGAGCACTTAAGGGGCGGGTGTGTGTGTACTACCCCAATAAAAGATGAAAATGAAATAGTAGCTGTTCTCACAGAAAAGAGGATGAAACAAATTTTCCCTATATGTGAAAGGTTAACAACGGTGTCTGATTTCCATCACTGGGAAAACATGCTTCGTTTTGTCAGGATTTGGGTTGGGCGTTTGCTGGTTTATAATGGAGAGGAGGGAAGGTGGAAGAAAGAGATGGCATCACTGCCTCCCCGAGTGGCCTGGGCTGTGTGTGCTGCCCACGGGACACTGGACGGTGAGCAGCGCTGGCCCCATGTCCAAGGTGGTCTTCCCTGCTCACTCCGT
Organism: Rhinolophus sinicus; assembly: GCF_036562045.2. Lineage (NCBI taxonomy): Eukaryota > Metazoa > Chordata > Mammalia > Chiroptera > Rhinolophidae > Rhinolophus > Rhinolophus sinicus. The sequence continues at coordinate 4,367,233 of NC_133759.1, read as the reverse complement.
TCTACCCACGTGGCTGTACACCTCGTATAGGCAGCCATTTAAAAACGTAAGCTGTCCTGAAATGCTCTCATGTCTGATGTTTTGCTTCAGAACAATCAGTGAGAGGGGTGTGGGGGGACACAGATGAAATGAGATTGGCCATTGTTAAAGGTGAACCCTGGACGTGGAGGTTCACGATGCTATTATCCTCTCGACTTGGGCAGAGGCTTACAATTTTTGCATAATAGAAAGTCTTTAAAATCATCTGTGATCTTTACTTTCAAGCATGACATCCTTACAAAAACCAGAAAGTATTCACCAAGTTCAAAACAAGGTTATTTTTCTTTAAGTACCAATTTAAGGAGGGAAAAAAGGAAGGAGTGAGGAAGGAAGGGAGGAAAGAAGGGTCTGCTATATAGGTAGGCTGGTCTAATTTGCCAATCTACCAGAAAACCAACATACTCTGGATAGGAGGAAATAGCTGGATGGGCTTGTCAAATAAGACATATACGACAGACAGAAGTGAACATAAAGGGAGCGAGGAAGCCAGCTCTCAGTTTGATCTGTGAATAGCAAACATTTCTATGGACTTTGGGTCCAAAGCCTTCTGCACAGAACCCCACATTCTCAGCCCCTCTCAGAATTCAAGGCAAAGGAAATTTCCTGTGTCTAGCTCTGGCTGTTTCAAACATTCTAGCACTTGGGAACTTCTGAGGCTGTGCCACATGTTCTACAAAAGCACAGTCAGAAGGTTTGGAACATCTGAGCTGAAAGGAGTTACGTAAGTGACTGGGTTGGTCATCCCGGGATCCTCTTGGAAAAGTACTTATCCCAGAAACTCCATTACACAACGGAAACGCAGTCTGTCTCTCTGGAAGTGATTTGATTTCTCCTCATTCAACAAACATGTATTAAGCACTTGTGTCTTAGTGATAGAAAGTCAGTAAGACCTGGCGTTTGAGTGTCCTCAGAGGAGCCAGCAGGTAACTCCCTGACCACCCCTGGAGAGAGATGGGGGAGGCGGTGAGAAGGCTCCTTGCTGGAGCTCTGCAGCTCTGCCTCAGAAGGCCCTGGGCAGGGCAGGAAGAGGCGTGGACAGCACAGGAGGAAGCAGCAGCCAGAGAAATCTGGGCACCACAGGCAGCACTTCATTCCGAGAACTAACTTCCTTTTCTGTGAATGGGCCAGACCTCCTGACACGGCCCAGGGTCTTGAATGGGGACGAGGAATGTGGCCCACCTGCTGTCCTGCCTCCCTCCCCTTCCTGGGGGGGGAGGGTATGGCCATTTGACCTCAACATGTCCACGCGGTGTTCAGAGCAACATGGCCGGCTTAGCAGAGCGTCACTGCTGGACTGGACCCATTTCTCCAGGGAAAGACAAGACGGCAGGTGGACGCCAGTGAGCAAAGGAAGATGCCGCCCCGTGTGTCTGGTGCTGGTCCTCTCTCTCCTGGTCTCCTGCAGACCTAGTGACCCAACTGGAGCCCTCAGCCAGCCTCCACCACACGTGCGCTGGGCCGTTCCCTCCACAGAGTGTTGACTTTTCACAAATGAACGAAATGCTCAATGACCAGATCCCTTCCACAGAGGCCCTTTCGCCAACCCTAACCCGGCGAAAAGGAACTAACTAAATAAACCAGGAGGCCCTCGAAGACAGCACGTATGTACCCTCAATGGAGAGAAAAGCCATAGTCTTCCTCCATGTCATGACTGAGGTTTCCTGTACTTACACTGTATTTTTATCCTGGCAAACACAGCCTCCCACCAAACGGCCTTTTAAGTCCAAAGCTCTCTCAATAACAATGACTGTCAAGTGTTCCTGTCCCCCAGGAACACTGAGCTCAAAGATACAACACATTCCCACTCATGAGAGGAGCTCGTGCACGCAGATTCTGCAGGAAGACACCTCACAGTGACACCTCTCACTCGGGGGACGCCAATGTAATTCTGGGCAGGGTGGGGGTGGGAGGGCACTGTCATGGGCCCTGTGGGGGCGCAGCAGCACCCCCGCCTCTACCCTTCAGTTGTCAGTAGCCCCCAACCCCCAGTTCTTATCATCAAAAATGTCTCCAGATGTTGCCAAATGTCCTCTGAGAGCAAAATGAACTCTGCCCCCTTCCCCTGCCCCACACAGAGAACCTCAGAATTAAACCCTTTCATCCTTCTTGAGAGTCAATGCCCTGAACTGACCAAACATGGCAGACGGACAGATAAAGACGGCAGAGAAGGGCGGAAGCATCCCAGACCCTCTGAGTTACCGTTTGCTGCACTTGAAATGCCACGTGACGGCTGGGATCCTCTTTCTAAAACTGACTCTCCTGCCTAAAATCCTGTAGGGCTGTGATTCCCAGCCGTGGCTACACCTCACGGCCACAGCCACAGGCACATGGGAGCTCTGGCCCCTCCCTCAGGGACTAACTCACTGGAGGTGGGACAGGAGTGATGCTCCCCCCACCCCCCCAGGGGTTCCCCCTGAGCAGCGCTCCTCTAGGATTTCACATCCCAGGGCTCCACTCGGGTCTTTCATAATGGCTGGAGGTGGGGTGATTACAACACAGATGCCCGGGCGGAGGGCGGGACCAGGAAGCCTCACTTGTAACAAGTTCTGCAGTGGTTCTAATGTGGGGCCCCGACCGCACTGACCTACAGAACACATGGCGCCTAAGACCGGCACTTCTCAGGCTGTCACATGCAGACCGGCCACCGGAGGGTCTTGTTAAAAGGGGGGCACTGACTCAGCGCGTCTGGGGAGGGGTCTGACGGTCTGCGATGCTAAAAGCTCCCAGGTGACATGGAGGACGGTGGTCTGGGACCACACGGCTCAGCAGGGCTCTCTCCGACTCGTCGCTGCCAGCGCCGTGGGTCCCACGCCCTGCACGGATCTCCAAGACTGTGCAACGAAACGCACCCGCGGCTCAGCTGCTTGGGTGTGGAGGGAAGACATGCTCCTTCACGTGGCCCATGCACTCCGGTCTCACCCTTTACAAGCTCCTCCTGCTCCAACCACGCAAACTACTGGCAGTTCTCCCCAGCGACACACGTGTGCCACACGTCCCAGTGGTTCCCTGTCAGAAACCGTGCCCCCAGACCCCCACCCTGAGCAGCACCCCACCATGCGGTGTCCAGGTCGCTCTTCGCCTCTCATGCTTCCAGCTCACCCCGACGTTGGCTCCCTGTCCCCTTCCTACCTCCAGGACCCAGGACAGTGCCCAGTGCCGGAGCTCCCTTACCCTGTCGGTGGAACGGGCATGTTAGCTATTAGGGACCCAGGTGAGTGAATCAGAAAACATGTCTTCCACGGCTGTTCTCAAGTGCATTCAGTGGAAAACGGGCTTTTCTCTGGCCCCGGATGAAAAAAAAAAATGGGCAAGACTCTGGCAGCAGCCAGGTACTGTCAACCCCAAGTTGTGAACACAGCCAATTCAGAAATTAAAAGTATCTAGACACATATAACGGCCAAACCTCCCCCTTCCTGCCTTGTACCTCCATCCACTCTATTCCCATCTTGCCAACTTCACTTTCAGATCCCACCTGGGTGGAAGCGGGGGTGTGGGGCAGAGGAGGGACAAGGGACAGCAAGTTCTCACTGAGCCGCAGGTATCGAGCAGGCTTCATGCTCCAGCCCTGGATGACAGACACTGAAAGCTGACTTCATTCATAAGCACTTTTTCTTAGGTTTTTATTTATAAATAATTGGAAACACAAGAACAATAACACATAAGTAATAACACATAAGACTACTCTTCACCCAAAGTCGTGGTAACATTTTGCCGCTGTGCTGCACCATGCGTGGTGTCTTGACCAGTACACACCGCACACATGTTTCTTATGTACGATACATACATCTGGAATCAGTTCCTGAGCCACTTAGGAGGAAGCTGCACACGTTTGCCTCTCACACTTACCTCTGTCCATTTCCTAAGAATATTCTCTAACACGACCCAGCATAGTGAGGACCATCGGCAAATTGAACGCCGATCCCATGCTTTTATCCAATCTGGGGGTCCGCATTCCCGTTTTATCATTTGACCCAATAACGTCCTTTCTAGCAGTTTCCCCTCCCCAGTCCAGGGTCAGGGACTGCATTTAGTTGTAATGTTACCACAGCTGTTCGTCTTTATGACTTTTTCTTTTTTTAAGAATACAGTCGCCCATGTTTAAAACTAGAATAGTCCCCATTTGGGGCTTGTCCGATGTTTCCTCCTGGTTCGGTTCCAGCTGGAACGCCACATAAGGGACACCGTGTCCTTCTCAGGGCATCACCTCTGGAGGGACACGGCCCCCTCCGCCTCCTTGGCACTTTCACAGGCATCTTGGAGATTAACCTGCCCTTGTGAGAGGTGCCTGTGCATTCCTTCCTCAGGGGGAAAAGCCTCTGGTCTGGAAATCACAGTCCCTCATCAACCTCTGGAGAACCCGCACGTGGCCCCTAGGTTCTCCTCTGCAGGGGCCCCCTTCTGGCTAAGACAAGCCCGCACCAGCTTCCTCACACGTGGCGCGTATGTGCCCAACGGAAACATCACAAACTCTTTGGGCAAACTGATGCCAATGCAGCCAGGCAGCCCTCTCGGCCCGTAGACATTCCCTGTTAGCAACACCCCTGAGCCCTCCCCAAGCAGCGCACACATCCCCAGCTCTCCAAGGAACCCGCTGCAAGTGTTCGTCAGTCACTGCCTTTATAAATGCCTCGTCCCTTGGGCCCGGTGCCTCCCTGAGACGTCTGCCTTACACCCTCCCCACTTGACCCGACCTCCTCCCACCCCACCCCCCCCCGACTGAGTGAACGCCCATGAACACACAGCCTGGCTCTCACACACGACTGCTCCAAAGGGCCAGGCCAGCACATAAGCCTTCAGCCCCCTCGTCAAATGAGTTGTAATGTATCTGCCACCTAGAAGGGTCTTCAGACTCATTCAAAAATTATTATCCAGGAAGGCGGTGGTGCCCCATTTCCTTCCCCTTTACTTCTTCTCACTTGTGTTTTAGTCAAAAGTTGGTATTTTATTTAATATGTCTTATTCTCACATGCTTTGTTTCTAGTAAGCTTGAACATTTTTATATGTAGCCATTTTGAGTTGAGACAGCATTATACCTCCAACATGATTCACACTTTTAAAGTATACAATTCAGCAGTTGTTACAAAGAAAATTCAGAGTTGGTGTAACTATCACCATCGTCTGCTTCCAGAACCTGCGTCATCCCAGAAAGAAGCCCTACACCCGTCAGAAGTCTCTCCCTCGTCTCGTCTCCCCTCAGCACCTGGCAACTACTAATCTACTTTCTGTCTCTGGATTCTGGACGCTTCTCATAAATGGAATCATACGACACGTGGCCTGTGGTGACGAGCTGCCTTCAATCAGCATCATGTTTCCAAGGTCCACCATGTCGTACCATGTGTCAGCACTTCATTCCTTCTTACGCCCGAGCAACACGCCACGTGTGGACGGGCCACATTTGATCTTGAGTTGATGAACATTCAAGTTGCTCCCACTTTTGACCTCTTATGAGTAATGCTGCCGTGAACATCTGTGCCCAGTTTTTATGCAGACACGCTTCCAGTTCCTTTGGGCACGTACCTAGCCGTGGAACTGCTGGGTCAGAAGGTAACTGTGTTGTTTCTGAAGAACTGCCAAAGTATTTTTACAAAGTGCCTGCCTAATTTTACAGCCCAGAGTGTGAAGGTGCCCGTTTCTCCACATCCTCACCAACGCTTGTTATTACCCACCTTTGGGACTCTAGCCATCCTTGAGGCATCTCACTGAGGTTTCCATTTGCTTTTCCCTAATGACTGAGGATACTGAGTACCTTTGTATGTGCTCATTGGCCATTTATGTGTTTTCTTTGGAGAAATGTCTGTTTAAATCCTTTGCCTACTTTTAAATAGGTGGTTTTTTTTTTTTTTATTGTGGAGTTGTAAGAGTCCTTTATCTGTCCTTGACACCAGTCTCTTGTATTTCCTCCTTCCTGTGAGTTGTTTCTTCACTTTCTCGATATCATCCTTTGAAGCACAGATGCTTTTCAGTTTGATGAAGTCGATTTAGCTCTTCCTTTGGTTGCTCATGTTTTTGGTGTCGTATCAAGAAATAATGCCCAATCCAAGGTCATGAAGACTGATGTCTATGTTTTCTTCTGGGAGGTGTATAGCATTAGCTCTCAGATTTAGCTCTGATCCATTTTGCATTAACTTTTATATATGGTGTGAGGTAGGGCCAACATCATTTCTTTTGTGTGTGGAAATCCAGTTGTCCCAGCACCACTTGTTAACAAGACTGTTTTCCCCATTTAATTATCTTGGAACCCATGTTGAAAAATCAATGAACTATAAACTATGGGCTGCCATCTCCTCCTAACAGGCAATTAATGTCACCCAACCCTCCCGACTCAACTGTTCAAAAAAAAAAAATGTTCTAGAAGCTCACCAAGAAAGACTACAAATAGCATTTAAGGACATCTGAAAGTGTAAAATTAGCATAGCTTCTCTAAAAGTTAAACAAACATAGCATATAACAACAAAAACACTACCTATAATGCACTCTACTATGTAAGAATGTGAGGTGACGCAGTTATATCTGAAAACCCAGCTTTTCAAATATAGGAAGAGGAAGAAAGGTCTTCAAAACCTTGACACATAAGACAGTGTGAGATGACATTCCCGGACCCCTTTTTCTTCCTTCTCAATGACTTTTAAACAATGAATGTGACACCATATTTGGTGAAGTTAGCTTTGACCAAGTTCTCTTCCAGGAATAAATGCAACTTGTAAAACCTTGAATGAGTTTCTCTGAAGACCACAAAATTATGACGTGAGTTCCTGAGCTGCACCATCAAACCAAGCAACTAAGTGAAGCCCCTAGTTTTTATTTCTCCCTTGCTGTCCTTTTGTAGAACTCGCCTTTGGGGAACACCTCAGTCTTAGAGAGACAGCCACAGAATTTAGCTTGTCAGCCACGATCTTGACCTTCTTCCAAGGAAGGTGTCCACCACCATTAGCTTTCCATTCCCAGAATACCTCCCTTCACACCATAATCTCCACATGACCATTTCTAAACAGCCCACAGGCTATCATTTTATGCAGAAGACACATAAACATTCACATATATGTGACAAATGCCAGGAAAGTGTTCTCAATTTAGAAGCTAAAAATTAAAGCTATTTAAACTCTTCTCCAAAAACACAAAACAGGAAGGTCCGTGGAGACAGCACTCTTTCTGAGACCCAGTCTGTGGACCTTCAAAGAGCCCATCTGTATGTTCCCCAGCAAGGCTGCCCGCAACCAGATCCAGGGTTGGCATCTCTGTAGAATCACAGCATCGTTTCAGACCTTGGAAATCCCAGACCCCAATTCTAACCCAGGGGGCAGCTTGAGGGAGCATGCCGAATGGCCAGAAACTGGGGCCATAACATGCAAAAAGCTGTCTTGAGTGGATAAACATGCTATGCAATGGAGTTGTGCTCAGCACTGAAAAACGAGCAGACTGTGGATAGAAGCAACAACACGTCAGCTATGTGAGAGGCCCGGCCAAAGGGAGCGCACACTGCACAGTGCCATTCCTAGGAAATGGAAACTTATCCACAGTGACGATGAAGATCAGGGTTTCCTGAGGCAGGGGTGGGGGTAGGGAGGCGAGAAGAGGGGTAACCAAGGGGCAGGATGAGACTTCCGAGGAGGGTGGTCAATATCTTTATGATCTAAATTGTGGTGATGGTTTCACAGGTGTATATCCCTCAAAACTTATCAACTGTACGTTGTTTTTAAATGTGGAGTCCATTGGATGCCAATTATATCTCTATAAAGCTATTTAAAAACCACGCGAAACCACACGCACCGCTTCCGTCAGTGTCTCCTGTGAGGCCGACTAGATCCGACCCTCTGGTGCAGAGGCGTCAACGCCAAGACCCCAGGGAGGACCCCAGCAAGCACGTCGCCACCGTCTCCTGGGGGATGGAGTCAGTTAATTACTCTCAGTAAAAAATTCTTGCTTCTCGCGTTCGTGACTTGTCGTGTCCCGTTTTCATGAATCAAGGATGGCATCACAAACCCAGGTGCCTGCAGCAGCCACGCGACAGTCGTCGGGAGGGGAGGCTGTCAGTCACTGCCGGGTGCTGGCCGCCTGGAAAGGGGACCTGCTTGGTTACCGACAGCCGCTGCTGTGTGGGAATGCTGAAACAATGTGGCCAGGTCTTCAGAATTTCAAGGAGAAAAAAAAAGCCAGACACTTATATGGTGCTGTGCGAAGTCTGCAATTTTGAATGATGAACCAACTAACTCAATTTTTAAGACACTGCGCAGGTTAAACAAAAACAAGTTTGAACAGGAGCCAGGCTAGGGGTTGCTGGTTTGCAACTGTGGAGAGAGAGGCTGGGAACAGAGGCCCTGGGTGCAAGACCAGCTCTACCCCTACTTGCTCCGGGACCTCTGGTAACTTCATCAGCCCTTCTAAGACCCTGTACCCCACCCCTGCCCCAGCAACACGGCTAACGACGAAGGCTCCACATTCTGAGGGTTATGGTAAAAATGAACTGTTTTACACATGGAAAAATCCCTCAGGAAATACTGGCAACATTTTTCTCCAATGAGAACATGCCTCATTTCAAAAGTCTTTTTCTGAAAATAGATTTCTCTTTCACACTGAAGCTGCAGATGGCATGGAGCTTGGAGTGGTAAGAAATAAGAACACTGGGTAACAGCAAACGGGCTTCAACAGCCCAGAGGAAGGTGACAAAACCTCATCACACAGAAACGTGAGTTTATGTAAAAACCTGTGCATGAGGAGAGCAAACCCTCACTCCCAAGGTAAGATTGAAGGCAAACGCACCTCAGCAAGAGTGGGAACAGGAGGGGAGGGTTCGGTCAGTGCCGTGTGGCACCAAAACATAATGGCCAGGAAAGGAAAACACATTATGAACGCTCCCACGACTCAGGAGACCACACCTTGAGCAGACACGAGTGACCTGGACATAGCAGGACAGGGTCCAGGACGCCCAGTGGACTTGCTCATGTTCTCGGAGGAAAGTGAGGCTCGGGGAACTGAAGTAACTTCCACGAGATCGCACCTGAGCCGAAGTACTGCAAATCCAGGGCCAGACCTCTAGATGCTCTTTGTTCGGACGAAGTTAAAACAATTTATTTACTGTCACACTCGACAGCCTTTGCTGTAACTCCCATGCTTTATGAGCACCTTAAAGGTGGATGCAATACCCGCGTTTCCTTAAATGTTTCCGCAGTCAGTTTCTAAGACTCTGGTCAAACCTGGGTTTCCTGAAAAACACCCAGGGAGGCAAGTAGGGAGAAGACCTCCCTGCAGCCCTTAAGAATCACACACCCAGTTAGAGATTTGACCGCCACAAGCTGGGAGCAGAGACAGTGCAATGACAGCTCACAGGGACGGGCTGCCTCCCTGACACCAGGGGAGAAGGATGGACAGGGCACCGCTCAGCACCCCACTCTCCAGAGCCGTGCAAGGCTGTGTGGACCTGGATGGGCGCTGAAAGCCGTGCTGTCTGCTCCCTGCTAAGAGGACTGGGGGGTGGGGGGGCAGTAATCCCACAGCAGATGAGCTCCAGGACGGTCCATCCACCAATAGCATGAATCTGCGAACCATCAAACACCATCAGCCTGCAGCGCACAGGGCTGCAGACGTGTGCGAAACCAAGTGCAAGACAAGCCTTCAGTCCCCCCGGACAGCCAGGAGTGGCCACCAAGCTAGGAGGGGTGGCCCACAAGGAGCAGCCGCTAAACAGAATCTCACACACCAGGTCAGAGCTTCAGTTAGAAAGGAACCAGGACTTTGCCTCTGGCCACGCCAGGCCATGGACCTGAGTGCAGCTGCTGTCACTCCGACCACTTTCCTCGTGTTCCTCGGTGCCTAGACTGGCCCGGGGCTCCATCACCGTCACAACAGAACCCAGATGTCCCCCTTCCTGGGTGACGCCAGCCAGAAGTCATCTCTTCCATGTGGAAATCCCACGGCACTGCTGTGTCCCCTCTGGCACCATGCTTCTCACGTCCAGCCCTGGGTTATGTCTCGTGTGTCTACTGCACTGTGAGCTCCACGGGGGCTGCGGTGACACTGTCATCCCCACACAGCCTTGCTCAGTGCTCTGCACATATGGACGCATTCACTGAACCAACAGTAGCTTCACTTAAAAACATGATTCTAAGTGAAAGGTGCCAGCTGGTGGGCCTCGGCCAAACGCAGCTCACAGACAGCGCTCTGTCTGGCCTGCTCGATGTTTGAAACGGACGGACGCAATTGCCACTACTTAAAAAGGACGCAATTCCACATTGAAACCCACCTCTCCAGCTTTCCATTAACAGATGGACAAACAAGGACAGGAACTGGCAACTCTGGGGTCATATTTCCGCGTGGCAGGAAGTCGCTGGAGGTGAGGAGGGGTCCCCTTCAGACAGGACACCCTTACCTCCTCATCAGCCCCGCCCTCTCCGAGCAGACACGCTCACTCACTGCTCCGCCGCCCTCACTCACGCTGAGTACACTCACCCTGTCGACACAGCAACACACTGAGTCTGTCAGCCTCTCGGATGCTACATAGTTTCATTGACCCGAGAAACAGTATCAAGTCAACTGGCTTCAATGGGAATGACAGCCATGTTCCTGCCTCCCCACCCGCCTCTGCGATTTCCATCTTGTCCAGTGTAATGAGCCTGGATTGGGTGCTGGGTCTGAACACGACGGGTTACAGCAGTGGCTGCGGTGACTGTGGGAAGACCCAGCAGCCAGTGACGACTTCTGCGCCTAGGATTGGCTGAGGCTGTAGGGACGAGAGACAGCCCCATGTGACAGAATTCAAAGGATTCTAGCAAAGAGGCAGTCAGTGAACCCGCAAAGCCCCAAACGGGGAAGGTGACACTTCACACCTTTATTACAGTAACTGCCTGCTTCCGAGAACTGAACACCCACCTGGGACCGGTTAGCAAACTCTTCAGACCACAAATAAACCCCATGTTCTGCCTTTGCCACCTGGAAACAAGGGACCAGCAGGGCATGGACCTCCCTTCACATGGATGGCAGACTTATTTCACTCAGCTGCCAAGTCTGGGGTTTGGAACCAAAGAGGCTGAAACACAGGGCAGTTATAAACATTATTACAAACTAATTGTCATGCGGGGACTCTGGTCCCGCTCCCCGCACAAGAATGCAGGACGTGGTGAGGTCAAAAAGGAACCCAACGGAGCCATGGGTGGGGGTTCATACCACTATAGTCTCGCTGGAGGCTGGGCTGGAGACACAGGAAGCAGGAGCCACACGACCCGCAACCTGCCATCCGCTTCTCTGTCAACCAACCAACGAACCAACCAACGAACCAATGAACAAACCAACCAAACAACCAACCAACTAACCAACCAACCAACCAACACAGCCACGGCAGTTATATCAGCGGCTAATGACTAACCGGTAACAGCTGATGGCCAACTAGTTACAGCTGATGGCCATCTACTACCTGAGCCAGCACCTTTCCATGTGAGGCCGAGAGCCTGGAAACTGCTCTCTGGGACTCTGTCCCCATACTAATACTTTAAAACCAAAAACTCATGGAAAGAATGTATCTGTTGGTTTATGAACCTGGTTTTCAACCCTCAATGTAGACCCTTCACACAAACCCTACGGGACTTTTTTCTCAATTCGTGACTCAAAGGGGAATTTTACTGTAGAGACTAACCTATCATAAGATACAGATACCAATTTAAGCCATTAACTCTGCAGTTATAGCAAGGCCCTCAGAAGCTAGGGGTCTGCATTCAATTTGTGGTTGGTGGGTGGCTGGGCAGGATGTGCTTAGACAAATTCTGAATACACACACACACACACGCGCGCACACATACATACACACACATCACACACACACACACGCACATACATACACACACATACACACACACAGACACACACGTACACACACACGTTCTTCATCTATGAAATGACCGTCCTACACGGCCTTTCTTATTTCCTAAGAACATTTGCCCCAGCCACGCTACCAAAATTCTCTAAGGTCATCAGTGACCCAAATGCTAGTCACCTGACTTCAGATCTCATCCTCCCCAATCCTGGCGCCACCTGACAGCCTGCCACCCTCCCCCAAAGCACTTCCCTGACCTGCAGTGTTCAAGCGCCCCCCTCTGTCTCACTAGCCCTCTAGCCCTCTCCACTCTCTCCTCTTTCTCTGCTCTTAAAGCCCTAAGCCCATGCCCCACTCCTCGTATCTAATGGCCCAAATCAACAGTAATTATACCAGGGACTCTGCCAAGCGTTTCATGTACAATATCCACCTAAACAAACTCTCATCACGACCTGTTGAGCTAGGTTCCATTACCATCACCGCCCTCATGCTTCCGATGAGCACACTGAGGCTTAGCGATCGGCCCAGTTACATGTCACCTACCGTCGGCAAAGGGCGACAGCGGGGTTGAAACCAGGTCTAAACCCAGAGCCCAAATCCATAAACACCTGCTCTACTCCCTCCCCTCACCCAGGCCTCCAGGCGCGAAACCATCCACATGCTCCGTTTGGATTTTCACTTCTGTGGCCGAGATTGTTTGCTGCTTACTCAGTCCCCATTCCTTTTCTTCCTCACTAACAGGACACTTTATCAGTGGGGTCACAATGTGCCCAGATTTAAACAAACACACAAGTCCACACATAGACACTGCCCAGCCTCCCAGTGAGACTGCCCGGCCATTGGGAGGCGCTTTGGGCCAAAAATTTCAGTTGAGGCTACTCAGCGGGTGGGTGGATCTCTAGCCCTTTCCTCTTTCCCATTTCCTGGAATGTGAACATGATGGCTGGAGCGAAAGGAGCTATTTTATGACAAAGAGACAACCTGAGGACAGGCGCAAAGCAGGGGAGCGAGAGCAGAACGAGGCACGGGGCCTGGCTCGCGTCAACCCCACAGCTGCCACGCAGCTCTGGACACCTGTCCCTGGATGTCATTTACCTGGAATAAAGACGGACCCCTATCTTGGGTTGGGCCCCCCAGAAGGGCATTGGGGAGAGGATTCATGTACCCTGATTTAGTAAGGACGGTTCCCGGATAAACCTGTAAGGAGGTGGGGGCAACAGCACAGGAAAGAGTGAAAGGCCAGCAGGGTGGACGTTAGACAGAGCTGGTCAGAGGAAGACTTCAGCCTGGTCCTGTGACGAGCCCTGGAGCGTCCATGATGCCTCGTTTTCCTGACCTGCGGCTGGTGGCTGCGCTTCCATTCTTCTGTTATCGGTCAGTCCCAGGTGAGGGTGGGAACGGCAAAGGCTCCCGGCCACTTGGGCTCCCTCTGCGATGAGCCAGGAGTTCGGGCTCTAGTGGGTAAACACCCGCGGATGGAGGCCCACACGGGGACTCCGGGGACCGGGCAGAGCGCCGACAGCCGCCACTGCCACTTCCTCGGGTTTCGGTCCCTGCGATCGACAGCCAGACCCAATCCTGAGCGATGCAGCTTCCTGGCTGAAGACACTCACAGGTGCACCTCCGTCCCTAACAGCTCTCCGGACCCCAGACCCGAATGTACGTACCCGGTCTGTAGCTCCACATCTGTGTGTGCGGGTGTGGCTTCTTTAAGGACACATGCAGGCTGCTGACATCTGTCCCACGGCCATGGCAACGTGGACCAGTGTCCAGCCCTCTGTCCCTGTCCCACCCTGAATGCGATCCTTCTGCAAGCGTCTATCTTGGTTACTGCACTCCCACCCTGCCGGGAAGTCAGGACGGTCTGCTCCAGTGATGTCCCCGTCTGTCCCGCCCATCTCCCAAAGCCAGGGAGCAGGTCCTAGGGAAGCAACCTTCTACCTATGGCTTTCCCACCTTTCGTGCTGCCTCTGCCTCGGTTTTCAATCCCATCATTTCTCAGGGACTCTCCTGGGAGCCTCTTGGGCTGCAGGCTCCCCCTTTCAAGCAGGGTTGACTTTCTGAAACACGTGGGGACCACATTCTTCCCTGCCCAGGAATCTTCAAAGACCCTCACTGCCAAGAATAAAGGCCTGAGCTCCTTCAACCGACACCCAAGGTGAGGGGGCCTCAATCCCCATTTCCAGTTTCATCTGCCCCTCGTCCTGTACCTTTAACAAGACGTCTCCCACTTCCAGTCGCTCTGGGCTCCCTGGGTACATGAGACAGTATGTTGGGTATTCACTTTCTCATGCTTGACAACAGAACGGTCACAGAATACAGCTGCCCCCTCTGTTTGCACCCGGAATCAAGGCCGTCTTATTCACGCTGTTCTTCCAAGGCACCAGTGTCAGAACATTACATGTAATTATGTCTATTGCTGAATCAAATTCAAGGCTATGAGGGAAACAAAATCTATCACCAGCCCCTTGCTATTGTGTTCAGTTCTTTCTCATCTCAGCTCTTGGAGATAACACAAAATGCAAGCTGGACTTTGCCACTGGCTCAGGTAGCTCACGCGCTCGGAGTATCACATTTCTTCTCTGAAAATGGAGGGTGTAGCCTAAATGACGTCATGAGGTTAGAGCTAAAAGTGACCCTTCTCGGCCTCCCGGTTACAAAGCACTGTAACGGTTACTCAGAGGAGGGAAGTGATGTGCTTAAGTTCCCCAAACCTGCAAATACACAGCACAGGGGGGAGCGATGGGTGAAGCACCCACAGCAGGTATCGTCAGACCCAGTCCCAAGCACCAAGGCGAGGACCAGAAGAGCTGAGGGCTCCTGACTGTGCACCAGTTACGTCCCAGCACATGGCATGTGCTGCGTTGTCAGGCCGTGCGACCCTTTCCAGTGCTTCCACCAGACAAGCCCAGCCTCCCAGCCTCACTCTTCCAATGACACTCATGGTTCCTCCGGCAGCCAGCCTCCAGCCTCACCAGAGGCCCGGGGGGGTTGGGTGGGGCTCATTCAACCTCCCTGCTCCGAAGGGGGCACGTGACCTGGCCCTGGTCAAAGTGGGGGCCGCACCCGTGGCCGCAGCGCTAAGAGCCTGCGACCCCGAGTCTGTGGGATTGAAGCTGTGGAGAACATGGGTGGAGACACTGTCCTTTCCCTGGTGTGGCCGAGGAAAGTGTGCAAATTCAGAGCTGTAGCCCAGTTTGCACACACACAGGGAAGACCTGCCTGAGAAGGGGGCCCAGCCAGAGGGAAGAGGGCGGGGAGCGCGGCTGCACACAGCCCCTCAAGACACAGCGACCTCGTCTCAGCCCCGGGCTCCCGCAGGTCACACGGTCAGAGCGGGGCCTCGGGCGGTCAGCACCCAAAGGATCGTGGGTAACAGGAAGGCTGCGAAGGGAAAGCGAACAGGACTGCTTTCCTTAAACAGCCACGAATGATCTCAGCAGATGAAAAACTACAGATTTACAAGCAATGAGCAAAATTTGGTGCAAATACTAAAGGTACAATGAATATCAGCCAAGCGTTGAAACTAAAAGACGAGGCGCGTAACAGACCAACAGTTATGAACACGGAACAGGCAGCGGCAGAGGCAGCGTGCGTGCAGAGCTGACCCTCACGTTCCTGGCCTTCCCAGCTGTCGTGGCAGGTGCTAGCCACGCTTCCTAAAGCAGCCGATGCAGGCCCTGCCCTCACGCACCTTCTATCCTGATGCCGCCGACCTTATCCGCACTGCGCTTTCTGCAGCTGAAGAATCCCTCAGCCCCCAGCTCTGAGTTACCCTCCTGAAGGAGGAGGGGTCAAGGGTAGAAGTTCACAAGCAGGAAGCCAGTCCTCAAAGTGTAGAAAATAAGCGAAGGTCTCAACTAAGTGCAGTGCCTTCCCCATGTGCACCCAGAAGAAGCCCAATCACGTAACACGGCTGTGTCAGATCTGACTGTGCAACTGACACCGTTCCACATGAGGAATTAAAAAGTCAACTGTGTTGAAGAAGCCATGATCGAACCACCTCCACTCCAAACCCAAGCCAGAGTAACCTGCCACGTAACACTCGGTGCCAGTCCAAAGGGCAGCAGGTTTCTGTTCTTTAGTCAGAAGCTTCTCTTCAAACTGAAAAAAATTTCCAGTCTTCTAAAGCCTACGAAAAAAGCAAAACCAGTTCAAGGAAAAGATCCAGTGACCTGAAGACAGTCGAGTCCCTGCAGAAAAATAATCAGGTCACCCTGCCATTCTCTTCCTTTCCTTTTTACATTCTTCCCTGGGGAAGAAACAAGGAAACACTGTTGGGAATCAAAATACATGGAGACGGATGATGCTTTCTTCCTGTCTCAGGTCTTGAGACAGCGAGGGCAGATGGAGCGGTAAAAGCTGGAAGTCACCATGACACAGCCATCGTCCTACCCTCCTGAGTCTCCCCCAGGCACCCATCCCAGGCAGCTCCCCCGCCGGGCCAGACACTGTTCTAGGAACTAGAAACACGACGGTGACCGACACGGGTCCGTCCTCACATTGCTTAAACTTTAGAGTGGGCGAGAAACAGTAAATAAGGCAACAGCGCAAAACCGTGCTGGGAATAACAACTGCTGTGCAGAAGAATAAAGGAGACGGGCCAAAAGGGAGGAAGCAGCTGAAGGGACGAAGGTGACGAGGCAGGAAGTGGTAACACGTGTGCAGACACATCGAGTGAGGGCGTGAGCCCTGCACAAATGCAGACAATTCCAGGCAGGACACACAAAGGCTCTGGGGCAGGAAGCAGCTCACGCCGCGAAAGGTACAGCAGCACAGCCAGTGCGGTTACAGCGGAGCAGGAGAGCCACACGCAGGCAGTTTTCACATTCTGGGCAGCAGGCGGGGCCAGGTCACGCCAAACAGCCACCCTCCATCCTGGTTCCGTGTAAGACGGTCTGACCCCATTCTTCTGTGACGCATCCCAGGCATGGGGTTTTGGTTGGTGTTGCTGCTTTTTGTTTTTTAATCCTCCAGGAGATCTTACCGTGCAGCCGGCCGGGGATGGGAACCTGGCTCGGTGGGGAGTTTTATTCTGTGCGAGGGATGGAGCCCTGCAAGCAGGGGAAGAGCCTGCCTGATGCGACAGGGCTGACAAGGACCCCCCCACACAGCTCTACACAGTGCAGAGGTCCGCAGGGGGCACGGCTGGGGAAAGGGCCACTGGGGGACCTCAGCGGTCACTGCAGACCATGCAGACCACTGGCGACGGGCTGGCAACGCCCTGGGATCGCCCTCAGTGCAGATTGTGACTCGGAGAGCCAGGAGAGGGCTGGGGTTGGCATTTCTAAAGAGCTCCCAGCCAACGCCAAGGGTGCTGGCTCCTCGGGTCGCCTTAAATCACACAGATCCAGACCCACGTTTTTCAAACTGTGGGTCGTGATAGCAATGGGGTCATGGAATCAATTTAGTGTGTCTCAAGTAACATCGTTTTCCCCCACAAATAAAATGAAGTATCAGGGTACACTACAAACGGTTTTTGTGACCCTTTCGTTTCAGTGATATATATATATATATATACACACACACACACACATGTCCACTGGGTTGCAATATGAAATGTATGTCTTGCTATGAGGTCCCGTCAAAGGAATCTGAGAAGCACTGAGCTGTAGCTGCCAAGGGGTGGTGGGGTGAGGGCACACGTGGAACGTGACTGCAGGCAGGGCAAGGCCTCCGAGGGCTCAGCTGTGAGAGGCAAGGGAGGAAGGAGGCAGACAGTACAGGTTGGGCCTAAGCAAAAGGAAGTCACCGTACACTGGGAGGGGAGCCCGGGGGGGAGCAGGTGCGGGGCAGCCAGACCTGCCAGTTGGAGACAGATGCGAAGTCTCATTTGCCTCTGAGATCCGCTCAAGTGGAAGAGTCTGAGAAAGCTGGAAGTGCGTGTGTTTAGCTCCGAGACGGATGGGGGCTGGAGAGACCCGTTCATTAGTCATCAGCACGTTTAACCTTGCAGGACTGGATGAGATCACGCAGAGAGCGAATATAGACAGAGAAGAGATGAGGGCCAAGAATCAAGCCCTGGACCAGACCAAGACGTAGGAAGAGAAAGAGGATGAGACCGTCGGGAAGACAGAGCCTGGAGAAGGTTCTAGAGCCAGCAGAGTCAGGCGGCTCAAACAGGACTTCATTGTTGCTTTGAACACAGGTTTAAGAACCCACTGTTACGTTAAAATACACCCTCAGTAATATACTTTAATGTCTGTGTGTTAATGCAGGGAAAACAGTGTGGAAAGTTACAAGAGCAATCTGATAATAGAGGCTAACTAGGGCCAGGAAGGGAACAAAAGCAGGCAAATGTTTGCATGAATACCTTATTGTTTTATGAGGAGACTATATCTATTTCTTAAAAAACAAAAACAAAACAAAAAATCCATCATTTTAAGCTCCTACATGATGCCGAGAGGCGGCCAGATCTCGGGGTCACTGGGTGGGAATGCTCGAATGGACACACTCCAGCATCCAATATCAGATTGAACCAAAGGTCTCAGAGGGCTGAGATTTTATGGGACTGATTTCATACCAAGAACAAACAAACAAACCCAGTATCACCTCACCAAAGCACGCTTGGCAGCTGGGCCATCTCAGGGGGGCTCTCCCCACACAGCTTCTCTTTCGGATGCCAGCAGGCTGGGTAGGTGTCAGCTGGGAGGTGTGCACCAGGCAACTCATCTGCAGCCCCGGTGACGCGGTGAACATGGGCCGCTGAGCTACTCGCGAGGGGCGCCTGCCTTTCTAACAAGTCCCTCCCAGTCTGAGACAGTTTCCCTCGCAATACCTTTGACGTGGCCACTTGTCCTCACTTGACTGCAGAGGCAATCGCCCCCAGCAGCTGTTGGAAGCCGTAATTCCAGCCCCTGTGGGACACTCACTCAGGAAACTGCGTGGGAAAGGCAAGGAAGCCCAGTCGGCATGCGCAGCCCAAGCACCAGCTACCCCCAGCGAAGACCGTGAACCACAGGCCTGGCGTCGCCTGGTGCTTGTTAGGAAGGCAGGACCCTGGGCAGACGCACAGCGGTCAGAGCCACCTCCCAACGCCTTCACCGCCGGCTTCGCCAACAAGGTCCCTTTTGAGAAACACTGTCTTGCAGCCACGCTGGCTGGTCATCTCCAGGGAGGTGTAAACAATATTGACGCCCACGCCCGAGCCCAGCTGTGGGGAGGCGCCTGGCAACATCAGGTTGTGGTCCTTGCAGGGGGTGCTGAGGATGCTGAGGTTGGGGAACGAGCCTCAGAGGACCCGCAGGTCTGAGGCACCCGAGAAGCAGGCGGACCTGAGTCAGGGGAAAGCACAGCCAGGTGACAGGGAAGTGAAGCTTAAAAGGGAGCACGCACAGCAACAAAGCTGGGCAAAGGGGTCACCTCAGTCGAAGAAACTCGATCACACCACATAACGAAAGTGCGTTTAATCAGACAGGCCTTGTACCTGCAGGTACCGGATCAACGAAGCAACGCTCGAGGCTCCGAGCAGCTGGGCAGCGAGGTACCCGTGTTAGGTGGCAGCGGAGCAAAACGTGGGCAAGGCAGTGTTTTCCTGCTGCCTGTGCTGCTTTGGGCACGTTAGGTCTCCAAGCCTCAGTTTCCCCAGCAGTAAAACAAAGCTAGAGCCAGCACAGCCTCACAGTGAGGAAGAAATGGGAACACGCAGGCCAACTTCCGGCACAGACGAGCTACCCTGGAGGCATTCCACGTGTGTCAGCAGTAAGCACCACTATCAGACAGAGCTATGGCCTCCAGGATGGAGAGGAATGAGCAAGAACGAGGATCAAGGAATGAACTCCAGCCAAGAGACATTGACCTCGAGTGCAGACGGACCACCGGAAGTTACATCAAAATATTCCTGCACGTCCCGTGGAGACGCTTCACTGGCCTTAGGCCAGCGTGTCCGCAATGAACCGAGTGTACTGCTTCAGCTCTTCGCCAACCTTTTTCTTTTCTAAAGAGGAAACAGAAACACCCAAACCCGACAGGCCTGCCCGACATGTCCAGATGCCACACAAATGACAGGTCAGGGGATGGCACAGAACTCGTACCCGAGGTGGGTGGGGGACCCTGGTTTGGGTCGGTGAGTAACACACTCTGGCAGGACCAAGGTCAGTTTAGTTCTGGCCGCTAACGTCCAGGGGCTGCCCTGCTGCTGTTCTCCTCTGGCCTCAGCCTCAGGCAAGTTCTGGGTGTCACACACGGGCCTTGTTCACCTTTCGGGGTGCCCTATCGTGCTAGCATCCCTGAACCTCAGATACACACTGGAAATGAATCTCAAGGTGAGGAAGAGGAACGGGGAGCCTTCCTGCGACAGACACAGTGAGGAGAGAAATGCAGCAAAGATGAAAAACGTTCCACCCACAGGTCCTCGAAAATGAAAGTGAGTTCCGGGTGCTTCGCTGCCTCTCGCACTGCACGGCAGCCGCCCCGTTCTGGGAGGTAAAAACGTTTCCTTTGGTCTCCCTGCTCCAAACCCTTAATGAATCCAACTTCCTTCTACTTAAAGAAAACAAAAACCAAAAATTAAAAAAAAAAAAAAAGAAGAAAAGACGGCTTTTGGCAAAGAGCAAGGGATTAGTTTAGTTTAGACCAACCTCACTTCCTCGCCTCCCCTTCTCTATCCCCATCTTTTATCAGAAAGAGAAAAACTATCTTTCTGAGAACTGGGGGGGGGGGGGTCAACAAACTTCCTTTTTAGGCTAAAACATAAAACAAATATAAGCTCTGAGAAAGAAGCCACACCTCGTTTCTCTAAAACTCACACTCATTACTTTTAAAACAATTATTTTTAGAAACCAGGGAAGGATGTGCTGTCAGAATTCTCGATTCCACTTGGTTAAGGAAAGAGCGTGTGGGGGGCGACGGGGGAGCTAAGAACACGACTTCATACAGAACGAACATCGTAAGTTTTCCTACAAATATCATCAAAAGAGGCACGAACAATGGACCTGGGCGCTCTTAACACTCGGGATGTGGGGCTCTCGTGTGCAAAACAGGATGCTCCTTACAAGGGATAGGAAAAAGCCCCAAAAGAAGCAGAGAGAAAGCAGAACCGGAAATAATAATTGGGGGAAAGGCAATCTAGATTTCGAGATACTGGGAAAAGCAAAAAGGGCGGTCCACTCCTGGACTGGACAAAGCACAACAGCCAGCAGCGGTCGTGAGCCCCTCGTGTCAAAAGGAAGCTCGTACTGCACTCTATATATTCTGTGTAACATCCCATGATGGAGGAATGCATCACCGTCCGAACTGTACATACGGCGGGAATCCTTAAGGACATGCCAACCCTGCAATCGCCCCAGTTCAAAACAGACACCACAGAGCTGCAAGCAGGCTCTGGTTCCCAGCTCAGAACTAGATGAAAGTGAGGAAGAGTCCTTAAAACTGGGGAAACAGCCCTTTCCAGGAACAACGAAGCCCACAGCTTTACCAAATAAGGCAAGTGAAAGCTAGAAGCCCAGGAGGAGCTGGCTGGGCTGTCTCTTTCCTAAAACTGGCCAGCTGGATGACAGAAACGTGAGTGTCCCCAATTCCACCCATGTGGATTGCAAATGGGGAGAGAGAAGGAGAAGAAGTGACGGGGACGATCCTTTGCTGAGGAAAGGCTGTACCTACGGATCCGGCCCCTGCAACTTTCAGGCTATTTCAGACCCACTCAGCTGCTGCCCCTTCTCCTGTGAAACACGCAACTCAAAACTGCAACCGTTGGTGCTATGAGTCAAACCCTAATTTTTTCCCCAACATTATCATATATGTATGGTTTTCTAGCATAAAGTTCAGCTCTAACACAGACAGTGTTATAGATGAGGCTGCCCAGTACATGTTCATTTTTTTTAAAAATGAAAATATTTCTGAGACTACTTGCGTTTAAATGTTTAACTTTGTTTTTTTTTTTTTGCTTCCAAAGAAGCTCCAAATCCAGTTTCCGGTTTTAGTAAATCTCCCTTATAGGAGAAATGGCTTGGGTTTTAAAAATTCTTTTCCTTTGCCCCCTCACACCATGAGTCTTTTATGTGCCAAAGACAAATTTAAATAAATATTGTGAAAATAGAGGCTGGGGGTAAAAACCTTCTCTCTAGGGTTCTTAGACCTCGGCTGCTGTCTCCTGCACACACGCCACCTGCCTGGGGAGGGCGTCTCACAGCAGAGGAGCCACGGCCGTGAGAAGAACGACACATTCCATAAATGTTTCCAGAAAGTCTAGTACTGCTTTCACTTTCCTCAATCGTTTAGGTTTCTGAAAGCTAATCATCTCACAGAAACACCGAACAGTTGGCAAGAAACTTTCACAGCCACGAAGGGAGGCCCTCAAAGGGTTACGAGGCTCAGGGAGAATGCCTCGGGGTCCACTGCTTGTCCCTTTAAATCCGGAACCGGAGTCTCTCGGTCTGCTTCCTTTTAACGCAGCACGGTCAGCCACTTACCGTCTTGGATCTTTTTTCCCCCTTGAAGTGTGGAGACGCTAACACAAATCGCAATGGTAGCGAGAGGTACACAGGACTACACGTCCATCTCTGAAAGCACATCTGCTGGCGGGGGGTGCAGGGGTCAAGGAGGCACAGCACAGTGAGAAGTGGGTCAGCGGGGCTCATCCTGGAGGCAGTCAGTTGGGGGAAGGGGCTTTTTCCACGCAGGCATCAGGAATGCAGCCAGGAGGCATTAAGATTACCAGCTGTCCCTTGGGCACACTCCAGCATTTCTAGACCTGAAAGCATGCTTGGATGCTGGGGGGAGGGAAACTGTCTACTTGATAATAAAAATAAGAGGTGTGTTACCTCTGACCTGTGGCAGGTTTGACAACATTGGCGTGTCCACTTCTTGGTAACAAGACAGGCCAGCAGGGGGGTACTCACGTCACGGGTGAAGCAGAGCTTAAAAAAATGTCAGCATTAGAAATGTGAAGCTTAGAACGGCCTGTCTTTTGGTTACTCTAACCTGGTCTGTGTCCATTTCTTTTAAGTCCTAAGAAAACTCACAAAGTCTTCAAGACCCAAACAGACCATTTCTTTTAGGCAAAAAAGAAAAAAACAAAAGCCTGTCTAAATGATTTTAAGTTTCTTTAACAGTTTGTGTAGGCAAGATGACATTTCAAGTCCACAGGGAAAACTGTAGGTCGCTCGATGAGCAGAAAAGCCTCTGTCAGAACCAGCAAAACTGGTTCTAGGGCATGATTTCTGTCCTGTGCTGTGGAGTCACAACCCGGGCAGAAATGACACGGCTGTCCCTAAGTCATTTTTGCATCACAAATGGTTTCTGAGCATTTGGTTATTTTTAGCACTTCATCCAGTGGAGTCTGCACAAAGCAAAAATAGCTGTTTGCTTCACATAAAACTTGTAATGGGGTGGGCGGTGCTTGTTGTCCCAGACACGTTTAATACTGCGGAGGGATGGTTCCCAATATAGACTCCCACCACCGTGCTAGATTTTCCTAAAACAGGTTTATATAGAATACGGTGAGCAACCTAAAATTATGTAAAAGTGACCGACATATACAACACTAGTTTGGGAACAACCAAGAAGCCTTTCCTGGGAATTTTAAGCCTTCCAGCAGGGAGCTAACCCTGGAACACGAGCCCGCAGCGCCCAGGAGATGTGTTTCATCCACGCAGGCAGCCCTCCGGGACAAGAAGCTCGTGGACGTCTCAGGAGCACAGGACGAACGGCCACTCGACACCCCTCCTCTATCCTGCTGATGCTGTCTCACCCCTCCTCCAACATGGCTGTGCTCCCACGACAGATTTGGGTCACTTCAAAGTGGTACTTATGGGGATGACTCTGAAATTTTACCAGCACCTGAAATAAGTCGTATGTAAGTTTCTGCCATGTTTGAGTTTGGTGTGTGGGAAGCGGGGGTTGGCTCACATCACTGTTGGAGCCTGAGGATTACAGAGCCCAGAGGTACAGAGTTTAATGAACTGCTCTAGCACCTAGCGTACTGCTCGGAAGTCACAGAAACAATAAGCATTTGCAGGGACAAGGTGGGAACCTTCATTCCCTTGCCTGAGGTTCCCCCGGGTTGGGGAATCTGCCCGAGGGTGACACTCCCAGCCTCTCTCCAGCCCCCTCAATCCCTCCTCTCGGGAGGAAGTCCCATTCGGTGACTGGCGGCTTGGAGAGGGCGGGCATGCTCAGTGCACCCCTGGGGCTTGCCCACAGCGTGGGTCTGCGCTCATCAGCTCAGCCACGGAAACTGTGTCTGCGCGGGGTGGCGATAAGGACAGTGGTGAGGGGCTGTTAACAAGCCTGTGGGGCCGCAGGCTAAAGCCTCATCCTTCACGTGCGTTGCCAGTGAGCAGACAACACGGGTGCTCATCCAGAACCCGGTAGCACTGTTCTCGCTGCCAGGGACAGCAAGCAATAACTGCTGACTTGTGTAACAGGCTTGGGCGTTTTATAAAGCAACACGTGGGGGATTTGTGGGGTTCTCTTGTTCTGTCTCCTCTTTGAAAGGGTGACATGGGCCACAAGGAATAGCTGGATGAATAGGTTTGAACCATCAACCAACCAATTCCCGATTTAGCTAACCTTCACCTTCACCTTCCTCCTTCCTCCTGAACGCTTAGTAACCTTAAGATTCTCCATCAGGGTCTTGCAACTTATCATATAGTTGTTGTTGTTTTAAGGTTTGATTTAATATTTAAAATGCAACTATATAGAATCATCTAATCCACATAAAATATGCAGATAATTTGCAGAGACTGGGATGTGCTTTAAAGAAAGAGCCAGGAAGGAAAACAACTGCATATCAAGTCCCTGCAATCTCACTTCACAGCACCAGAAAGAACCCACCATGACATCTGCGAATGCCACTTGCCAATTCTCTGTCATTACAACGAACACTCGAGCTCAATGCCACTACCTAATAGGAACTCTCCTACAGAAAGGAACCTAGGTCAGTAACAGGCAACCTGTTTAAAGGGAAACCAGCAAAGATGGACGCACTTGGTCAGCGAGTGACCCGTATGTCCCTTCTCTAAACACATGCAAGACAGCGACCACCCGTCACAATCTCTATCCCGAAGGAGAAAACATGGTTTCCATGAAGATAGCTCTTCGTTAAGTTACAGGATCGACATGACGCTGCCTCTAATCTATGCTTCTAAACTTGTAAGTGATATATATTTTATATATGACATAGAAAGTGTAACACAAGTACTTAGAAATATGTACTGATATTAATGAGGTATTACGATCATCGTAATGACAACTACTATTTACAGAGCTCAACATATGCTCGATTGTTTGCTATCATTAAGCGCTGACAGTGCCCGATGGACTAGGTAAGGACTTGACAGTATCAGTATCATCTCGTCTCACCCCCGGAGCAGCACACCTTTCAGAAGATGACGGGGAGGCGGGAAGGGTTGCGCTCCCTTCCCAGAATCACGCGGCTGATGAGCTGTAAGGCTGGAAGCACAGCCAGGCAACCTGCCCCAAGCCTGGCACCTGAGGTCACGGTGCAAATGGAGCTCCTTGGCATCAGAATGGTCAGGTCCCGCCAGCCATGGAAGACGTCATACAACTGGGCAGGCAGAACCAAATGAATCACTCTGATAGGTAAAAATTGGTGGGGTCATGTGGGTCGACCAATTCTTTTCCTAGTCAGAATTGCAGAGCTTCAAAATCCCGAGAGAAAAAAACAAAGACGGCTGATCCCTGTGTGCTCCCCTCTTGAGGACACTGCAAAGTTCAGTGTCATCTATTCCATTTGGTCTGTCTCTACACCGACCGGTAACAAGTGTTATGTGCTCACACAGATCAAATGTAAAGGGCATTAAAAAAAATCCACAGTAAGAAAAACATTTATAATTCTTTTGTTGTTTCTTAGAAACTCCACACATTCCATACGGCAATCTGGAGAGCCCCCAACAGGCAAGTCTCATGCACCAGTGTCGCCTGGAAGATTACAGAACACAAGAGCCCTTAGGGGAGGAGATACGGACCGTGGCTCAGACGTGCGGAAGCCACCACAGAACACAGCCACTGGGCTGGGTAAGGCCCCTTCGCACTCTAGAGATTGTCACAAGTTCCACAATTCTAAGTGGCAAAGGAACTGGAATAACAACTCGATTAACGCCCTGTTGTCAGCCATGGAAATTTCCGATTTGAACATGGAGGCCAATACACAATAGAAGGAAATTAATCAAGAAAGTCAAACTGAACTTGCCTCTCCTGTGATTTTTTCTGTATTCTCTGATCCTGTCACTCCAAAGATGGGGAAAAATCTCTCTTAAAAAAACCACACAAAGTGCCAGAGAAAATCTGTTTGCTATAGAATCTTATGCAATTAAGTTTTTAACCTCATAGCAATTTAAAAAAAGAAACACGCCTACACGAAAGCTCAATTTATTCACTTATGACCTTTAAGAAGCCCAACAGCGTCGAGCATTATAGCAATCTGAAAGTAGTAATTTTTTTCCTTCTGCTTGCTCTAAACAAACTAGAAACCGGAAATAAAAGGACTAATATTTCAAGAAGCGTATGGAATGTGCAGTTTCATCAGCATTGGTTGTTGGATGAGCTTCGGGTAACAACTCATAGAAAAATAGCCTACATTTTAAACCTGTTATCAAGGCATTTCTTGTGCGCCAGCAAGCCTGATAAAACAACCCTGCTACAATTAAGTGGCACTGTGGGGAAAAGAACTCACACGAGGAGAAATGCCTGTACTTGTTTCAAAACCGACACCTTTACTAGACTGTAAACTCCATGACGGCAAGGACTGTATCATTTGTTTTTACAGCAGATTCCGGGGCCCTAGCCCAGGACTGAGCATATAGTACCTCAGTGCTTAGTAAGCATTTGATGGACGAATCAGTGGAAGGACCACTCATGGGAGATCTCTGAGTTTTAGCCAAAGCTCTGTGACCCCTCGCACAAGTTACTTCCCTGACTCCAGGGCTCCCAGGCTTCTCTCCTTTTAAATGACAGGCCAGGACAGGAAGCTACTCTCTGAGCTTAGTTCCAGCTCTGCTGTGTTGAGACACAAATTCCTCCAGAGTGACATTTGCATTTCAATCTTAGACTCATTCTTAAGCCACCTTCAATTTTAAGTACAGACCACAGCATTCTAAAGATAACAGGTTCAATTGCTATTGTCTGTCCCGCCATCAGTCTGTCCAATGCTGGAGGCTGCCGCCACATCTGCTCCTTCTAGATAAATGTTGTTTCTATCTTAGGAATTAGCCTGCCTCCTTGCTGAAAGCTATCAATTTTTACTTCCAAGTATTTACCTTCCCCCAACCCTCCCCTTTCTCCCTACCATCATTTCCGGCCGTCCCTTCTCACAGCACCGTGTGTGAGCCACCTACCCCTGCGTGACGGAGGGCTTCCCACAGACCCACGGAATCCGGGGGCAGGACTTCAGGATCTACATTTTAAACCTGTTATCAAGGCATTTCTTGTGCGCCCGCAGCCTGACACCACGGTTCAAAGACTACGCTCTTGTCTAATGACCACAGTGCCCAACAGTAGGTCCTTCCATGAGCCCCGTGCAGTTGCACTAGAGAAACTAGCTTTACACCAGCTCGCAATGCTTGACCATTATTGCCTGTTACAATTCCGATCCATCATTACGATGAGAAGAAACAATAAAACCATTTTGTGTCTCATTATGCTCTTTCACAGTCAGCAACATTAACAAAAAGAAACAGTGACATCAAATTCTGTATTAGCCTTAGCCATTACTAACCCACCACCCGCAACACACAGCAACGCCCCTTTCCTCCAATAGAGTCACTGCCAGCCGTGAATAATAGTTAATGTCACAGTAACAAAACACAGCAATGGACAACCCACGGTCACGTGTTTCAATTCTTCCTCATTCATCGGCCTGTAACAGTGAGTAGGTCTGGGAGACAACCATCAACAAGCGCCCTGAGGGCAATCATACTTTCAATGGATTTTTTGCTTTTTCTGGCAATGCTGTCTTCTCTTCCAAGCATGCCGTCACAGCACGAGAGCTGAACCTGCGTATTCTGGCTGGCTCTTTATCATGTAGGGAGGAAGCCAGGGAAAGGTGACAGATTCCATTTAAATCTTTTCTCTGCTTCTCCTCCATCTTCCCCTTAAAAGATGAGTGTGATGCCTTTTACTTGTGCTCCTGTGAGATGCTGTCCTTAATCCCAGGACTAATCTGAGGATGCCACCTTCCCTTTGAACATGCCCACCAGGCGGTCTTCTTGCACGTGGCATGACGGGTGGCTTGCTCTCTTAAGAAGCCTGTTTTCTGAAGTATCACACACACCCAGAAGAGCATACAAACCTGAGGAGAACCTCAAGTTTCATCAAACGAACATGCTCGTGTAGGCAGCACCCACGTGGAGACCTCAGACACTGCGTGTGCCATCAGTCACCTCTGAATCTCTCACAATTGACAGTCACTGGGTTACCTGCCCAAAGACCCCATGCATCTACGGACCCCGTTTAAATATCGTTTCTAACAGACCAGTAAGACTGAAACAGGCCTCTCCAGGCCGTGAAGAGGCGTGAGCAGGCAAAGATGAGGTCCCCTCCTGGGACATTATCACCACGACGCTTCCACAGCCTCGAAGACCATTTAAGGCAGAGGCCCTCGGCTCAGCAAGTATGTGCAGATCCCTTAGAATTCACTGAATGTTTCCACCAGAATAACTTCATCACACACCCAGCTGGGGGAAAACAAAGCTATCACTCATAATTCTCATCCCAGAACCCCTTAAGTATAGGGCCGCAGGTAGGAGAGTGCCAGGAATATCCTCAACAAACTGGGAAGAGAAGCCCATTGTTTTTGATATTCTGGTACCCTTTGCACGAGGCTAAGCGGAGATGGCATTATATAATTCACAGACTTGTCAAGCTACCACCTCCCCTGCAGGAGGAATTTCTGGCTGTGCTTTACGCTTCAAAACCCATTTCCAGCATTCATCGTGCAAATGAGGCATTGCCCTCACATTACAACAGGAAATGTGATTGCAGGTAATAAAAAGCAGCCAGGACTCATTTCGGAAGGATGCTCGGGAGCCAGGAGGACAGCGGCAAACGATTCCCATCCAGCCTCGCACTGTGTCCTTCAGTAAGAGGTTGGATGAGGCACCTGGACCTTCACACTCGGATCTCCTGAGCAACAGCCCAGCGCAGGTGAGGAAGAGCAGGAGACACTGGCTGGAGGAGGGACACACACCACAGGCGCTTTGCTCCGAGGTCAGCTACACCTAGGACGCCATCTCTGTCACCGTGGCCAAAACCGTTCACACACAGGGAGCACAAAGTCTTCTTTTATTCATTTATTCAACAAATATTTACTGAGCATCTTCTAAGTGCCAGACATGGTTCCAGATACTGAGATAGAATTCATGGCGCTTCATTCTCTTGCAGGACGAAGCCAATAATAAACTCACAGATAAATACACTATGACGTCAGAGAGTGATAAGGGCTCCCAGAAGGTGGGCAGTGAGGGCCTTTTCACACAAGGGAGTAGGGAGACCTCTCTGAATAGGTCACCACTGAGCAGACAGCTGAATTAAGGAAGCGAAGGAGTGAATCAAGCCAGTGTATATGAAGAAAGAGCCACCAGGCTGAGGGTGCATCAAGTGCAAAGGCCCTGAGGCAGGAACAATCTGAGTATGTTTAAGGCACAGGAGGAGGCCAGTGTGTCTGAAGCCACGTGAGTGGTGAGTTTTTAGGACATTATACGCCAAGGGAGAGACTTTGGGTTTTACCGTCAGTGTGACGGGAGCCATGGGAAGGTTGAGCAGAGGAGTGATCAGAGCTGGCTCAGGTTTGAAAATGTCCGTTTTGGTTGCTGTGTGCAGAACAGACCACAGAGGGCAGTTAGAAGACTATGCAGGGGCCCAGACAAGACCTCATGCTGAGTGGGAGAAAGGTGACCAAGATGAACAGGTGGGAAGCAGTCAGAAGCGGGGATATATTTTGGAAATAAATCAAGAGGATTTGCTGATGGATTCCATTAGCAATCTCATCTAAATTAGAGAGGTTACAAGACTCCGAATCTTGGATGTGGAGAAGCTGGAACCCTCCTGCACTGTGGGGATCGGCAACTGGCACAGACACTATGGAAAACAGTACGGGGGCTCCTCAAAAAATTAAAAATAGAGCTACCTTATGACCCAGCCGTTCTACTTCTGGGTGCTGATCCAAGGGAAATGAAAGAGATGTTTGCACCGCTGGGCTCACTGCAGCGTTGCTCACTGCAGCCAAGACACGGAACAACATAAGTGTCCACGGATGAATGAAAAGATAAGCGACACTGGTCCATACAGTCACTGGACGATTCCTCGGCCTTAAAAAGGAAGGAATTCCTCCCACATGAATGACTTTTGGGATATTATGTGACGTGACATGATCCTGTCACCAAAAGACAAATAACTGTATGACTCCATTTATGGGAAATGTCTCAAGTAGTCAGATTTATAGAAACAGAAAGCAGAACGGCGGTTCCCGGAGGTTGGGGAGCGTGGGGAAAGGGGAGCCAGTGTTCCATGGGTGTGAAGGCTCAGATTTGCAAAGTGGAAAAGTTCTGGAGATCAGCTTCATACAACGTGAATACACTTAACATTACTGAGCTGTACACTTAGAAATGGCTAAGACGGTAAATTTCATGTTAAGTGGTGTTTTAGCACAAAAAACAAAACTCACATTTTTTTAAAGGTACATTTAAGTAACTATTACATTTCAGGCATTCCATTCATAAATAAAAAGTATGAGGCATTCTAATTAGCAAGACGATTAAGATCAATTTTACTTCATCTGTATCATTAAACTTGCAAACGTGCTGTCTTTTATAATGTATGTGCTATATTAGAACTATAGTATATACATAAAATTTTAAAATAATTATATACCCAAACATTAAAAAGTACTCAGAGGCTTAAGCAAATGGGAAACTGGAATTGCCATTTACTGAGAAAAGACTGGGAAATGCAGGTTTGTGAGGGGGGAGTCAAGGGGTTCATTTGCGGTCCATTTGGGGCATAGGTTTGAGACGCCCATGAGATACATCCAAGTAGAGATGGGGGATAAGAGATGATCCATGTGAGTCTGGAGTTCCAGGGACAAGTCTAGGCTGGAGAGACATCCAGGTGCCAGCAGCATCAGGACATTTAAAGTCATGGGACTGGCCCAGATCAGTAAGTGAAGGACTGAAGAGAGAGGAAGGCTGAGAACTCAGCCCCGGGAAACTTAGAGTCGGCCCAAGAACAACTATAATAATCCATGAGCTAGGATTCCGGAACACAGATTGGAGACGGACAGACTCAGACAGTGATACGTGGGGGTGTTTGGGCTGAACGGCCACACAGGTCTGGAACTGGGGTGCCTTGTCGGGTCATGAGCAAGAGAAAAGAACAAAGAGAAGACAGGTGGACGCTCACAACAAGACAATCAAGTCTCCCATCCAGCAGCCCCAGGGAGACCTGCCCCTTCCTGATTTCCTGCTTTTATGCTGCCAGCTGGCCTGTTCTGTTTACAGCAACCTGCGAGCCAACTTCAGCGGACTTCTGCTCTTTACTAGCAAGTAACCACTGATGGAACCCTAAAGAAAGAAGACGATGCATGTGGTGGGTGAGAAGTGAAATCAACCGTTCGCAATAAAAATCCCAAATCGCACGTGGTGGATTGCAACGTTTGGCCCCAGGGCTGCCCTCCTCCCTGCAGCTGTGCCCTTTGCCATGTAACCGTGCAGTGCCAGTCTACTACAAGTGGCTGGCCTGCTCTGCCTCTTGACGCTGGACTCAGCCCCTTTGGGGAGCAGACATGACGCAAGCAGAGGCGTCATGGGCTGATGCACTGGGCCTGCCCTTTGCAGCCAATGCCATTGCCATGGCTGCTGGGGAACGAGAGACACACGGAGCAGAGCCAAGTACCCAGTCAGCTCAGCACATGCAACAGCCAGCACACTCACTCACCCAGCTCCGGCTGCAGAACCTCAGGGCCCCCCCCCCCCCACACACCTACTGTGGCATGCCCCTGAGGTTTTGTGGTTTCTATGTAGCAAAGATAACTGATACATCATAGGTAAAAAACGCTGACTGGATTTCATCCATGTATTTCTTATGCACAGTTATCACCATTGAGAAAGTGAGGACAAACTTCCCACCCCCAAAATGGCCAAATATGGACAAAAAGTAATTGATAGAAAAAAAAGGGAGCTTCAAATATATCTAAATGATACAGAATCTGGCTGATCCATCCCAAACTACTGTATAATTAGCTATAATTTTAAGGTATTGTAAAATAAATAAGCAAGTAAATAGACAAACAAGGAAAATACTACTGAAGACTACTGGGCATTGCAGACTCTTCTCAGCATGCTCTGCTACGCAGGTGGCTCAAAACTCCAGAGGCAGTCTTGTTTTTCTTTTAGAAACAGTCCTCTATTCGTTCAGCATAATAGCATCATCCATCTTCCATGAGCGCTTACACGGTCTATTTGTACTTAGGTCAATCTGTATGTCCACTCCCCAAGCATTACTTAGAAAATGACTTTATGTGAACTCAAGTTAGCATAGCTCTTCGTAAATGCTATTCATAGATTAGAAGAAATTGTGACCACAGAGGTATTTTATGAGACGTGCAAAAACTCTTAATGAACTGAAATAATACTCACTGGTTTATACATTTAATTTGATAACATCGTGAGCTCAGGCAGGAGCTTAGAAGTTTGAAAGGAGCCCAACCAGCATGTCCACTTTTGCTCCTAATCAAGTCTGAAATCTTGCCATTTTCTCTCAGCAGCTGCATCTGTACCGGATGTTGAAACAGCAAGCCTCAAAGCTGGACTGTTAGTCTGTGTGGTGCCCCAAGGCGAAGGGGAGCTCAGTTGTCGAGTTGGGGGAAGAGAGGAAACGAATAGCAACACAACCCTTCGCTGCTACACGTGGGCTCCTGAAGTCAGAGTGGCGTCAACTCCAGTCCTTGGTCAGCCAACAGTTTGAAAAGATTCAATTTCCACAGGAAGTCCCGAATGTAATTGTCTTCAAATCTTTAATAGCCATGCTAGTAAAACTTAATTAAGTATGCACGAATGAATTCAACAGCTGGTCTTCAAAAACCAGTTATTCTAGAGTTCAATGTGAACAAAGTTGAAGGTTAAAAACTGGTTTCTAAAGCGACACAACTCCCATGACAAGCTGAAAGACCTATTCCTTCAACACCAGAACATCCACACCCCCTTCCAAGACACCCATAAACCAGCTTTGTGACCTGTGCTGGCAAACACGGAATCACCCATTCCCAGATTGGGGGCCATGGGTTCCGGAATCTCCCATAAGACACAAAAAGAAAGCAAACCTTTTTTATTTTTTAAGGCACCAGAGATGTGACTTTAAGACCCTTTAGCTTACGGTTCTCACACACTCAGCTTTGCTCTTTGACACTCAATAGTCACCTTTCCATAGAAAGCGTGGTCACAAAAATGACTTCATTTATAGAAACCTAAAATATCGATTGCTTAAAAATGTATAAGTATTGCAGTAATGTTACTGCTAAACTGTAAGAAATGTATTTTATATACATATATACATATAGTTATATACACATACACATATAGTTATGCTAGAAATATAATGCTTTAAAAATCTAATTTTACATTTTATATGAAAGACTGAATGTAAAGAAACATATCTTCCACACTATCGCCAGAAATAACTTCCTTTTTAAAAAGGGCAACTTGAATGACTTTTTTAAGTCACTTCCTGGTCTACAAACTTTCATGGAATCCTTGGATTCTGCGGGATAAAGTTCAGACCTTTTAAGAGAGCCCAGAAGCACTTGTCCCATAGCTCTCATCAGAACTTCCAGCCTCATCTGACCCCTCCTGCCTGACACGCTCACCCCAGCCACACAACTCCACCCACTCTTCACTCGCGCTCTGGCCTTTCATGTTCCTGACTTTGCAGACTCTGCTCCCTTTGCTGAAGTGCCTTTTTCCACCTGGTCAATCTCTATCCATGTTGCAAGACCTACGTCAACTTGAAGCCACTGCCATCCTTCTGGGCCCCCATACACTCCCCTCCTCAGCACACACAGCTCTCTGCACCCCACCGGCCACACCTGATACTGTCATTAGTTCTTTACACCACTTTCACCCCCGCTCAGGTGAGACCACCTCCAAGGCAGGAATATCTTCTTTGTGCAGCTAGGTGCGCCCGAGGGCACATAACAGGTGTTCAGAAAAACTCTGTGGACTGGGAGGGAATGGAAGTAAAGAGAAGCGAAGAGAAATTAAGATAGAAGCAGGTGGGAGGTCCAAGATGGCGGCAGCCCAGGAGGATGCTGAACTATCCCCCTCCCGAGAGCACAGTGAAACCTACGCATAGAGCAATGACTGAGAGACAGTGGAGGGCTGAATGCACAGCTTCTGAACCACAAACGAGAGGAAGAGACCAAACGGAGAAGACTGGGAAACCAGCGGAGCTCTCCGGGAGCTGCAGGAACTGTCCGAGACGGAAGTGCCGGGAAGCACCATTGCTTATGACGCCCTGCACCTCGATAAGCAGGTGGTGGTGCTATCCAGGTACTCAGGTCTGCCCGCAGGATCCCCACGGCGCATTTCGACTCACCGACTGCAGCAAACAGGATCAACACAGCGTCATCACCACACACACCTGGCTTACCTGCCCGGGGCCTCTGGCCTAGCAGGCTGGTGCCCCGGCTGCCATTGCACCTGTCTTGCTCCAATTGGCCAAAAGTATCCAGCATACTCGGCTCACATAGAGGTCGTGTGTACACAAGACTCCCTTTTGTACAACAAACGCGAGAGAGACCATGGAGAGAAGGCTGGGAGCTGCGGAGCTCTCCAGGACCTGCAGGAATTCTCTGGCTGGAGACAGCGGTGAGCACCACTGGTTACGCCCCACTCCACATGGACAGGACATGCCAGAGCCCCATCCCGGTGCTCCAGCCTGTAAGGTCACTGCAGTGCGTTCCCAGACATCGCCTGAGTCCATTTTGCCCAAACAAAGGGAGCAAGCAGGATCAACAGGCCAGTCCTATGTGTACCTGGCTTCCCCACCTGGTGCCACTCCGGCTCGGTGGGCCAGTCCCTGGACACGTTTGGCACCCACCCTGCTCCTACTGCCGGCTGGCCCAAACCACAGCACACACGGCCTACACAGGGGTCGCTTCCACATGAGGCCACTTTTTCAAGTCTGTGAGAGACAGCTGTTTTGTCTAACTCATATAAACAAACATAGAAACTCAAGCAAAGTGAAAAATACAGAAGAATATCTCTCAGATCAAGGAACAACAGAAACTCCAGGAAAAAACCCTAAGGAAACAGATATAAGTAATTTGCCTGGTAAAGAATTCAAAGAAACAGTCAAAAGGATTCTCACTAAACCTGAAAGTAGAATAGAGGAACGTAAGGGAAATTCAACAAAGAGAAAGCATAATAAAAGCCAAGCATATCACACAGCAATAAAAATAATGAAATCTTGCCATTGTGACAACCTAGATGGACTTAGAGGGTATTATGCTAAG
The DNA here is from genome assembly GCF_036562045.2 of Rhinolophus sinicus. Classification (NCBI taxonomy): domain Eukaryota; kingdom Metazoa; phylum Chordata; class Mammalia; order Chiroptera; family Rhinolophidae; genus Rhinolophus; species Rhinolophus sinicus. Next base: position 4,331,930 of record NC_133759.1, on the reverse strand, counting down.
TGAAATAAATCAAAGAACAATAAATACTGTTTGGTTTCACTTATATATGGAATCGGAAAAAGAAACGAACAAACAAAACAAACACACACTCATAGAGACAGAGACCAAAGGGATGGTTGCAAGAGGGGAGGATGGTAGAGGAAGGGTGAAAAAGGTGAAGGGCAACATAGTCTTAATATTGTGCTAAGTTTGCACAGTAACATGATTACTAAAATTAGCAGGGTGATCACATTGTAAGGTATAAAAATGTTGAATCACTATGCTATATACCTGAAATTAATATATGATATTGTGTACAAACAGTACATAAAAAAAAAAAGGAGGCATCGACAGCAGATTGGGTAAGACAAAAGAATGGATCAGTGACCTGGAAGACAGACTAGTGGGAATCAACTAAACAGAGCAGCAAAAAGAAAAAAGAATTTAAGAAAACAAGGATCGCTTAAGGAACCTCTGGTACAACATCAAGTGCACAAACATTTGCATCATAGGATCCCAGAAGGAAAAGAAAGGGAAAAATAGAAACTGTATTTGAAGAAATAATGACTGAAAAGTTTTCCAACCTGGGAAAGGAAACAGACCTCCAGAAAGCACAGTGAGTTCCAAGTAAGATGAACCTAAAGACACACCATGACACTGTAACTACAACGGCAAAGTTTAAGATACCGTGTTGCCCCAGCCAGACCACCAGCTCTAATGTGTCTTTTGGAGCAAAAATTAATATAAGACCCAGTCTCATTTTACTATAATACAAGACTGAGTCTTATTATATAACATAACATAAAACATAAAACATAAAACATAACATAACATAACACTGGGTCTTATATTAATTTTTGCTCCAAAAGATGCATTAGAGCTGATTGTCCTGCTAGGTCTTATTTTCGGGGAAACATGGTACCTCTCACCTGTACTGTGGAATAACTGGTCTCTTTTTCTAAATCATCCCTTCACCACATGACACATCTTACCCACAATGCTAGCCAAGCTGAACTCCCAAATGCAAGTATGCCAGACTCACTCCTGTGCTAAGTCCTTTCAGTGGCACCCCTGCCTAAAGGTGAAGTCCAAGCTGCTTCACTGCCCAAAAGACTCTCCATAACCTTGGTCTCTGTTCATCTAGCCTCACCTTCCTTCCCTCTGGCCATGGGGGATCTCTTCTTGCAGTTGTCCCAGTGTTGTATGTATTGCCATTCTCTCACACGTGAGTGTATTTCTTCCTGGAATTCTTCTTCCCATCTCATGTACCTGGAAAATGCCTCTTCACACTTTAAGAGTAGCTCAAATGTCACCTCCTCTATGAAGCCCTCCATGATCAACTCTTACCCCAAGTCTACGTCAAATAGTTGACTGTCGTCTTCCTTTGTCCTGTCTTTAATCTTGGTTTGTGCTTGAGGTCTAACACCTTACATTATACTGTGTAATCCCTTGTTGGCATGTCTCCTCTCCTACTACAGTTTAAGTTCCGTGAGAAGAGAATTTATCCTCTTATGCTTTATCTTTTCACCTCTAACCTGAAACATTACAAGAATTCAACAAGCAAGTGATCTATCGGCAATCAGGTCTCTTCTCCTTAGCCCTAGTGCTATGCGGATGCATGAGAAAAAGGAAGAACTAAAGAAAATGTAGATAGTGGTTGTCCAATGTGACCTGGGTAAGAATTCAAGGGGATAAAGGGGAGAATTCGCTTCCTCTTCAGTTAACACTAATTGGACACAGTACAGGCCACACCCTAAGAGTTTAACACATGTTAACTCATTCAATCCTCAAAACACTGTGATCAAGTAAGTACTAATATCCCCATTTTACTAAAGAGGACACTGAAGCAAAGACAGACTAACTTCCCCAAGGTCATATTAGGGGCAGAGCCAGGATCCAAGCGCAGGCAGCCTTAGTCTACACTGCGTCAGCTCTGGGGGAGGACATCTAGGATACACACAGGAACGGAGGGTTGCCGAGGCTGGGAATGGAGGAAGGCAGAGGAAAGGAAGGGAACTGAATGCACACTCAGGCCTCCTGGGGAGAAACGACGAGAAGGAGAACTGGTCTCGACGGCTCTCGGTGCCAGGAGGACATGCAACAGTGGCCAAAGCCCAGGGCAGGTTGGTGGCTGTCCAGAGCCACACAGGTTGGACCGGTGTGACGATGTGAGGAAGGGGAGGCACATGCACTGCGTCCAGGAGGTTAGGAACTCTGCAGTTGTGTGAGTGTGCATGTGTCCGTCTGTCTGTCGGGCCAAACACGGCTGGCTCTTCCTCTCCACTCCCAACTCTGACCTGGCTGTGAACTCTGGGCTGACCTGGCCTCAATCTTGGCTGAACTGAGTCACCTATTCCTTCCCTATTTATTCAGAGCCAAGGTTCTAGAAGAATTCCACAGACAGAGGCTGCTTGCTCATGAGGAAACTGGAATAAAGGTCAATATATTCTGGGAAAACAACTGCTTTGCAAAAAAATATTGCTCATCCATATAGTCAGGGCTCATTAAAAAGTCCTTTAGACAAGCAATTGTCAAGCTCATGAGTTAAGGGCAGTGCTTAGAAATTCCGTCCAACAGGAGAAGGAAAGAATACAGTCCTTTCAAACTCCAAGATTCAAGTTCCAACTTGGCTCACAAAGTCTCCCGAGTCACGATCTTTGCGTTTATTTGTCCTGTGCATTTGTCTTCTTCCTCATCGCCAACACACGTGCATCAAGTTCAGCTGAGGCCGTCTCAGAGCTCAGAGGGCTTTGGCTTCCAAGAAGAGCAGTGGGCAAGGCAGAACCAACATTGTGCCACTGATCCACTAAGAAGGCGACGTCTAAAATTCCTGGCACAAACCTCCAGCCAACATGGTAACAAAAGGACGAGGAAAATACTGCCCCCGACGTTCAGAGCCATCGATGTCACTTCCGGCATTCATACACTTACTCAGGCAAACACCAGAATCACTTTTTAAACTACTTCCATATTCACCTCTGAATTTCTGGGGGTGCACTCAATTGAATTCCCTACAGGTTCAAGTTTAGAGCCTGTTTCAATATCGATCGCATTTCTACTCAGCAGAAAGTCCACTGTTCAATCACTTGCAGAATCCAACCTAGGTTAAGAGAGAATTTTAACCAGGCCGGCCTTCCTCGTGGGTCGATAACCAATCCAGCCTGCTCCCCGGGAGGACACGCTCTCCTGTATCCAAGCAGGAAAGAAGAGACTGTTTATTTCTTGGCACCAGGAGAGAAGATTTAATTTGATTTCCTGTTCATGAGCTTTTCATCTTCAAAGTGCCTCACAAATAGTAACTAATTAATCTTCACAGTTCTGCTCCCCTCTGACTGAAGCTCTTTCAAGGGTAAGGACCCAGGGGGGCATTGGCCGGCCACAGCGTACAATTCAGAAGAAACCACCCCAACAATAAGAAACTCCTTTCACCTGGACGCGCTGTGCGTGGTTATGGCAGGCTCCTAGACCACCAAGTCTCACAGTTCCAAATCCAAATGAAAAATAGTGTGGAAACAAGCGCTGACGTGGTGACAAGGCTAAGCGCGCCCCGTAGAAGCCGCCTCAGTTCCCTCAGGTGGGAGACAGGTTGACTCGAGAACCACCTCCAGAGGGAGCTTGTAAGGACTCAGCAAGGGAACACTTGGCAAGATCTCAGCAGAGGAGCCCAGGACGGGCTCAATAAACACTCAGTTATCAGCTGGAGAGGGCGCCATGGCTGCCGGACCTGAGCTGAAAAGTGGGGTAACAGCTTCAGGAAATTTGTGGGCACTGTCCATATGCCCACTCGTGAGAGACGATGAATTTAGCCAAATTACGTACACCTCTGCTATGGATTGAACTGTGCCCCCCAAATTCATGTGAAGTCCTAACCCCCAGTATCTCTCAAGGCGACCATATTTGGAAAGAGGGTTACTGTAGATATAATTAGTTAAGATGAGGTCATGCTGGAGTGAGGGGAGGGGCCCTGGTCGAATCTCTCTCTCACACACACACACGCGTGGAGTGCGCCGTGTGAAGGTGCAGTTAGTGAGCAGGGTGCTACAGGAGAAGCCAAGAAGCCCAACAATCCCCGCTCATCACCGGACGTTAGGAGACATACACGGAGGCAGATTCCTCCTTGTGGCTTTCAAAGGTTTAATTTAGGTGCAACAATAAATGTCTGTTGTTTAAGCCACCAGTTTTTGGTGCTTTATTACAGCAGCCCTCGCCAACTCATACAACGGCTAAATAAAGTCAATTTTGTTTAATAAACAAGCACGATCCCACCAAATTCCAAAGGCAAGTATGCTGGCCTGTCGAGCCAGACCCCAAAACACCCTGAATGAACAAACCCAGTATGGTCTCCTCTCCCCACCAAAGACAGAGAAAGCAAAACAGGAAGGGGGCAGTGAAAACCACCCAGCTAGGGGACTGGGGACCAGGGCCCCTGCAACTGATCAAACCTTTTCACCTTAACTTTAACGGGCTTATCAAAACCCAATTTTCGCTAACACTTGCCAACATCGGTACAGAGAGGACACATTCCTTCTCCACTCCCACTCCGCAGTGGGAATGAGTTGGGACATGTGGACGGGCTCCCTGCTGTCCAGCTTTCTTCCCACTTCTCCAACACTCCACGTACCCACGTCACGGCTCTACCCCGGGTGCTCCCCACAGCTCCCACAGCTGGCGTCTCACAGACTGGTCTCAACCCACCCCGCCCCCGTTCCCTCCTCCCGAGGAGCCTTCCCTCCCCACGCTCCACCCCTCCACCCGTCACACTGCATCCCATCGTCTCGTTTTCTTCTCGTCACAGCATCTAATGCTCTCTGATGCACCTTGTGCATTTTTTATTGCTTACTTGCTTGGTGTCAGTCTTACCCACTCCAGTGTAAGTCCCATGAAGGCAGACACCTCACTTGTCTCGTTCACTACATCTCCTGGGCTCAGCACGGCGCAGAGTGCATTGCAGGCACTTAATGTTTGTTTAATGAATAAATGAGTACCACCGTCCAAGGTGAGCTCCATTCAGCTAGTCTTGCAGTTTATTCAAGGGAGAACCACTAGCTGGTGCAATTCTAAGGTTCTGGAAAGTCCCCACATACAGAGCTGGCAAATGTAAAACCTTAGATATTGGTAATGCGTATTTAAATGACCCCTACTCTAAACAATTTGCTCAGTGTAAAGTAAACATGTCAGACAACCCTTCCTGAGCAATCTCAGCTTAAACAATTAGTCCAACTGCTTCACCCACTATTTTTTTTTTTTTTTTTCACACACTATCAGCTAAAAACAAAACATCTCTGGTTACCACAGACAAGCTTTTAATAAAAGTGGAGACTATTAACAAACCAAAATGCAAAGCTGGTTGTTGCAACTTAAACTTTCAGTCTAACAATTTTCCTTATAAAAATAGGAATTAAGAATTTTTCACAATATCAAGATATTTTGAGCAGATGGATCTAAATTCTAACATCTCACATGTTTGGAAAGTAAACAAACATTAAAAACAAAGTTGAATAATGTCAGTGACCTAGGAGCTATTCAACTCGAATTGTCTACACCATTCCCTTAAGAAAAACAGCCACCAAGAGTCACAAGCTCTGAATCCTGAATGCGACCTTTACAGCAAAACAAATAGCTACGTTTACATTTAAAATAGTTATTGGCAAGTCTGTTACTCATGCTCTTTTATCCCACATTTAAAAAAACAAACAAACAAACAAACAAACAACCTTAAGTCATTCAGGCTAAACCACAAATATTACAAGCCAATACTGTGAATAAAAAAAACAAAGCTGTCCCTAGGCAAACGTAATGCTATCCAAAATCCATTCCAGATTTAAAACTCAGAGATAAAATTAACTGTTACACAAACTCTCAGTTTTTCCTTCTGGTCAGTATATCACATGGGTCCCAAAAGAGTCAGTAACTTTGAACCCAGAAACGTACTTTAATGAGTTTGGGTTCTTAGCACACAAATGCTAAACAATTATGTTTTAGCAAAGTTCAAAAGGTTTAAAAGGAACAGTCCCCACAAGCTCGGCTTTCTGGAACCATCACTCACCACTCAGACACAGGTCACTGCAGGCACTGCCACATCGGATGGTTCTTGGAGAATAAAGGTGGACAGTGGGAAATTCCACACTGCCCTTCTCAATTGGGGCAGGGGTCGCATTTGTTAAGATGAAATTTCACTCACACCCTTACAAAGTAGGAAGAATCAGCCCTGTACCAGGCCAAGCAAAGCATTCCCTTTCATCTGAGATGACTTGGCAATGACTAGCTGCTAGGACACAAGAGTCACCAGCAAGTCACAACCAACCCGGTCAGAGGCTGAAAATGATCAGGAGAACTAAAGGCAAGACTCTCCACCTTTGTATGTGCGTCTCCAGCAGAATCAACACAGGACCCGACGTCACGTCCGCCTGCGTCCTCTCAACTGGAAAGCGCCATCTTGGAAGCAATTCATTGGTTGCCAAGCTGCTTGGCCTCCTATATTGTAAGCAATGGTGTTTCAACAAGGTTGAAAAGGTTAAAAAAAAGAAGTCAGGGAAAGCAAGCAACGAGATCTGGAGACGTCACTAGCTACTCAGTCGCACTACTGTCCTTCACTGTCATGCCCCCCCCCCCCCCATGATACCTTGGGGAGGGATTCCATGGCAGGGGCTCAACTCCTGTACCTATGACCTTGTACCAAAGTTAATCTGTTCCTACAGAACCTTCTGAGATCTTCCAATGCTGTCCTGTCACTAACATTTTGTCCCAAACCCAGTTTCCTCCTTCCCCAGAAAGATTAACATGACAGTAGCTTGTTATGTTTCCTGATGATTCATAGAATTTGAGGAAAGAAGAGAAAAACAAATGAAAAAGGAATGGTCTGAAAATTGATATGAACATTCAGCATCAAGAAATCCACCAACAAAACGTTACGGGACCTGACAGAGAATCTTACTTTACTGGCAGGAAATAATGGAAAACAGCCTACAACTTGCTTCCCGTTTTCTTATCTGTCCATCTGTCATCTGCCCACCCATCCACATATATGCTATGGAGTGTTCCCAGGCTGCAGTTACTCAAATATTTTTTGCTTACGTATGTGCCAGGTGCTGTGCGCTCCAAGGTCTTTACAAATAGGAAGTCATTTAATCTCATCATCACCTATTATCCCCATTTGACGGGTGGGGAAACTGAGACACAGAAAGATGACGTAACTCCCCAAGGTCAGAAGCTCAGCTGCTCAGCGCCAGAGCCGGGACTGGCACCAGGCAGTCTGGCTCTGGGGTCCATACTCTGAACCAGTATCAGATGCTGCCTGTTTGCAGGGAGGAGCAGCGCGTCACCTGTGGGGGCCTGGTGGTTTAGCCATGAAGAGCTCAGAGCCCCGCACCAGAAAATCCTCGTTCACATGCAGGCTCAGTCCCCTACTAGCGAGGGGACCCTACACAAAGGTACTTAATCTCGGTGGGTCTCAGGCTCCTTGTGTGCCCACTGCACATTCTCCCAGTGGGTATGGTAGGGATTAAGTAAAATAATGCATTTGAAGCACTTAGTGGCTGGCAGCTAATAAAGAATCCATTAGCTTAAGAAACATAATTACAATCCCATACAGCAAAAAGTCTCAGCAGGGATGTCCACACACTGCCGTGTGTGACTAAACAGTAAAATCCTTGAGAACAATTATTTTTATTCACCATTGCATGCAAAGAATCCTGCCCAAAAGAGCTGATAAAGAAACGCTCCTGCATTAGAGATGTTTCAAGATAGGCATTAAAAAGGAATTTTAATGAAAGTATACTTGGAGTTAAGAACAAGACTTTAAAAAATATATAGTCATCTGTATTTTAACCCTTTAAAGTTTTTAGTCAAATTAATGAAAAGTTTTTAATAAAATTAATACAAGCACATTTTTAATATCAAATATTGTTCACTAAGTCAATGACATAACAAGGAAAAGGGGACTATTTCAGATTAAAAGGGATTTAAAAGAGATTAAAGAGACATAACGCCCATATACAGAGGGGACCTTATTGGAACCTCATTTGAACATATTAATTATCAAAAAAATTTTTCAGCTAATCAGAGAAAATTCAATATAGTAATGATAGAAATTGTTTTATTAGGTGTGATGATGGTATTGTGGTTATCTAAGAAGCTGTCTTTTTTATTCTGAGATGCATTTGGAAGTATTTAGCGGTGAAATAGCATGAAAGTATATGAGCAAAAAATAGACGAAACAAAAATGGTTAAGTGTAGAGCACGGAGTCTGACAGAGAGGTCTGGGCTTTCCATGCATCTGTAGTTTAGATTTGGAAATTCCCACTGGGGTAAAAAAAAGGTTTTTAAAATCAAATTAGCTTAAAATGGAAATCAACATTCCTTCATCCCTCATCCTGCACGAGAAGCCCCTCCCCAAAATGCCTCTCCAGAGAGGATGCACTCTTAATTCTTTGCTATTTCTTAGTACTAGTCTCTTTCTTTTTTAAAAAACTTATTTCCTTGTCCATGTATTTTTTCACTTTCTAGTTTTAAAAACAGAGTCCCTTTTAATTCCTGTTGCATCACCGACAGCCGCCCTTAACTGCCCACTGTGAGAATACTGGGCTCCGCCTTCACTTTGCCACATCTTTCCATCTCTTATTGTCAAGCTGACTAATTTTGCTCTTACATCATCAAGGTTGATCAGCAACATTGTGTTCTAACCATGGGCGTCCTGCTTTGTCTATAAATTGTGTTTATATTACTCTGACCACATAAACATTGTCCAAAGCAAATCAAATCAAATAATGTAATATGAAAACATTTCCTTTTTAGTTCAGTTTTTGCTTTTCCTGCACTTTCTAACTGCTTTTCCCCCCTTTGCACTATTGGCCTTGAAGACATCCCCAACTTGCTTCGAACTCTTCCTATCAGGCTTGCTACTGGATGGCTTTATTTCCAATTAAGATTTTTCTCCTCCTGTGTTTTACACATACTAAACCTGTCCGATTACAGGAGAAATTCCCATTCAGAATATCTATTCCAAAGCACATTTTTCCCAGTTCTTTAACTGAATTGAGAAGGTGAGTGTTTTAAGGAATGTCCAAACACTTCTATAAACTTATTCAGAGAGGGCAGAGGATGTTCTCGGAGGAAAGTAGGTGGGGGGTGGGGGCAGGAAAGAGCAACGTACGTGCTTGTAATAAAGCTTATTTTAAAACTCAAGGGATTCATGCCATGGATTTATGACCATCAATGAATTTACAAGGAATGTGGAAATAACAGCGTTTTTACAGAAGTGAAGCGTGCATCCAAATGAGATCCCTGATTCACGTTTACATTTAGAATAACTGGAAACACCCTACCCTCACCTGGGCTCCTGAGTCACAGCCTTCCACTATAACTGTGATAGAGGGGAAGAAAAATACCAAATCTGCAAAAGGAATCTGAAGGAAAAATAAACCTCGAACAGAATTACTCTACTTTCGAAGCTTAATTTCAAATGCCAAAGAAATATACTGTTCTTAAGTTAGAAAGCCATAGGTGACTATTTAGAAGTCCAATCAAAGCTTTAGCCAAAATATTTCATCAAATGGAGGCCCAACTGAAAGCAGTCAAAAGGAAATTAAACAATATTAAGAGTTGAGGCTCTGGAGTTAGAAAACCTGCATTCAAGTCACCCACTGTCACTCATTAGATGGGTGATCTCTATTGGTGGGAATGTAAATTGGTGCAGCCACTGTGGAAAACAGTATGGAGGTTCCTCAAAAGATTAAAAACGAACCACTGTATGATCCAGCAATCTCACTTCTGGGTATATCTCCAAAGGAACTGAAATCGGTATCTTTACAAAATATCTGTACTGCCATGTTCCTTGTAGCATTACTCACAATAGCCAAGATATGGAAGCAACCTAAGTGTCCATCAATGGATGAATGAAGATTTTACACACACACACACACACACACACACACACACATAACAGTAACATATAGACACACACATATATTCATACATATATATGAATATTATTCAGCCATAAGAAAGAAGGACACCCTTCTGTTTGGCACCACATGGAAGGATTTGCAGGTATTATGCTAGGTGACATAAGCCAGGCAGAGAAAGACAAATAGTGCATGACTTCACTTACATGTGGAATCTAAAAAAGCCACACTCATAGAAACAGGAAAACGGTGGTTACCAGGGACTGGCAGGGAGGGGGGTGGAAGAAAAAGGGAGAAGTTCAAAGAGTAAAAACTTCCAGCTTTCGGCCAAACGTCCATCTTCCAGTAATTTGCCACAATGACCATCTTAAGAGAAGGAGGAGAAACCCCTGCTGTGTGTTCTCTCGGCCTTTTAGAAAACATGGAGTTGTTCCTTTGGCCACATACATGCGAATCCACAAGAAAGGTGACATTGTAGACATCAAGGGAATGGGCCCTGTTCAAAAAGGAATGCCCCACAAATGTCACTATGACAAAACCGGAAGGGTCTACAGTGTTACCCAGCATGCACTTGGCCATGATTGTTGTAAACAAACTAAGGGCAAGGTTCTTGCCAAGAAAATGAATGTACACACTGAGAATATTATGCACTCTACGAGCCAAGACAGCTTCCTGAAACATGTGAAGGGAAATGATCAAGAAAGAAGGAAGCCCAAGAGAAAGGTATCTGGGTTCAAATGAAGTGCCAGCCGGCCCCACCCAGAGAAGAAAACTGTGAGAACCAATGGGAAGGAGCCTGAACTGCTGGAGCCCATTCCCTGTGAATTCAGGGCATGATAAATGTGAGAAAACAAAGAAGAAAAGAAAAAAAAGACTATGAACTTCCAGTTATGAGTAAGTTCTACGGGTCTAATGTACGTACAGCACGGTGATTACAATGACCAATACTGTATTATATACTAGAAAGTTGCTAAGAGAGTCAATCTTAAGTGTTCTCATCACAACAGAGAAATGGTAATCATGAAATATGATGCAGGTTTTAGCTAAGGCTCATGATGGTAATTATTTTGCAACATATAAGTGTGTCCCACCAACATGTTGTGTACCTTAAATTTACACAATGTTACAGGTCAATAAGACCTCAGTAAAGCTGAAAAAAGGAGTGATCTGACACCTGGCCATAAAAACCAACCACGCTGTACTTTCCTTAAAGAGATTCTGTCTGACCAGATGTGAGCAGCAAGTGTGGGTAGTCGCTGATGTTATTATGAAAACTTGGAAGCCAGCTCGTGTCTGCATGCCTGGCCACTGCTCCATAAAATCGTTTCTTTGATAACCCTGTTTCTGTGCTACCCAACTGCACGTGTGAACACAGAGCTATGTCCAGGGTACACGATGCTAAAAGGCAGCACAGCCTGACGGCATCTCCCAGGCTCTGTGTTCACATCCGGGCTTCAAGCCACGTGGTGGTAAGCAAATTACTTAACTTCTTCCCTGTCTCCATTTTTTTCATCTGCAGGACAGATAAGCAGCTACAAAGATTAATAGCCAATATGTGTACAGCATGTGGCACAAGGTAGGGGCTGTCAGTTTTTGACAAATACATTGCAGCATTGTTCACGATGGTTAAAAAAACAACAACTTCTAACTATCATTCAGAGGGTGGCTACGCAGGCTCTGCTGTATCCATACTATGGAATAATCCTCAACAGTTGAAAACAACTAGAGACTGACCTTCTCAAACAATGACTTAGAGAAGTACTGCCAGGTGGAGAGAAGCAAGTTGTAGAAGAATAACCACAGATTTAAGAAAACTCATAAAGGGGGCCAGCCCGGTGGCTCAGGCGGTTAGAGCTCCATGCTCCTAACTCCGAAGGCTGCCGGTTCGATTCCCACATGGGCCAGTGGGCTCTCAACCACAAGGTTGCCAGTTCAATCCCTCGAGTCCCGCAAGGGATGGTGGGCTCTGCCCCCTGCAACTAAGATTGAACACGGCACCTTGAGTTGAGCTGCCTCCCGGATGGCTCAGTTGTTGGTTGGAGCCGGGCTCTCAACCACAAGGTTGCCAGTTCAATTACTCGACTCCCGCAAGGGATGGTGGGCTGTGCCCCCTGCAACTAGAAACGGCAACTATGGACCTGGAGCTGAGCTGCACCCTCCACAACTAAGACTGAAAGAACAACAACTTGAAGCTGAACAGAACCCTCCACAACTAAGACTGAAAGGACAACAAGTTGACTTGGAGAAAAGTCCTGGAAGTGCACACTGTTCCCCAATAAAATCTTTAAAAAAAAAAAAAAAAAAAAAGAAAACTCATGAAAATGTACATTTTAATATATATCTATAAGCTTTCAAATGAATAGAAAACATTCTGGAAAGATACACACCCAAGTGGTAAAAACGACCAGTTACCTCTGAAGACCCAGGTTTGGGTCCTGTCTCTGCAGTAACGCGCTGTGCAGCCTTGGCTGTCACCAAACTCAGGGATCACCCCAGGACAGGGTCCTCAGCTTAAAAGACGGGGACTTAGGGTGACCAGATTTGTAACCCCGCCATCTACTCCAACCCCCCAAATGCCTGATCTGAGTATGGGATTCTGGTGCTTTCTGTAAGTGAAAACACTGCGCTCCCCAGCACCCCCCCCCACGCAGTACTGATCAGAAACCCACGAAGCGGCTGCACTGCTTGAAAAGCACAGCCGTGCCAGACGGAACAGGCCGCGTGGCCGCTGTTCCCACTCAGATCACGCTCCCGGGAACAGCCCTTCTTCACTCCCTGCCCCCACACGGGCCATGTGTTCTCACAGAGGAGAGTTCCTTTATCAGTTGATACATGAGCAACAGTTCCTTTACTGCCGTTTTGCTTTTTCTCTGGGTTTGTCATCAGATATATATTCACACCATCATTCACAGGCATATGGAACCCAATTAACGTACCCACAAGCCGGAAGACAAGAAATCACTGTTTTAAAATCAGGCTCAGGTTCCCATCACCTGCCCAATGACCACTGAGAGACACGCTTTCTGTCACTGATTCTTGGTCACTGCTGAGGGACCCAGAACTTGCGTCCTCAGTCTCCTTTACCGCCCGTCCTCTCTCCCTGACGAGACCTGCAACCTCAACCCTCTCTCCTTCCCACCTCCCAACAACCTCCCCCCTGCAGCGTGACCCCCACTGAGCTCACCACGGTCAGGCCCCAGTATGCACCACGATGCCTGGCACACAAATATTAATTCAATATATTAATGTCACGAAAGAAAGAATCAACCTTTAGAAACTGCTAAGAGCACTGCACACGGAATATCTTTATCACTATCCCACCACCAATAGTACATCTTGTAAATATAGCAAGAATTTGGGAAGTATTTGAGTGAGAACCAAACCACTGGCCAAGGTCAGGGCTCGCTCTAGTATGAACTTATTTCACAAGCAAGGACCAACGTCAACCCTGAAACAGCTCCTCACCCCTTTATAATTAAGATGTGGAATAAACTCTAGATAAGCAGTAGAGGCATTTCTTGGCGATGCTGAGAGATTAGAAGAGATCTGTCCTCATAAAAATCCCTGCACAGTGAAGCTGCCGACAGTGTTTTCCAAGGAAACGTTTCTGACTCGGTACATCATTTCCCATCTCTCAGTCTTAGCACCAACGTGAGGCACAAGAGTTCATGCCATAAATACAGTGACACGGGGCCATTCTAACGCGCCCCGTTTCCATGACTTTCCCTTTTCAGACTCTAGCTGGTCTTTTTTATTTCTCTTTTTATTTTGTTGCTGCTGTTACATGCAGACCGAGACCAGAATGAGACCAAGACATGCTCTAGAAGACGTGCTTCCCTGTAGCCCTGCCGGCGGCCTCCAAAGCAGCGAAGCCACAGCGGCATCTTCTCCTCCAGGCCCCACCCCCACGCACGCGCCCAGCGCACTTCGGCTCTGTCCGCTCCGTGGAAGGTGTAGACACGAGACCCACAGCACTGTTCTCGGTCCTCTGCCTCTTCTCCAGCCATCCTGGGTCCTGTGGAGTCACCTCGATCATCACCAAACCAGCGCTTCGCGTTCGCCTGCCAGCCGTGTGAGCAAGCATGTCACTTGCATCGTGGAAGACACGTCACTTAAAGGAAACTGGTCTAACTGCACTCAGGGATTTTTTTCCTTTGATCAGTTTAGGAACATTTCCAATGTACCAGGCACAAGGGAAATAGTTTGCAATCCTTCATTGTGCACCAGGCACAAAATGATTTCTGTGAAGCAGCCCATAAATCGCTGCCACAATCGTCAGGCACATGGGCCGGTGACTGTGCCCTCGGGCATCACACATCAGGGCCCTTGTGCTGTCACTTGTGCTTGGGGCACCTCTCGTGTCCCTGCCATCTGGAGGAAGCGTGCTGTGGCCTGTGGGGTCTGCACAGCACAGGGCCCTGCTCAGAGGGCTCTGGGCTCTCGGGGAATCCTGAATAGCAAGAAATCAACATTCCCCCAAGGATGGCTTTCTTTCTGGGCCAAGTTGTTCACAGATGCAGTGACAGGTGAATGTTATAACCACAAAGAAAGAGCCAGAAAGCAGAGGAAATGCTGCAGACACTGACTTCATCAGCAAAAACAGTCCTCCAAAGCAAGCAGGGGCATTGCAGGGCTGGCGCAACAGGATAGTCTTGTCTTGTTTCTCGGGGGCCGGGAGAAAACCACCCCCCGTGGCTTTTCCAGGGACGGAGAATAGCCGGTCCTTTCTTTCTCCACTGTCCACCTCCAGGGGCTCACGTGCTGTGGGGCACTTACCAGACTAGAATCAACTCCACGGAGAAAATGCAGAGAAAAGGCCAAGAAAAAAAAAAAGTCAACGCTGACAATTGGCTACTTCTCAGCTCTCTATGTTTTGGGGGTAAAAAGAGTCTGAGGTTCCTGAAGAAAACATGAGATCAGGGACCAGACAGACTGCTGTCCCATCTGCGCCCAGGAGAGCTCCCCAGCCCCACGCTGGCCAGTGCAGCCACATAGTGGGGGGAAAACATCCAGCACACGTGGGGGAAATCAATGTTCAGACACCCAAATGTCCATGCTTAGAAAACAAAACAAAACAAAAACACTCAAGCTTCAAGACAGACATCTATGAGATAAGAACGAAGGACTTTAATGCTTCATTCTTGGTGAAGCTGTCAGGATTTGAGAAGCTTATACGACCTTTTTTAATATTTTCAGATTTATTTGCAATAGAAAAATGGTCTCAAGCTCCTCTACTTTAAGCAGCCCTGGTGAGTCCTGAAGTTACCTGGGGCTTTAATTTCAAATATTTGTGGGATGAAATGGAAAGGGTGAATACCAAATAGCCCTGCCAGTGCTTTGGTCTATTACGAAAAAAGCCAAGTGTCATATTTATTTAAACTATTTATTATAGAGTAAGTTCATATTCGGAGGCTTTAAAAATATATTTGCATGTTGTAATTCTCTTATTAACCAATGTTTTCTAAAAAGGAGACAACTCCGAGGGCCGAGGTTTTTTCTGCTGACTTGACAACGCGGAAGCCTCCATCTGGGATCCTTGGCTTCTGTGACCAAGGAGAAAAATGAGCCAGGCTCCCCTGAAAAGCAACTCCTTCGTAACATGAGAACACACACCAGCCTTCCGTTGCAAGAAGTCACTTTTTGCTGAGAAAGGAGAGCTAACAACCCAGATCTGCGTCACAGGCTTTGCAGAAGAGGGGACAACTGGAACAGTCTTAACTCCAAGTGTAAAATGCAAACCCTCCCTTGAAACCTTCTTCGCTGACTTGCAGTGAACGTGGGGTTCTAAGAAGTTCTCTTAGATTAAAAGATTACTGAGCTGTTTGTCCCAAAATGTAGCCCCAAAATGCAACTCACGACTTGAGTGAGATGCTCCCCTTTCCTCCTCCCAGTAAAATGTCTTTCATGTCACCTTGAAAGAACTGAAGTGACCAGTGAAAGGGTCACTGGCACAACTCCCATCAGCAAGACAAAGGGTTCATTATTTGCCACCTGGACGTTTCCATACGGGAAAGGTGCTGAGATTTATTTTCTACATGCGGGAAATTAAACAGCTGCTAAACTGGAGAAACACTGTTACTTAAACGCCACTGGGAAATGAGAAATAAAGGACTGAGTATTTACTAGAAAGACAAGACTCTCCTCGTTTCACACACATGCGTATCCCTTTTTTACTTCACAAATTCTTGGATAACTCAGCTAGGAAACGTCGTGGGAAAGGAAATGCAAATGTGTAACCAACCCAAACTGGGTGTTCGACAGCCGTACAAACAAAAGTGAAAAACCGAAGATGAACAGTGACCAAGACGTAATTCTCAACTAATGAATCAAATTCAAGTGAATTGGTTTTAATTCCACTGCAATCCCACCTTGGAATGTGTTTCGCGACACAGTCTGATGAAGGGCTTATTAACTTCACCCACTATTAAGAGCAAACCTGAGCGATGCTGGGGACAGACTACATTTAGAGGAATAAAAAAAGGATGTTTTCTAATAACCTCTCGGCCAGGCTCCCCAGGTGGCCCTCCCTGATCCCATCCAGTGCCTGGGGCTGAGAGCGGGCCTGGTCAGGAATTCACCGTGAGAAACAGGAAGTAGACCAGCTTCGGCTCAGGCAGGTACCCAGACCGAGCCACGTGCGTAGATGTGCCTCAGAACTGGGTCCCGGAGAAAATGTGAATTTAATCAAGGAGAATGCAATGATATAAATGATATCTAAAGCCCCCCTGCAAAGAAATGGGCTAGCTTCCTGTTCCACCTGGTGCATCCGAGGCTAAACCCCTTGGGTTTGGGTGAGTGACTTATAACCCCTATAACTAGATAGGAAAAGCGTTGAGAATGAACATTTGCTGTGTGATGAGATGCAGAGCAGACCATGTTTTTTGATGCGGATATTATCTCACTGCTTAAGTAACTGAGACATGGGCATGTAGGAAATGGCAAAGCAATTATTTGAACCCAAGTCAGAGTGTTTAAAATCGCAACCACACCACTCTGTCCCCAAGATCCTTTGACCAAGGTACTGGACCAAGGTGCCATTAAGAGGGACAAGTCCATGTCATTGGGAAAGAGGTGGGGCATCCAGAAGCAACAGTGGCATTGAAGGTCAGCCTTTTCATTGCTCACATCAGAGCTTTCCATGACGGTATGTTCAGACACTGTCATAACTCCTCAGCCAAATGGTTTTCACAAATGCATATATGGTGCTTATTCATCTAAGTAAGTATGGGAGATAAATTTGAGGGATTGGTATGTGTTTTTGACGAGTGAGATGCAAGAACAAAATGTTAGCCCTAATCCTTCCTAAAAGAGAGATTAAAATTAATCAGAGTGATTTAAGAGACTATAAACACAATTGCAATACAAAGTGTGCCCAGCCGGGCCTCGCGTGGGATGGACACTCGGTAAGAGTCATTGTGTTTCCTTACCCAACACACTCGCGTCGCAGACGGAGAAGCAACGGCCCGGACCTGCCCGAGCACTGCCAAGGTCACACCACGGGTCAGGGACCAGCAAAGCCTGGGACTCAGAACCTCCTGGCCTGAACGTGGGCTGTGCTCTGGACCTAGAATGCGGCCCTGTCGTCCCCTTGCCCTACCGCCCCCGCCCACACTTCTTCACGTGCCATGAACTGCAGGGCACCTGTCAAGATGTACGACAGAGCGCAAGACACCGTGATCCCCAAGGGGAAAAGGCCAAGTCCTCATGTGGGGCTTGTTTCAATGCGTTTAAGCATCACCCTACCTTCTGCCATTACATTATTTGCCCCCTCTTAAGACAGACGCGAAGTTTAGGAGGAAATGGTAACAAGTGAACACAGCGTCCTGATTCCGTGGGCCAAACGAAGGTGGGGCACACAGCACACTGAGTGGACAGAAGAACAGGTCCGACAACAA
The DNA here is from genome assembly GCF_036562045.2 of Rhinolophus sinicus. Taxonomy (NCBI): domain Eukaryota; kingdom Metazoa; phylum Chordata; class Mammalia; order Chiroptera; family Rhinolophidae; genus Rhinolophus; species Rhinolophus sinicus. Next base: position 4,314,154 of record NC_133759.1, on the reverse strand, counting down.
GATGAAGCCAACACACGAGCTCCGAGGCAGACAGGACGAAAGGCTCAGGCGCCAGCCCTTAGCTTTGAGCCTTGGCCCTGCCATTTGCTAGAATTCTGAGTTTGGGCAAGTTTCACAACCTATAACCAGAGAACGATTATAACCCACCAAGTCCAAAGAGCTGAGACAAGGCTCAATCGATGTACAGCTGACGAAAGGTCTGAGTGTCCACACACTCATGCACCACCACCCTGACCAGTGTCCGCTTAGGTGCCCTGAGAGGACGCTGCTCTCCAGCTCTATCCTTTCAAAGGAATGGAGATGCCTTCTTCCCACTCAGGGGCACATTCAACAACGGGAAATGCTTCCTCCTCATCATCATTGTGACAAGCAGTGTTGGGCATAGAGCACATGCTCACCTGGCATTGCCCTAAGAGCATTTCGTGTACCCTTTGGTCCCCCGAGCCCTCTAAGGTTGTTGTCCCCATTTCACGCATGAGAATATCAAGACACAGAAAAGTTAAATATTTTTTTCAACATCACACACTCTCCAGGATTTGAACCCCATACAGACGCTTCCAGAGCCAAACGCTTTCCCGTACCGCAGCCTCCACACACAAGCACTGCAAGTAAGAAAAAAAAACATTGCCTGACCGCTTTCCAGGAAAAACTGCTTCCCCCTTAGGATAAAAAGGGAAAAAAACATTGACTTTAAAATAATCTAATTCATTTCAGGTTTTTCTCTCAAGCTTAATCTTTTTGAGGATGAAAGTTATTAACGAACTGTTCTGGGTACTGCAAGTGAGCTTTTGGTTGTTAAGAAGCTGTTCCAAGGAAAGCAAAACTCAGGGCAAGCGCAGAGAACGACCGTCCAACATCACCACACAGAAGAGGGAGGGCAGATAAAGCTAAAATCTACAACTGTCCACTTCCCTTTGCAAACTGGCAGTGTCGTTCCAGAACAACTGAGATGGATGGCTCCGGACTCGGTGGACCAGCAAAACCCCATCGTGTATGAAATGCCTTTCCTCACCTAGCACCAGTTATCTAGACAAACTAAGGAATTGCAAACAAATAGCAGAAAGTATTAGCTTGGGGTAAACTTCTCACATGCAAGCCAATAAAACAAACCAAGCGGCTATTACTCATTAAATCATCTGCTCTCTCAGTCACACTATTAATGCTGGACCCTGGCATCGGATGGACACACGTGGTGGCTTGCGTACATTTAGGATGCCTTTTCATGGCTAACTTCAACAGGGAAAAAATCTACTCTTATGGGCAGGTACATTATTTACTGTTGGTAAAAGCCAATAATCAACTTGGTGATTCAATCACCAAAACACTAAAAATGAAATGGAAGAAAAATCATATAGAGCCCTCTAGGTATAATCAAAAGACCACAATACGGAAACCATTTTCTCTACCAAAACCACTGCCAACTTCCTGATATAGAGGGTGAAAAGATGGAGCATCACTTCTCCCAAATTCCTTACAGCTAGGAGTAAGCATAGAACCGAATATTAACAATGAAATAAAAGTAGACTGTTGGGGAACAGACGACAAGCTTTTGTTGCCATATAAAAGGAATAAGCATGAGGAGAGCTCATTATGTCACCCTCACCCCTTTATTCTTGTCATGAATGCAAGCAGGATGCCTGGTGCCACAGCAGCCATTCTGTTAGCATGAGGTGACAAACCCATGAAAAGAAAAGTCCATAAAATGATGATGTAGAACAAAAGATTGCGCTTTAGAGTCCTTTACTATACCTGGTACTATCTGTCTCTGGATTCTAATTAAGTAAACAAACGTTCTTATGTTTTAAGCCACTGTTAGGTACATTTTTTTCTTACTTGTAGTCAAAATCATTCCTACCAGATGCAAACATCATTCCCTATTCCCTGATTACCTCTACAGTGGACACCTGGATTGTATGCCCATTACCTCTTTTTTTTAGGAACTGATTCCCAAATAGTTTTCTTGGGAGCTTCCATTTTAATACAGGTAACCCTTATCCCTCAGTTTAAGTTAATTGATCCAGAGGAAAAAATCTGACCCAAACTCAACCAGAGTCCTTTTCTTGGAATTTCTGAATATTAAAACAACAGAAATCAGCCTCTCTCCAACGATTAAAGCTATAACATTATAAACGTTAGGAGCTATTGGCAGCTATGTTTTCCATCACATAGAAAATGACAGTTTGCAGTGAGACAAAAAGTAGGAAAGTGTAGATTTCCCTTTCTTATAGTATGACACACTAGACTAGATCACCTGAATGAGCCCCTCGATTAAAACACACTAAAAAGCTTGATGAAATATTAAAACACATTTTAAAACTATCTACTGAAGTTGTTAGCTAGTAGGAAGTCCAATACTGAAGCAAAAAAGACCCTGAGAGTTAAGCCAGTCCTAAAAACCAACATTCACCCTGTGGTTATCTGGAAAACCTAGTGACCTTAAGCTTCTATTTTTGACACCTGTGCTGGGTACAGGAACTATAGCTTTGAGCTGACTCAAGGTCAAAGACTTCCAGGAAAATCTTGCATAAAACTTGGATCCCCAAAGAGTTACACTCAAAGAGTTACATTCAAAGCAATGGTGAATAACAAACAAACCCACCCTGAAAAATGGGAAGGGTCACTTGTCTATCTGGACTTTGGTGCTGGGTATAGAAAAGTCTCCTATAATTCATCACCACAAGTGGGCCCTCCTCATACTGGTTTGTCACCCAGATGCACACGATGTGGGAAATCCTTTCACTTTCAGCAGAAAACAAACAAACAAAACAAAAATTAAAGAAAACTTTAGGCAGACAATTTGATTTAAGAAGTGCTGAGTTGTGGCACCTCAGGCAATTGGCAGAAGGAAACAATTTTCTTGGGAGGAACACAGCCTCAAAGAATTCCCACATATGAAATTCCAGGAAATACAAGCTGATTGTCAAAATCACAAAACACACAGCGAAATAAGATGCCATTTTTTTTTTACAACCAGTCAGTACAGAAAATAGAATAAGATCTGCAGAAATTTCACCTGCGAAATTTTTAGAGATAGAATGTTTTAAAACAATGGTTTTTATGTAACATGAAGTAAAATAGGGGCTTGAAAATATGGAGGAATGAGAATGACCAAATAGAACTTTTAGAAATGAAACAGATAGTTGAACTTAAACTCTCAAAGAATGAAGAGCAGGTTAGAACAGAACAGAATTAGTAAACAAAGATAGACCAGAAGAAATTATCCGCGTGCAGCCTAGAGAGCAAAGATGGAAAACATGAAGAGGTGAAGAGACATAGTCTAACTAGAGTTCCAGAAGAAAGCAGACCGACTGGGTAAGGGAGTAACCCAATACATCATGGATCAGAAATGTCCACGATTGTAAGCAAAACACAACCTCGATTCTAAATCTAACAAATACGCAGGAAAAATGAAAACCAACCAACACCTGACTCACACCAATAAAAGTGCAGAAAGTCAAAAGCAGAGACAAGATCCCAAAGTCACAAATGCACAGCAAAGTCTCTGTCAGTTTGAACAGCAAAAATGGAACCCAGAAAACCGTGCTGCTGAGACAAATACCCATCCACCCACAATTCTATACCAAGCAAAACTATCACTTGAGAATCAAAGCGAAATGTTCAGACAAATTCAACTGAGAATTTTCAGATAAAATAAGAGAATTTACCACTAACAGACCCTTCTTTTCTACAGGATGGCCTTGAGGCAGGAAGACAATTACCCCAGATAGAAGGTCTGGTAAACACTTACTAATACGTAAGTCAATAAAAAGAATGAGACTATAAAACAAAACCATATCTATATGCAAGTTTAAATAAAAAGTAAACTACCAACGTCATGAACCACGGGCATCTGCTGAGAGACGGTGAAGGAATGAAAACGTGCTTCGGCCCTTGTACGAGTTATTATAGCCGAGAATAATGACAGTGGCAGGCATAGGGTTAATTAAACGCACACATTAAAATATGTGGGGTAATTGCTGTAATAAACATAAAGTATAACCCTCAAGCTACCTACATATAAAGTATATACTCGAGCTAAAGTATAACCCTAGAGGGAATAAATGGAATGGAAAACAACAACAAAAACCTTCAATGAAACTTAAGAAAAATACCAAAAAATGTTTGAGGTGACAAAGAAAAGCACAGTGTATGTCCAAAACCATCAGTAATTACAACAAATGTATATGAACTAAACATTCCCATTAATAGACAAAGATCGTCAGAATAGTTTTATAAATCTATTTACATGCAGTTCATGAGACATCTGTAAAACATAATGGCAGATAATTTAAAAGTTAAAATACAGAAAAAGTTATACCAAATAAATACTAATTAAAACACTTCTGGTGTGGGTATAGTAATAAAAGAAAAAAGACTTCAAATCATGTAACAGATAAAAATGTTCCCTACATAATGATTAGCGTGTTTAGTTTACCAGGAGGTTAAAACAACTTTACAAGTGTTAGCCCTTCATTAGCATAACTTCAGGAAACTTAGAATTTAAAAACTACAAGGCAACATTGCAAATCCACTGTCATAGTGGGAAATTTTTAATCCTTTAAAAATTTTTACATATAGTATAATTCACTTTTTCTTTGGTATACATTTCCATGAGACATACCTGTATTATAATAACAACTACCATATTCAGGAAATAGAACGGTTTTAGAATGCCAAAAAAAATGTCTTTTAACGATTGATAAGTCAAACAGACAAAAAAACAAACAACAAACAAAAAAAACTAATGAACTCATATACAGGATATTGCACCCCAGGCTAGAAAATTCTTTCAAGCATATTCTTTCAAGCACAGTGGACCATGTGTAAAAATTGGGCACATGCTAAGCCATACAACAAGACATTCCAGGTTTAAAGGACTGATACGATACAGATCATTTTATCTGACAAACAACTAAGTCAAAAAACAGTTTTTGAAAAGGAGAGAACTAGAAATCCCCCATACAATTGGAAATATAAGGCACTTCTAAATAACTTATAGACATTAGAAATCATAGATGTAAGAAAGTATTTAGAACTCAGTAAGAATAAAAATACTAAATGCCAAAATACATAGGATGCAACGAAAGTAATATGCAAAGGGAATTGATAGCGTTAGATGCTTACAATTTGGGAAAGGCTCAAAATCTGGAGTTAAGAGAGCAGTAAAGGAAGAGACGAACAAATTCAACAAAGATAGAAGAAAATAATAAAAGGCAAAGATTAATGAGCTTCAAAACCAACCTACGATAGAATCAATAAAGCCAAAATTTCTTTGAAGACCAGTAAGACAGAAAAACATGTGTCCAATACTTATCCAGAAAAAGGAACACACAAATAAATTATATTAGGGCGATTATTACAGCAATCCTTCTGATACTGTAACAAATGACCAGAAAGGTAGTGGCTTAAAGCGACACAAATCTAAAATGAGGGCAGGGCTGTATTCCTTCCGGGCGAAGCGTTTCCTGCCCCTTCCAGCTTCCTGCTCTCCTTGGCTCACAGCTGCACCCCCCACACAGCTTCCATCCTCACATCTCCTCCTCCGCACTCTAGTCCTGCTTCCTCCTCTAGGAGCCTTGTGATCACATCAGCACACCTGGAAATCCAGGGGTTCTCATCTCAAGGTCCTGAACTTCATCACACCTGTAAAGTCCCTGTCACCAAACAAGGTAACACAGTCACAGCTTCTGGGATTACAAAGTGGACATCACGGGGGCTGAGGGAAGGATATTTTCAAAACAACCACAGGGATCAAACCAGACACTTCAGGGATTAACAAAATAAGAGGATATTATAGGTTTGAAAACTGGGATGACACTAGTAAATGTCTAGAGAAGTGCAACTTACAAAACAGACCCAAGAAGAAATAGCCTTTAAAGACGTTTTTTTAAAAAATTGAATCAGTAGTTAATCATGCCATAAAGGAGACAAATGGCCAGAATGCTTTAGTCACTGGGGCCACGAAACAGTCAGGAGCAGATAATATCAAAGCAACATCAACTCCCCACAGGACTGAAAATGGGGAACTCTGCACACTCATCTGAAGAGCACAGTAGAATTTTGGCGCCAAAACTAGACGAAAACAGGACAAGAACCCAAAGCAGCAGATGTGCAGAGAGAAGAAGAGACACGAGGTGGACACGGGCTGCTGAGGTCTCAGTGCCTGAGCCACAGCTGCACCCCCAGCCTTCACGCAATTCAGTTGTTCAGCCCGGACGGTTTGAGCCAGGAAACCCCCCTTTTGGTTGGAGCTAGTTCCTTCTGGAAACTCCCAGCCGAAATCAGGACTTCCTGACGAGTTCACCATTTCACCCACCAACCTGTCACATCCAACCTCTTCAGTGACATTTGCTAACTATCCTCAACTCCACTGTCCACACTGATGCAGGGCCTGAAAACGTCTGGGCAGCAAAAGCCTGGCATGCCGCACTTTTCGAGCAAGCTCTAACTGCGTTTCTCTGAAGCTATTGTTCAGATGAATTCAAATTATGTGGGCCCAGTGGCCTGCTGGGACCATCAGGGGAAGAGAAATATGTCTGGGACTCAACGTTCTCTGAGAAAAATCCTCCAAGTAGCTCTCCCTCATCAGACTGCAAATTCCTTAAGGGCTGGGACCAGGTAGATGACCTAGTAAACCGTCAAGACGCTTGCACAATCCAGTGACCTCTGTGACTATGCTTCTGCACGGCTTGCCAAGGACATATTTTCCATTGCAATGGTTCAGATGCCAATATAGAAACATGCAAAGTGGAGAAAAAATTCAAATGGAAAAGTTTATATTCCCTTCAATACATCCCACACTTCAAATTCTATTAAAGAATTGTTTTCAGGTAAAAGAAAAACAGCTGAAATCATGAAAATGAAATTGAGAGAGAAAATTTATCAAGATGTCACTAATATGGGAGTCCCAGAAACCCTGCCACCTTTCCAGTCCATAATAAACCTGGCAAAGAAATGAACTCAGCTGCCCCCTGGCAGGCCCACGGCAGGTGATGACAAAAGGAGTCATGAATGTCAACTAGGGACTTGAATACAAAACCTGAAACCTACTTCGCGGTAGAAATGGTACCACAAGCTCCCCAGGTTGGCACAATATTGGTAACATTTCAGCCATCGCCAAAAAGATGAGCTATTGCAGGGACCTTAGAGGTAAGTGACCAGAGATGCCACGTTTTACATAATCTACCCCTGCCTACAGATCATTGCCGGGGCCAAATCAGCGCTCAGTGCCTAATGGAGGGTGGGGCTGAGAGAAATAGAACAGGGCTGGTCTTAGACGTCGGGAGGAGGCCCACCAAGTGTTAGCCCTTAATCACACATTAGAGGAACAAGAGTCTAGAACCTACTTGCTCAAAAATGCCCAGATTTCAGACAGGAAATAACTTTTCAAATGTCCCTCCTTCTCTCCAAGAGGCGACGAGATCACCAACAAGCATCCTTGTCAGAATCCAGCCCAGCGTCGTTTTCCCATTTACCCGGTTTCTCTGGACCCTCTAGGGACAACTGGAAATAATGCCAACTGTTCTGTTTTGCTCTCAACAAGCTTTCTATATTAATTCCTGACAGATCTGGAAATAAATCAATGCTAACGTGAAAAAAAAAAAAGAAAGTTCTAGCTTACAAGAGACCAGTAAAGGACGGTTACAGGTTCCTTCGTCCCCCTGCTCAGATCAAGGAACCACATTCCCTTGGGCTTTATATCCTTGTATAATATTTAATTACATACCCTGTTCCTACTGGTTTATGTACTACGTAGAGAACACTAATTTTAGAAAACCGATTAGCTAGTTCTTTCTAACTGTATTATTGTAGCTAAGGTCAAATTTTTTCACTGAAACTATGGCAACAAAACCCTAGTGTTCTCTGTCGAAAGACTGAAGCAAAGTTCTCAAGCGAGAGGCCTGCACTTGACAGCCCAACCTGTGCTGGGTCTGTTTCCGCCCGTAGCTGAAAGCCCTGCTTCTGGGACCGGTTAGGGGAGGGCAGCGAACCTCCGTCACAGACACTGGCAACAAAGTCCAGGTGAGCTTGTGGACAAGTGTCGTCCCTGTTGACATTTTTAGACACATACAATTTTAGCAGCACAAAGCATGACTTTGGAAGCACCCAACTTGAAACTCACATGTACCCAGAAAAATACCAAATGCAAAGATACCAGATGCAAAGAGGAACATTTAAACCTCAATACGGGGAATAACTGCCCAACTTAGTTTTCTCAATTATTGCAACTGCTCAAATTGGAGTTTTTCTGCACTAACCTCCGGCTACCGCTCTGTAAAGGGAAACAGATTGACTGTCGGAAGGAACACTCTTCTCCCCACACCTGTGGCCACTCTCCACATACCTCCCGGAACCAGTGCCCCGGGCCACATGCGTGACTCTGGCCTTCCACGGGAGCCATGCTGGCCAGTCACTTTGGGGACCGGTGGCTCCAGCTTGGCCACGACCACTGAGGAAGCAGTTCCTGCACATCCTTCTCCCAGGAGCTGTGTCCTCACAGCCAGGCAGAGGACGTCCCTCTGGCAGGAACCGTCCACACTCACCAAACACAGTGGAAGGAGGGCTTTCGGAAAGCCGCAGACAGACTGCCAGTGTCCTTCTGTCTGTCAAGTGGCTGGAATGCCTGCCGAGCGGCTAAACGCACTTCCTCTCTCGGGAAGCGGTAACTTGACCCGTGAGGCGGCATGTCAGGCGGGATTTCCATCTCAAGCAAAGGTCCCATCAGGACCTGACCAGAGACAAGCCCGATGGCGTCTCTTCGAGAGGCCACAGAACCCAGAGCTCCCTCTTAGTGAGGGGCACTCAATAACACTCAGGAATTCAGAAGATGAAAGCGTGCGTGGCTACGGATACCTTTCATACCGTACACGCTGAAGCTTTAAGAAAGACACATCAGTGTCTTACCAGATGGCAAGGGCCATGTTGGGTCTTCCTAAGAGACATTCTGGAAGACGCTAATGGCAAATCCAGTGACAACAGCCACGCAGCTACCATACGCGGTGCCAAGCACGTCGCTAACTGCAACATCACGCATCATCTCAGCCGAAAACAATCCCATCCCCACCCCATACCTTTATCAACTACAGTTACCAGGTGGAGAGACCACATTAGAGGTTCACCTGCCTGTGGTCGTGGACACACAGCTACTCAGAGGTGGAGCAGGGACTGAACGCCACCTGCACCGCCAGCGATCCCACCCACAGCCCTTCGCGGCCTCCAGCACATCTCACCTCCTCATCAGAACCAGTGTCAGCAGGGCCATTCTTTTTGCTTTTATTTTTATACTTGTTCACCTTTTCAAACACTGTTCACTGCTTTGAGAGGTTCTCTACCAACTGGCCTGAACACAGTGAGTCCCTGAGAGCTGCTGGTTGGGGGAGGGGAGCTGGTCTCCCCAGCTGCTGGCTCGCCCAGCACCCCACCCACAAGGAGACCCCAGGAAGCAAAACCTGAAGGAATGGCTGGGTCCTTTGGTGGGAAAACACAGACACTTCGAGTCAGATGGGGTCACCTGCCTCACTTCCGTCTCAGAGCACTTTCCCTCCAGGACCCCTGACAAATGGTCAGTCCCCTTGGGTGAGGGGAAACTCAGTAATTTGGAAGAGGCCTCTTCCCAGAGCAAGGCCTCAGCATTCGGTCTTCAGGAGCAAGCTCCTGAAACCTAAAACTCTGCCTCTGCTCATTGCCACCCACTGGCCCTAATTCTGTTTTTCTGGGCTCAAGATACCCCTCGTCCAAATGAGAGCCCGAGAACAGGGAGGACAACTGCCGGCAGCTCCTTCCGGCCTTGCCCTGCACAGCAGCTTCCCGGGAATGCAGGTTCCCAGGCCTGACCTCAGACCCGCTGAGTCAGAACTGGCTCTTTCATAGGCTCCCGTGCATTCAACTTCCAGAAGCGGTGCCGCAGAGGTGTCTTCTCACTTACTCTACAGCTAAGAGCCGCGCTTCGGCCGTGACACAGGCGTTTCTGAGCTCCCGCTAAGGGAGGGGGCAAGAGCGAAGTCGGAAAGCAGCTCTCTCAGCACACGGCCGCACGGCCCTCAGGGCGGCCAGGTAGCCTTCGGTGCTGAACACGGATTGGCTCCTTTGGTCCTCACGAGAAAACGCTGTGAGGCACGTCCAATAATCTTCCCATTTTCAAGGGGAGGAGATGGGGGCGCTGAGGGGTTAAATGATGTGTCCCAGGTGACATGCCAGCTCGAGCCTGTGCCAAGCGGGGGCAGCTTCCCTGCCCACCGGGGGTCAGCATGGCTGTCCCAGAGGGGATGTCTGAGGCTTGCTGAATGAATGGGTATTAGGGAGACCGGGGTTCCCGGAGGAACGATGGAGCAGGGCATCATTTCAGAGAAGAAAGGGGACACGCAAAGGGCCAGAATTATGGCAAGGACACTGGCTGCCAGGAGGCAACGCATCGGTCTGGTGAGAGCAGGGAACCTGGCGTGGGGACTGCAGTGGGACTGAGAGGTAAGCAGGGTGACCCTGCGAACCCCACAAGAATGTCCTTTACTCTAAGTACAGCCAGGGGACCCCGAGGGCTCCAGGCAGCCTCATGACATCTTCAGATCTGCACTGATTCCGAGCCGCAGTGAATGGCGGGCTGGAGGCGACTCACAAAGGAGGCAAAGGGGGAAATGCCACACTGGCGAGGCGGCCACAGCAGCCACTGCGGAGAGAAATGCTGCTCGGCCTGGTCTAACGTGTGTGTTGTTCTCGCGATGACTCGTTCCGTGCGAACCGAATCGTTTGAGACCATCCTCCTCGCTACCCCTCCTTTAGCTTTATTCCCACTGAACAACGGGCCTCTTAAAAGTAGAAACATGGTAAAGGGCTTCAGTGGTTTCCTGAGCAGCGTAACTGCATTCATCCACTTGAGGGGGTGAGTAGAGACTTTGTAGCCCTCGAGACGTGGGTGCGAATTCCAGGTCCAGCACGGTTACCGACCCGCTGTGGGTTCAGGGTGCCCGACTGTAAAGTGGCGGGATAACGCCACCCGCAGCACAGAGGTGCAGCGACGACCAAGAAGAAACGCAGGCCAGGACCTGCCAGAAGGCACATCACAGGGAGGACGGTACCTTTAAGTATTTGTTTTTCATGATCACCTATGAAATGAATCCAACGAGTCTCAAAACTCCATTGTTTCGGGGAAAATAAGCCCCCGTTAAGCCAGATGGACACATTGTCGGTCAGATAGACACATTTCGTACATTATGACGATGTGCCAGAAGATGACACGACTGTATTTGAATAAATGTAGATTGTTGTACATGAAAAAATAAGACATGCGCTGAAAATATGCCCTAATGCACCTTTTGGAGCAAAAATTAATAGAATACCCGGTCTTATTTTTAGGGAAACGTGGTATAGGCATGAGAGAGAAAAAAGAGCAAACACGGCAGGTCAAGGAGAAGCCACCCTCAGTGGAGAGGCCAGGCCACTGTCCAGGGAGGCGACAGGTCAGCTGTAAGAAACCTTCTCAGAAGTACCCGACTCAGGTCGTTTGTAGAGAGATTAGAGGACAGCATAAGGCATCCATGGGGGGGCTGGGGGGGGGGATCAACCGTCAGTTGACCAGAACTGTCATCCCCGAAAAAAACACTGCTAGAACTGGGAACAGTGAAAACCATTTTAGAAAACACACTAATTCCTTTTCACCCAGCTGTCACCTGAGGCCCAGCACGACGGCACCCGGCCGGGAGTGCAGGCTGAGATTTGGTTCCTCGAGCTGGCCAGATGGAAGAAGATGACAGCCGTGGTAGGTAAAGTGTCCTCGAGGTTGCGAGGGGGCAGGTGGCGTGTATCTCTAGATTACAGACATGTGCTCCTGTGTCAACACATCTCAGAATGACATATTTGGGGGTAATACAGGAGGAAACCGATTAAGAAATCAGTAATTTAATTAAAGAATGCATTAAGGCCAGTCCCCTTTGACAGGCAATTTAGGGCAGGTATTAAAAGGACATGTCTGATATCACACTGCCTGGGTTGCAATCCTGGCTCTGCCACGTCTATGGGACCCTGGCCCGAACCTCAACATCTGGTGTGTCAGTTTCCCCATCTATGGAAGAAGGGAAGCTTGGAAGCACTGCAACTGCCTTGCACGGTGGTTGTGAGCATTAAAAAATCAACATATGTAAACTATGCAAATTAAAGTAATAGATTAACTAACGTATGTCAGCACCCCACAAGGCATTCACTATTATTTGCATTTACAGAAAACAGATTATCATTAACTACACAGGATGATGTGATAAAATTTTTTTAAATCCATGGTCCAAACACAGCAGCCTAAAAGATAGTGTGTGTGGGGGGTGAGGGGGTAAAATCCCAATTTTAACACAGAATGGCTCTCTGACCCCAGGGGACTCCCCAAATCTCTCTCATTTCCTCATCTGTCAAGAAAGAAAGTTACCAGAGGCTTCAGTGATTCACCACGTATCTTCATCAATGAAGACAGGATTACAAAAGCCTTTGCCAGAGAAAAAGTCCTTAGCCTGCGGCGGCGCCCGCTTTCAGGAGAACCTGGAGCACATGACATGTGACCCCTTACAGGGCTCGGGGTCCGAGTCAATTTTGCTCTCCTTGGAGAAAGCCACAGTGGCAAAACCGAGGTTCAATTTGACGGCAAGGTAAATATATGTGGTGCACTAAAGCATTTTATGCATACAGAGCTGGGTGGAATGTGTTCTCCATTAGCAAATGAACTGTTACAGGCAAATGCATATAAAACAGGGGTCCTGGGGTACCTTGCCACAGGTGGCCCAGGTATGCAAAAAGGAAGCTGTGCAGTGTGCCAGTCAGCGTGGGCTCTCTGTGCCGGGCACGGGGCGCCCGGGGCCTGCACACCAGTGTCTCAAAGCTTTGAGCGGGTGGGCAGAAACCCCGCGAGGACACACAGCAGTCTGTGGGACTGCTACACAATCAGGCAGCAGGCGCCACTCGTGACTGTGCAATGCACACGCTGTGAGCTTTCTATGCTGCCCGGGAACTGCTGTAAATTACAGCACTGCTCTTGTCAGATGGAGTCTGCTGGTGCAAGGTAGAGAAAAGCTGGTAAATCCGAAATGAAGATTATAAAAAACCTACTAATCTTTTCATTAAATTTGAATTGTTTGTGAATACAGTACAAGTTGCCAAAGACATTCCTACAAAACAGCTGAGTGCACACACAAAACCTCCAACACGCCTCAAGGCTCGTACTTGACAAGCGCCTTAAATAGACTGGTTTTTCTGCCTTATTTCACAAGAAGGGCAGAAACTAAGCCTTGTACCCTCAATGCGAAAAGCCAGTCGTGGATTAGGATCTAGAGAACAAACAAAATTTAGGGTAGGCCTTCCCCTTTGCATGGGGGTTTTTAAAACTAAGTAAGATATGGGTTCATTCCTTGCATACCTTGTCAAAAAGAAACAACAAGAAGAAATAATGTTGCTTAGCAACAATTAAGACAGTGTGCAACGAGGGTGGCTTGAAAGAAAACTGAACCAGTGAGCTGGTGACTGCCACCCTAGTCCCGATGACCTTTGGGACCCAAAATCCTGGCTGTGTCCCCACCTGGCCTCAGAGTAAGGCCTGGCAGTTTCCAGCCATCTGTCTTATCTTGACAAAGAAGACCTGTAATCCCAAAGAAACGGAAACCTACCCCAGGACAGCACAGGCTCCTGAGGCCAGTCCTTCTTGTGCCGTGAGAACCGCCCTGTTTCTGGCACTGATCACAAAGTTTCAAGCGGGAAGAAATCACGGAAGTCATTTCAGCTAACCCATTAAACAGACGGGAAAGCTGAGGCCTGGAGAAATGCCATGACCGCCCTACCTCCATCCCCATGGCATCAGAGCAGTTGGTGGCAGAGCCTGGCTGGGCGCTGGCTGCCATGTCACATAGTGAGTGCTCTTTGTCCAGCATCAGCAGTTTCCCTGTATCAACTAAGAGCCAGGCCGCAGCCCAGCCTAACTTGCAGGCAGGACGATGGGCTGCCGGCACTCAAATACTTCTTGTCACCTGATCAGGAAAAACGCCCTTCTTATTTGAGGCCCCTTCAAAGCTGCTGGGAGGTTTGAGGCCAGTTCACAAAGAGTTTGCATGGGATGTGAAACCCTTGTTTCTCTCTCTGAACCCAGCCATCCTACTCAATCCATAAGCTCTCCAGGAAGTGGGCTGACCTAGTGCAAGCACCCCGGGACCGAGGAAAGAAATTTCCAGAAAAAAATAAAAAGGCCTCAAGCCCGATCCTCAAATTCACGGCCATGCTTTAGGTCCAGGAGTGGTTTCCACAGCCAAGCTGCACAGCCTTCACCCAGGGTCACCCTGAGACCCTGATGCCAGGCTGTCAGTTCTAAGCAGGAGTCTTCAGCTGACGTTTCACTCTGTAGGAGCTGAGAAGCCAGGTTACCCTGCCCCAGAGCGGACCCTCATTTGCACTGTAAACAGGGCTCGTGTCACACTGCAGCCAGCACAAGGCAGCCCCGCAGCTCGTCCTGGCAGTGGCTAAATGTGCTCAGTCCTAAGCGTCCAAAGGCTGGCATCTTCCCACGTGGCTTTCCTCCTCCTTTAAATGGTCCAAAATCACAACAGGAAGAGCTTTGGCAGACAACACAGCTGTAACAACATGGCCCATTCTCATTTAGAGACTGGAGGTGACGGGGCCACGGCTTGAAGGAACCCTGTACTTCGTGTGGAGAAGGGTCCGTGGGCAGGCGCGGGGAAGCAGTGGGCCCGGGTATTTGCAGAGGGTTCCAGCCTGACTCGGACACTCACAAGTCATGTGACTCTGGGCCACAGGCTCAACCCTTGTCAGCCCAACTGGCACCCGGCACAAGACAGACGCACCGTGGGCTGAGGAGGTGTTTCCACGCTCAAGGAGACAACAGCTGTGAAGAGTCCTCACCCGCTCGGCCCAGCCAACTGCTCGATTGCAGGGGCCACCTTTACATCTGGGGGGAAGCAGGTCACCTGCTCCACTTCTACCTGCATATAAACAGCTGCCTGTGGACCACACGGGCTCTAAATGAGCTCCTTAACGACTTTTACTGTGTATGGGGAGTGACTTCCTTTGAGAATGTTGTATCTTTCCTTCCTCCCTGGAGTATAAGTGGCTGGTGCATGAGAGGCGGCCGATAAATGTTTGTGGAATGACTATTAATCATTCTAAGAAGTGACATTGGACACTACGGGCAAGTTACTCAGTTTCTCGGGGCCTCCGTCTCCTCAACTGCATGATGGGAACACGGATGCCTGCACCTCACAGGTGGGTTCCACAAGCTCATCCATGGGCAGAGCTTTGCACAGAGGCAATGTTGTTCATGTTGGCTTGTTATTTACGACGTGGGTCTGCTTCTCGGGGAAAGCCCAGGACCCCTGAAGGCACAGGGGACTGCGTCTAAGGCCTCTTGTCTCCCCACCCCATCACCAAGGCCAGCAGCTGGGGCACAGTAGGGCCTCAATGCTTCTCGAACTGAACACTCATTTTCACAACAGCTTAGTGGATTCCTGTGCTGGAAATGAACTTGACTGGGGCAAACATGGGCTCAAGGATACAAGGACCATCCACACACTCAGCTGATCTCCGGCCTCCTCCCCAGTTCACTGAATGGCATCACCATGGGCCATCCTTCCGGCCCAAACTTCTTATCTCAAACTGTGAGTTTCCCATCAAATGGCTTTTCTTCTGAAACTAAGGAGTTCCTCCAAAGTTAACCACCTCTCAGGCTTTGGTGACAGTAGCACGGCAGCACTTGTCCAGGACCAAGAACTTGGGGCCAAGATCTGCCTCTTGAACCGAATGGAAAAGACCAGGTTTTGAGGCAAGAACGTGACCACCGGCCCAGCCTGTGAGAGGAGCTTGCACAGAACATGGTGTGGTCAACACCAAAGCCCGTTTGGTTCCCCCAAAGCCCCAGGCCTTGTTTCTACTCCAACAACCCTGGAGGTTATATTTACAATAGCGGAGGTTCTGGGATCAGAATGGAGGTTGGCTGCCTGTTTCCACCTTTTCTTTGTAGAAGATACCGTGTATTTAGTAGACGGAAGGGGTGGGTGGGAGTGGAAGAGGAAAAGATAATAAAGAGAACAGAATTCACAAATCACAAAGTTCCTAATCCCGGTTTCAATCCCTATGCTTTCAAGAGTTGGGCAGAGCCAACACAGATCAAGGGGAAAAGAAATTCTGCCTCCATTCTATCAACTGCTGCTTCAAAATGGTACCACATTATCAAAAGGACAAAAGCAATTGAATTGTTCTAGCTCTCAGCTCTTCTCACCCTAGAGGACAGAGATACTGTCGAAAATCCATCCAGATAATGAAAAAGACGTGGCTTATGTGAAACAGACGTGCAGGCAATCTTT
The DNA here is from genome assembly GCF_036562045.2 of Rhinolophus sinicus. Taxonomy (NCBI): domain Eukaryota; kingdom Metazoa; phylum Chordata; class Mammalia; order Chiroptera; family Rhinolophidae; genus Rhinolophus; species Rhinolophus sinicus. The sequence continues at coordinate 4,297,817 of NC_133759.1, read as the reverse complement.
CCTCCTACAGATGAAGTCGGAGACTGGAGATATAGTCAAGGGAATCACAAAGAAACCAGTGCACTTGGAAATGTCATTTTACCATCAGAAAAAAGGAAGTGTGTTCAATAGTTCACGTCCTCTGCGTCTACGGTGAAAAGTAATAGCTGGGAGTCATGGAGCAAGTCTCAGGCCCCAAGTACTCTGCTTGGCTCTTTCCCTACATTATCTTCAATCCTATTACCTTTAGAGGGAAGGAATGATTTCCCCCATGTGACAGGCAAGGAAATAATCTTGGAAAAACTCAGCATCCATCACGTCGCTCAGCGTGTGTACGGGAACACTGGGCCTCACAGCTGGGCCCGTGTGCACACTCCTACCCACAATGGCATTTGAAGACAAAAAAAGGAACAACATATGATGCTTGTCACATCATTACAGGAGTCACATGTAGTTCCCTGCCCTTCTGCCACCATTTATGAGTTAAGCTCTGTCCTCAGTATTGGAAATCACAAGATAACAAGGCTTGCCATGGCACTCGATTCAAACACACATTGCATCCTCACCATAGCTGTGTCAAGTAGAACTGTTATCATCTTCCATTTTACAGATGAGAAAACCAAGGTTCACAGACGTTAAGCCACTTGTCACGTGTCACAAAGCTAAGACTCAGTGGAACGTGGGTTGGAAGCCTGATCCCAGGGCCCATGTTATTCACCACTAGGGTGGCAGGTTGCAAGAGGAGCTCACAAAGGACAAACCCAGAAAGTCAGAGGGCACCGCGAGTATTGCCTACGTAGGCCTTTGGTTCCCATTTACTTAAGAAAAAGTGGTGACGGTTCTCAATCGAGTTTAAGAAATAACTTGGCAAGGGAATGATGGAAGCCACAGAAACCCAAGGACTGAATGCCACTCTGCTGATTGCTCAGATAAAGGCCCATCATCGCGTGCGGCTGCTTGCCAGCACCTCGCTTTGCATGTTTGTGACCCTGCAGGGTGCAAGGGCGCAGCGAGGGAATGCACTAGAAAGGCCTCCCAACTGCCCAGCTGCCCTCTGCACAATTTCTAAACATTGAAACGACTTCAACTTCAAAACATACTTGCATTTGGAAAGGCAGTCATCCCTTCCAAAAGAGATCTTTTTCCTCATTTTAGAGGAAAAAAAATGCTTAAAGAGCGCTACACCAGAACCGAAGGGATGCTCTGGAAAACGTGTGGCTCCTCGCTGCCCAGGCTCCAAGGTGGACGGGAACTCACTGCACCGTGGCTGCAGCTTGCAAAGGGAGAGCTGCCCGGGCCCCTCCCCGCGATCCATGGCCTCGGTTTACACAAGGAATGGAGGCAATTCTGCCCTACATTCCAAAGCCCGCAGGCAAGCTGGTTTGAACCAGATTCTCACCAGTTCTAAGCACCTCACCACCTAGCAGCCTTTATTATTAATTTATGGAGAAAGGCAGTCAACAAAGCAAGTCTCTGTCACGTGACCACCTGTAGACCCAGACTAGGCCATAAATGGACTTTGGCTCTTTCCAAATGACCTCTATCAGATTGTTGCTTTTATCTGAAAACAGTCCCTTCAAATCACCCACCAGACAACCTCTAAGCACCAGACACTTTCACCGTCGTGCCAGGAAAGCGTATCTCCTCTGACTCCCCCAGGGATGCTCCTGTTTAATGTTCTATCCCTGCACTCAAACGGCCACTTCCCTTTGACAGGTACTAACATCTTTCCCAGGTTCCCCTCCGACTCCCAAGGCTTGTGTGGAGCACGAGTTCTGAGCTCCTCTGACTCCCGTCCCACCACTGAGTCCCAAAAGCCGCACCTGAATCCACTCACCCCACAGTAACAAGGCCAGTAATTTACAGCCCAGGCACTACTGCGTTTCCCCGAAAATAAGCCCCAGTTAAGATCGTCAGCCAGACGGACGCATTTAGTACGTTATGACGATGTTCCAGAAGATGACATGACTGTATTTGAATAAATGTAGACTGTTGTACATGAAAAAATAAGACATCCCCTGAAAATACGCCCTAATGCATCTTTTGGAGCAACAATTAATGTAAGACCTGGTCTTATTTTCGGGGAAACATGGTATGAGCAGTGGTTCTGAACCTGGGCTGCAAAAGTCTTACCTGGGGAGATGCCAAAACTCCCAACGTCCAATTAAATCAAACTCCCTGGGGGTAGACTCAGACACCGGTAGTTCTGAAAGTCCCAAGGCGATTTCTGTCCCCCATTACCAGCTGTGACCCCAGACAAGTTCCTTAGCCTCCACCTTGGAGGGTTTGCACCCCCTCGCAGGGTGGGCAGACGCTTCCACGAGCTAAAAATGCACGCACAGCCCTTAGCACCATGCCTGGCACCAAGGCCCTGCTAAGAGACTGACTGAGGCACGCTCTGCTCTTCAGGGAGTTCATTCTGCGAGCGGCTGGACGACGCTCACTGGCCCAGAGCTTTCATTTCCCCGGCTCTCAGGTCTCTGCTGTGGAAGCAGATGTGGAGAAGGGGCTGAGGGTAAAAGGCCGCAGGAGTAACAGCTGCCTCAAGGTTCCTCTCACATTGGCAATGTCAACAGTGGTTCTTAAACAGCCCCCCAGGTGAAAACACTCTCCTCAGGGCATCGCGCACACTGGAAGCAACTCAACACCATCTTCCAAATGGCTTCTCTCCACTTGAACGTCTGCTATTTTATTCTCATTTCTTTAGCTTGTATCCAAAAGTCAGTTGCTAAGCCACTTAACTGTACGAACTGATAACTCAAATGATATGATTTGCTAATGGCAAGGTTGGAGCCCTGTGGGGCAGAAGTATTAGTCAAATACGGAACCCAGTCAGAACCCTCAGCCCCAGCTGCACATGAATCACTGGGAAGCCTGAAAAATACCAGTGCTCAGCCCCCACCTCCAGCGACTCACCTGGCTGGTCTGGAGTGGGGCCCTGAGTATCTGGTTAAAATCTCTCCAGAAAATTCCACTCCGCAGCCAGAGCTGAGAACCACCGACCACCGACCCACCACCACCACCAAGAAAAACGAACTGCTTATCATTGTAAGATACCATCCATACTTTAAACATCTCCTGGAATCAACTCAGGTGCCTTCCAAAGAAGACCCCAAATGCAAGAGGCCTAGAAAGGCCGCCACACTGGTAGGAAGGCTGTCCTGTGTCTTTTCCTCAAAAAGAAAGTGCAACAAAGAACACGCTCCAGGCTGAGGCATCGGAGAATATCAGAGCCCCCAAAGGGCCAGTAAGATCTGTTGAACTAACATGTTTCCTGTGACGAGATGCACAAATAACTACTTGGTTAGAAACATAGCTGCACACATGTAAGGTGTTAAACTGCATTAGCACTTACAACATGTATGCAATAGACAAATTAAGGGCCTAATAAAAGTCATTCCAATCCTGACACTGAACTTTAGCATTTTCAAGAGGTCATAAAGCTTGGAATTGAAATCATACTTTAAAAAAATACGTAAGTAAATAAACCTACAAAAAAAGAAAGAAAAAGAAAAAAACCACGCAGAGCAACACGTCATGAATTTTCAAGCGAGGCAGGCTGCTCACTCCAGGAAGGTCACCAACTTACCTCTGAATTTCTTGGGTGGATTGTTCAGGTCTCCAGCTTCTGGCTGCACAACACAGCGATCATCGACCAGCCTGCACAGATGACAAAGGTAAACACACCATCAAGACAAGTCTAAGAAAATAAAACCCTAAGCACTAGGCCAAAATCAAACACCCAGGGCACTTCCTGGGCAAAGCTTCGCCTGCCATGCTCTCCTGCCGGGGCGGTTTCCACTATTCGGTCTGTGCAGGAACCTGAGCCGAATCCCACAGCCCTGGGTCCCGCTCCTGCAATGGCTACCCTGAGCTGCTGTTTTCTGCGGCCCATTCCCCACATCCACGACGGATCTGAGTGCGGCATGCAACAGTGCCCACGTAGGCAGGCACAGCGAGGGGCAGTGCACTCAGTGAATGGTAGTGAGGGGCCCACTGTGCCAGGCCCGGCATGAGGGTGAATAAGAGCCAGGCCCCTGCCCTGAGGGGAGCCACAAAAGTCAACTGACAGGAGGATATAACCAAAGGGCTGTAAGAGAAGGAAGAACAGAACACAGCCAGGAACTAACTGAGGCCACTGGAGAGGCTGCTGGCAGAAGAGGTCACGTTGGAACTACCGGAAGTTCACAGCGAGGTGGGAGGAGGCAGGAGAGGGGGCCCTGCAGGCAGAGGGAATGCAAGTGCAAGTGCGTGGAAAGGTCTTCGGAGCATTAAAAGCAACCAGTGGGGAAAGTGCCAAAAACTAGAAATAAGTAACCAGCGCAGAATTATGCAATGCCCCAGTAGTTCAAGCCCTTCCTGACCAGGCTAACGCAGACGTCTCTGGGTCCCCGAGAGGGCAGCGTGGCCCGTGGCCCAAGTGTTTCTGCACAAATCAAGAGCAGAACGTGCACACACCATGCCGCACTCAGCCCCTGGGATGCTGACACAGTAGTGTCACCAGGTCTGCCGTACCACCTGAAGGCTGAGGAGGGGAAGGGCTGCCGGGAACCCAGTGCAGGGCCGGGTTCCTTGTCATCAAGTTCTCCAATGAGGAGGAAGGAAGGGGTAGGAGGAAGGGCCCAGGTGAGGTGAGAAGACAAAGGAGCTGGAGCTGGCACGCTGCCACCTAGCAGCAGCACGATGGGGACTCTGCCTCTTCACCCCCCAGGTCTCCAGGCTTCTCCAGTACGGAGATGTTCCTCAGACTGTTTCTAGACTACATGGGTTCCAGACCCCACCATCCCCCGGCCGACTGAGGCCGTGACCCAGGGGCCACCGGATGCTGCCTGAGCATCACACGCGAGTTCTAAGCTCAGCGCGTCCGTGAAGCCCTGGGGGGTAATGGCCACCTGTGGAAAAGGACCGGGCAGGGAGCTGGGGCCGCGTTCCACAAAAACTGGGGTCACTCATCAGCACCCACACTGGTGCTCCATAAATGTGGACAATAGCAAAAGGAGAAAGATGGTCAAACGGAATTTTCCAAATCTATTTTTACACCAGTTATCCTCAAATTTTACATGCAGGGAACCAAGGGAAGAAAGCACTCATCTGAAGGAAGTATTAGAGCCCAAAATCCAAGAAGTTGCCACCTCACGTAAAGCAAAAAGGGGGGCATCTGACCACTAATTTATAATATTTGAGGAAGACTCTCTTATAAAGAATTTATGCCTCATAGGTTTTCTAAGAATGAATCTTCTAGAAAAAGAGGACTTAGGGGAAAGAAGGCACCAAGATTTCAGGGGCTGGCAGGGGGCTTGGTAACTGTTGGAAGTGAGGCTGGGTGGCTGCAAGGGCGGTCGCACCACTCACAGAAATCGGGGCCACAGAGGGAAGGTGAGGCCTCAGGTGAGGCTGAGGATTAACAGGGCGTCCAGGTCAGAGGTGTGGGCAGACAGGGCTGAGGGTGGGCGGGAAAGCTGGGGACGGGCTCTGGGCACTGACAGAGCACTGGTCTTGGAGTCCCGAGTCTTCGTGGCTGTGAAACCTTGGGCAGGTGACCGCACCTCTCTGATGCCCCGAGGTTTCGCCTTGAGCAGCGATACAACAGTCCTCACTGCCAGGCCTGTTTGGGGGCCCAAGGGGTGATGTTCGTACAGCACAGACAGTGCTGGGGGCGCCCGCGGGACTCCTGCCAGTGGTGCCCACTGCCGACTGTCTTTCTAGAAAAGAGGAGGAGGATGCAGGAGTCTCCTGTGAGCGATGGGACAGGGAAGGAGTCGGCCAAGAGGAGGAAAGGCACAAGCAGGGGACAAGTAGCAGGAGGCCGCTTGGCCAAAAGCCAAACGGTCAATTGCGAAGGGTGGGTCTCTAGCGTCGAGACGTTAGGAAAAGATACGGTGACAAACAGTCGCTGGATTTGGGGAGCAGGCAGTCGTGGATGACTTCTTTCTATCGGACGACTTTTGAAAACGAAATTGTTCCACAGCGAGGTCCCACTGAGCTATAATTCTGGGGCTGATATTATTTGCTCCTTCAGGCTGGCGTCACCTGAATGCTGGCCTGCAGATATACTCCCTCTGCACCAACTCCAGAGAACAAGCATGCTGTAAGTACCGTGATGGCCAACAGGACGGTCTGGCTGCTGTGAGCAGCAGGGGCCTGGGGAAGCTGCCGGCCGCCTTCCCCCATTTATCTGAGACCAGCTCCTGCCCAATACGACAATGCCACCCAGGGCCCGACACTCCTTTCTCCCCCGGGACAATACGCCCGTGCCTGACATGCTGGGGTTCACCACCTTGATGCTCTGCTTCTCTGCCTTTGGAGCTACTGCACGTCTCATTTTCTCTTCTGGCGACAGGAGGAGGAGAAGGGAGGAGGCAATCAAACGAGCACATTGTGGAAGATATTTATACTGTTACAAGGTGGATAAAAACTGAAGAAAGCACAGAAGAGCAAAAACCCGATTCACAGAACTTTGTGCCATTTGTAACTTTCAAGTGCAATTTCAAGTAGGAAATTTCCACTTCAAAGCAAGATAAGCCCTGGAGAGACTGGTCTTGGCCTATAATACAAGCAAGTCACCCTTTGACGGCAGAGCGCTTGTGAAGCTCAAAAGCACTTCTTTGGGTCTGCAGATATCAATCTTAAATTTTATCCCACATGCTTAGCACTTTCCCCCTTCCAAATGAAGGAAGAAAATAATAAATTCTGAATTAACATGGGATTTGGTATTCATGACTCCAACCGCCCCTGGAAAAGCCAAGCAAAAGGGTAACATGCTTATCTTAGAAAAATCAGTTTTTCAGTTGATGTTTTGAGGTCTTAAATCCAGACATACAAGAAATCAGGTGTTCTTACCCCAAGGTGCTAATAAATCCATTTGTCGATCCCTCTGCATACAGAGAACAAATGTCTCCAATATGTAGGAAACTAGACATCTTGTCAGACATCTTTCTCGAAAATCCTAGACAAAGTAAAATATGCAACGTTATTAGGAGGAAAGAAATGCTCAGAAGAGGGGAAAAAAAGTCACTGAGAGTGGGCTTGGCTTAGCTCAGCTCAATTTTCCAAAGCGCCCTACTTGAAAGTCAAATTTCAATGAGTGTGACAGGCAGGCAATTAAATGAGCCAAGAGAGGACATATGCAGCCCCAGCTCCCCCCACATATTACTTTCAGGCTATTCCAAGCACAATGACACTTGCTTCTAACAACCACACCCAAATCCCATCCTGCTAGTTGAGGACCCTCGTATTAAACACGATATAGACTATAAAGACGGCAGGACGCGTGCCCAGAACCTGCAGCCATTAGGAGTTGGAAAGTCTGACTTATGAAACACTAACATGTTCAATCAGAAGGAAACATCTGGGTCTGGAGGTGTGTTTCAGGGGGAGAAGGGGGCTCCCCTGAGTGCAAAAGCAGCAATGTGAACTTTGTCAAAGGAAACCTAGTAACAAATACCACCAGGCGCTGGCAGCCTTTAAGAATCCCCCAAACTGGACCACGCTCTTCCCAAGTGCCATCTCAACGTCTTTCCTTCTCATCCTTCACCAAGACACACGTGTGGAGGGAGAAAGGCCCTTAGCCCTCGTTCAAACCCTTCCCGAAGCAAGTTAGAATAGTAAGGCTCGGGGGTCAGAACCCGAGTCAGCAGTGCACAGAACTAGTTAGGGGCAGTCCTAGAAAAGGCGGGTAGGTCCCAGGACCTCTCTACACATACCAGCCATCGTTACACACACACTCCAACAAAAATATTAATATCAACCTGACCCAGGATTGGGAGCCAATTATGAAAAGCTAAACTGACATTGGAAACACAAGCTCAGTTCCATGGGAAGCGTGTGCTGGTGTGGACTGCAGGTGACTCCCCATCGTTGCTGCAGGCACCTGCAGTGTAGACGTGCCGGGTAACCCAGGCCTTCCCAGAGCTCTCCTGCAAACCCAGACTCCCTGAAGCATCGCTTCTCATCTCTTCACCCAAGTTCCCCTGCCAGAAACCATCCACGCAGCAGAGCCTAAGAGCTGCAATGGCGGGGAAAGGCTTCACTCCTGAAATTGCTTTCTGGGGGCCAAGTTGTCTTTCCGGAAGTAGCATGCAGCACAGGCAGCATGAAGGTTCTGGAAACACCTCTCCTGCCTTAGCAGGAGTGCCGGGCTCTGAACACAGACCGGTAAAGAACCGCAGTTCACTGCGTGTGAGAAGGGCAAGGAGAAAAGGGTTTACCCCCTGACACAACCCAGATATTGCAGGGGAAACAGAGCAGTTCACTGAACATGAACCTGACAACACTGAAAACACACACGCTCAAAGCAAAGTCCCAGCCTCTTGAGACACTGGGGAAGGACGCACATAGAATGTGCAGAGGGCACGTGCCAAGTACCACTTCCCAGGTCCAAGTCTACTGTCAGGTCACTGCTTCCTAAGTGGACATTCTATGCCTAAAGGCAACCAATGCTTTAAACAACACCCAAAAAGCTGCACAAACGAAAACCATCCAGGACCATTCCCATCACCCTTATGTGCGTGTATTTCAAAGCCTTAGCAGAAAGGGGCAGGAAGCCAGCGTACTTTTCAGGCTGGTTATTGGAAAACAAGTTCTGTTTGAATTTGGGGTCAGATCCAACTCGTATGTGCACACCGGGCTCCCAGGAGGATGCTGGAGAGCGGCTGGTGGGAGGAGAGCAGACATGTGCTCGGCCAAGAGGGCAGAGGGCTTGTCCAGTGCAACCACCTCGCTTGGACTTGACCTTCGAATGCGCGTTTTGCCTCCTCGGAGGCCAGGCCAGGACAGCGCAGAGTGACCATGTTTTCTGAACTCTCCTCGCCACCTGGTTACCTGGCCGGAAGATGCCAGGCCCTAAATGGAAGACGTGGCCCCAACTCAGTGCTCTGGAGTAAGCAAGCAGGAGGTCCCCAGCGTTGCGTGCAGCTGGTAACTGGGACAGACATGTGGACGCTGGGTTTCTCCAGCATGGTCCTGCATTATGAGCGTTTCTAATAATAACGACGGCAAACAGCCACCGAGCATTCTCATGCCCCCCGCTGTGCTGAGGGCTTTACCAACATTGTCTGACTGAATCCACATGGCCACAGCACGAGGCAGACACTGCCGTTAGTCCCATTTCACTGCGGGGGAAACCGAGGCACAGAGAGGGGAAGACACCTGAGTCGTGTGTAATTAACAAGCAGGAAGGCCAGGGTCATAACCCAGGTCCACGTGGCTCTCAGCAGAGCTTGTCATCAACCCTGATCCCGGAACATGTGTTAAAATGCAGACGTTACCTATTGCCTATCAGCCCCCCCAGCCCACCTGCCTCCATTTCTCATCTGTAACACGGGGCTAATCCTCACTGCAAGGGGCTGTGGCGGCAAACAGATGAAACAGTGCAGGAAAAGTGCCTGCTCAGGGGCTGGCAGGCCTTCACTGCTCAGTTTTCATTATGTTGTAATAGGATGAAGTGCAATTCTGGGAGGTTTTTAGGGCTTCAAAATTTAAACTCAGTAGAGAAAAGGATCTCCTGTATAAAACATCAACTAGGTACCGGAGCAAATGAACTCCTGTGTGATCCATGACATGTTTTGCTTTAGGGACAATAATGGCCCTCCCTTAATTCACCTGTCGAGAAAAAGCTGAACTACACGGAATTACACTCGACTCCCAACCACAGAGCATCATGGCTTTTCCAGCAACATAGACTCACAGAGTAACTGGGAGGAACCCTGTACAGCACGCAGTCCAATCCCCTGCCCACATCTCCTACGGAAGGTCACGGCTTCTGCTCAAACACCTGGCAATGGGGCCTGTGCCAGGCTCAGAAGACACTGCAGCCTCCTCCATGCCCCCACCAGGGCAGTGCCTCCCAGCACTTTTGCTCCCCTGGCGCTCAAAGGCCTCTGAGTAGTGAATGTGCACTCATTTCTCCTTCAGACGCTGCTTCTGTTTGCAGAGCAAAGCGTCACCACCTCCCCGGTCCACACCCCAGGCCAGGGCAGGCAGGAGCAGAGGCGCCAGTGGCAGAGGGCCAGGGGTCCAAGCCCAGCTCAGCTACCTTTTCGCTGGAGGACTTCAGGCCAGTTCCCTAACTTCCCTAGGCCTTGCTTTCCCGTCTGTAAATGGGGATCACAGAGCAGCTCCCTCGGCAGCTGCTCCTGAGGTTCAGGAAGGTCATGGTTACAAAGCACTCAGCAAAGTACAAAGCTGTCACTAGAGCCTGTCACCTCCCACCAGCGCTGACAGCCAATGGGCCTCCCTCAGAAGGGTCCTGGGGTGGCTTGATCACGGCAGAGGCGGCAGCTCTCGGTGAAATGCTCGCGCACAGGAGGCTGTGGAGGCCTCAGCAGCAGGTCACTGTCCCCTGAAACTGCTCCCTGAGCAATGTGTAAAGAAAAGGGACATTTGATTTCCATTCTTAAAGTTGGGAATAAAAACACAAACTCAGAGACCTCCTTGGAGAACAGAACTGGAGGTGCTGGTCTTCCACATCTGTGGGCTCGAAGCCTGTCATGCCCTTGACCTTTCTACACCTTGTCGGCCAACTCGTCCACTCTACTGTCTCCAGGGACTTTTCCATGCGGGGGATCCCCAATCTGCAGCTCACGGCAGCAGCTGGGGGGATTCAGCTCCCGGATGCCCACAGCATGTCAGAGCAGCAGGAGCGCCCCTGCCTGCGCAGCCTGCGTCTCCGCCCCCATGCCCGCCTCCTCCCCAACGCCTGGGGGCCCCTCCGTGCCCCTCTCTCCTTACCCGCCACAGGGCCTTTGTACATGCAGTCACCACCCGCGGCCTAGGACACACGCAGCCCTGCCCCAGCCGGGACCTGTTTGCACACCTCGTATTCTCCTCAGCGACGCTTAGCACCTGGGAGGTGCTCCGCGTATTCAGCAAATACGTGAGGAAGAGGTCTAACTGAGCCTGAACGCTTACTGATTTTAAACTTTACTGTCTCTTGACTCTTCCGATTCTGTTTAACTCTTGCCTCCCCCCAAATCTCAACCAGTATCACTTCTCAGCTGGGCCCCACAAAGCCTTCCTAGTCACCTCTCCGAAACCATCTGTCCCCTCAACCCCCTCTACGCACAGGCAGTAGCATCTTTTAGAAACATCAGTCAGACTGCGGGGTTCCTCTGCTTCACATCTCCTCGGGCGCTTCCGGTCTAGTGCCTCCACCCTCCCTCCTCACCTCTCTGTTCCCTCCCCACTACCCTTTACACTTTAGCCATAAGGAACTTTTCCCAGATCCCCCAATGTGCGGTGTGCCTGGCCCCCGGGGCCTTTGCACAGGCCTTCCCTGCTGCCTGGCATGGGGACTCCCAGTCCTTTACAGTTCCAGCTTGATGCCACCACCTCCAGGAAGCCCTCTTGGACTCACCAAATCTGGGTTACAGGTCCCCAGCATTTCTCCGTGCAGCACCCACTCACCCCAGCTGAGCCCACTGCCACTGTCCTAAAGCTGCTCGTTCACTTGTCTGCTTGTTGCCTCGTCTTCACCACCAGACTGTGACCCATGAGGCAGATAATCTAATTCTTCCCCATTGCGTCCCAGTCCCTAGTCTGGTACCCAGGACTTGACAAGCGGACAAATTAGTGATCAATGAAACTGTAGTGTCATCTTATCTGTTGCCTAAAAGAATGTCAATTGTTCTTTAGGTGACTCTCTTCCTAAAACTAATTCAAGCCAAGTTTATCCTGTAGGATCAAGGGTAGAGAACAGAGGCCAGCCGGCCGTTCAGTAGATTTCTATGAGAGATTTGGGAGCCCAAAACAACACTTCTGACTTCTGTTCCTGGCAAGTAGCCCTCCCCCACCGCCATCCCCTTTGCGTCCCAAAAGGCTGGTGACAGACTCAGAACACCTGGGTTCAAAGTCCAGCGTCATCAACTACCAGCTGCGTGTTCTTCGGCAACTAGGATAACTGCTCAGAACTTCAGCTCCCTCATCTGTTAAAAAAGGGGGAGAAAGGGTGAAGGGGGGGCAGCCCTTCCTATCTGTCAGGGTCATTGCGAGGGGCAAACCAAGCCGTCCACACGGGGCAGGCACAACATCCAGCCCTCATTCAATGCTCATTTTTGCTTTCAAATGGAACTGAAATAGTTCCCTTTTCCTCCTTCCAAGTCTGCACTCGCTTCTGCCCATAACTTGTGATTCTTCTACTTGGTAAGTAAAAAGCTTTTCTTACGTTGCCAGCACTGCGGGAGACCCATCCGAATAAGGAAGGTCCCAGAAAGGGTGAAATCCCCTGGAACCTGTGAGGGGATGATGCTCACGGCTTTCGGCCCCCAAACTCACAACACCCAAGACATTCAGACCTCAGCTCCACCCCCGCTTCTTCTAGCATCAAACCAGGCCCCCGCTGGGAGGGTGGGGGCGGCAACCTCTTCAAAGGCCTCACAATTCAATATTTAGAGCCTCTTCCACCTGGTGCTAAGGCAGCCTGGGCACAACCTCACTGGGAACCAAGTATGTGCGTTTCATTTTAAGCAGCTCAGCATAGGTTTTAGATTTTTTTTCTTTTGGCTAAAAGCTTTGACTGTGGCAGAAAACTCACTTATTATAATTTTTTTCCATCTATTTCTCCCGCACACGCTTAACTAATTGCATTATATTCATTTTTCTAAAAAAAAAAAAAAAAAAAAAAAAAAAATTCTTGACTTACGCCTACACACAATGCAGAATTTAAAAGTTAGCAACTCCTGAAATGAGACTGAATTAGAACACTTTCCTTAACCAAGAAGCCACCTAAGTATCACTCAGGGTGGAAGGACCTGGGAGGACACCCAACGTCTTACTTTCCTCCAGTGAATGGACCCCAAAACCACAGCCCCACCAACACTGCCCTTAAATTGGGCTCTTCCAGCCCCTGGTACCAGGAACAAAGGACCCCGGCCACACCTGCCCCCAGGGCACCACTCATTTCCTGCTGTGCAAACTCCCGTGTGTGTCCCCACCCAACTACCTTCACTTTAACCGTTTATATAGGGCACCAAAGACACACGCAAAACACTCCCAACAGGCTGGGCTTTGTAACACTTGACCTTCCTTCAACACTCAGGTTGTCTGTTTAAGTGGGGTCATCCACTATTTTCAAAATTATTTTCAGGTGGACAAAACAATGTAACAGACATTACACCCCTCAAAAGTGATAACCCCCCTTCCCAATCCACTACCCCTCTGACATCCTGTACAGCTGTTACCGTTCCAATGACGCTATTCCCTGTGCTGTGCTCCACCTCCCGTGACTACACATGTATTAAATTATAGTTGACGGTCCCTATTCAGCTTCAGGTGTACAGTGCAATGGCCAGGCGTCTACACTGTCCATGAAGTGCGGTCATCCACTTCTAACAGCTTCTACCCTGATGCTCTGACACCAGTGTGACAGAGCCTGAGAGCAGTAAGGCTTCGAGACCAGGTCATGTCTAACATAGGACAGCAGTTCATCTGAGGTCAAAAGCTACAGGAGACCCAAGTAAGGGCTGTCGAGTACCAGCTACAGTGGGACTGGCCTCTGCAGCTCCTGTTCTCAGGGCGAGGAGCCTGGGCTCTGTGATTTTTCATGCCCCCGAGCTGCAACCTTCTGGATGCTGGGAGAAAACGCCGGACATTAGACAGCACCACTAGCCTGCAGTCCTCAGCGTCCCCTTTCAATTCAGGAGGCGCTTTCGATGGGAAGCAGTTTTGTTTTGCACAAACAGCTTACGTGCATCCCTGTGTGTACACTTTTGAACAGAAAGGTGTGACGCAACACCCAGACCTTGGGATATTCAATTGCATCCTGCCACGTGCGCCCTCAACGTCTCCTCCTCTCGGACGTCCCATGCCACCACCCAAACTTTCCAAATGGCCAAGCGACCCTATAACGTCAGTGGTTCTCAGTGGTCCCCTCAGGGCCTCCCTGGGGTTCTGGGGAGTCTTTCAGAGGATCGGCAACGTCAAACCACTTCCATAACAGCGGGCACACTCTGCCTTGCCACTCAGTCTCTCGTGCGCAGAGCCGAGTTTTGCAGAGCATGTGACATGTGATGTCAGAAGAGACTGATGGCCGAGCAGATATGTGACATGTGACTCCAGCTGTCATCTAGTAAGCCAGATCTTAAAGCAATTCGCCAAAAAAAGGGAAAAAAGAAAAAAGGAAAACAATGCCACTCTTCTCACTGAACTGTTTCAGAAAATGTAGTTATTGTTCAGAAAAGATATGAACTGCGTTAACATGGGAGTGGTTTTTTGTTTTCTGTTTCATTTTCCCAGCGTTAATTTCTGATACAATAAATTGTTATATCTCACATCAGCAGAAGTTCATTTGTAAGTCCTCATGTAAAGAGCTTCTGAGACCCAAGAGCTTGGAAAATGCAGCTATAAATTTTCTTTAAGATTCGCTTGTGCTCTGGCTGTGCTTAGGATTCGTACTGTATAAATATGAGAAACCGGATGGAACAGGAGTAAAATGCAAAACATACAATGGAACAGCCAGGGCTTTAGACGACCCGATTTGAAACCGAAATCCTCCTTTTGACTCAACTCATTTAGTGAGCACCTACTATGTGCTGCTCCTACTCCAGGTGGGGGATGTAGGTCTACAGAAGCCAGTCGAGGTCTCACAGCACCGCCATTCTAGTGAGGGCAGAGAGGCAGCAAACAAAGAAGCAAAACGAACAGCTAAGACGAGTCAGATAGTGACAAACACTGTGAAGAGAACCAAACTGGGTGGCATGACTGGGTGACAAGTTCCCTTGGGCTGGTCGGAGAGAACAAGTTGAGACATTTAAGCAAAGACCTGAATGTGAGGACAGAGGCAGCCATGCAAAAAAAAAGAAAAAAATTCAGGCGGAAGAGCATCTCAGGCAGAGCAAACAGCTCGGGCAAAGGCCCAAGGGCAGAGAAGAGCTTGGCAAGTTTAGGAAACTGCCAGTCACGTCTGGACACCGACGGGAAAAGGAAGGAGCAGGACAGGTCAGAGAAGAGAGAAGCCGGGGGACAGTTTGCCTTGTATCCTAAGTGTGATGGGAAGTTCGTGACCTTGACCAAGTTCCTTCCTGTTTCTGGGCCTCAGTCTCCAATCTGCAGATTGGAGCCTGGAGAGCGAAACCTCGGAAGGTCGTGTTGAGGATTAAATGAGAAGAACATAACGGGCTTCCTTAGTGCACGGGAAGGAAAACACTCCTGTTTGCTGTTACTACTCTAATCGCTGTACTTTGTACTCTCTAACCCACTCTCACTAACCGTCTTAGGGCTTCCAGTCCTCCGAGGACCAGCCCTGTGGGCCGCCAAGTCCACGGGTAAGGGCGCGTAGCAAGGGACACGCTGTGGGGGGCCTTTATGTGAACGGGTCCATGCCGACTCCAGCAGGGCGTTCTCCCCGTTCCTAGTGGAGCCCAAAGCACTGCCAGGAGGAGGAGGGGTGACTGTGTCACACCGACGTAGCCCCCTCAGGGTTTACGTTCAGTCACCAAGTTTTGCCACCTGGCCCCACAGCACAATTCACCTGGAAAGTCATTCTTCCACTGAGAAAATGGAGCCGAAGGAAACCCATCAGCCTCCCCGGCTCTGCCTTGGCATAGCCACATTGCCTCCACCTCCTGAAAAACAAAGGGCTTCTGCCAGTCTTTCAGCACTGGTTTTATTGCTGCTTGCTTTCAAAACCATTTTTCAAAGAATAAAATCAAAAGGCTTCCTTTAAAGTGAGGCAGCAACCAGAAGGGCTTCTGCACGAAAACTTAAAAGCACGTGGAGATCCAAGAGGCCGCAGGCAGCTGGTCCCGCAGACAGGGCCTCAGGGGCCACGGCCACAGCTGTCACCCACACGAAAGGCATAGTCACTCACCATTAACTGTTAGGTCAAGCAGCCCCCAGTGGGCAGAGCGGGGCAAACCACAAGGGCTGTCAGAGGGAAAAGAGCTCGCCCAGAGAAAGGGAGCTGCTGGCCATGCTCGACCTGCTGGCTGGAGGCCACGGACGGAGCCCAGGGCTCCTTAAAATGCGCTGGCCCAGGTGCACGCGTGGTGGCATGGCTGCAAATACAGGTGCGAGCCCACCGCATTCTCACTTCACTCTCCAAGAGAAGGAAATAGGTTCTCTTTACAAGGGTTTCTGTCACTGGGGACGCTCACAGCTAATTCAGGAACTTCCCCTGAGCGAAGACTCTTCATGACGCCGTCCTTATTGTGAAACCAGGATATGCAGCACATTTTTGAGCTGGACCCCTGGCCAGCTGCTCCCCCCGCCCCCCCATACTCATTAGCCTTCTTGTCCCCTTAGTGGCTAATCAGATTGTCCTCGGAAACGCAGCGTGTCCCCATCAAAAGATAATTTATTCTACTGCGAAAAGCACTTCTCTCAGAGCCTAGAAAGTCACACATTCTGCTTTCGTTTTCAGCCAGTCCCAAAGGAAGTCACCGACACAGAAGCCTTGACTTGAGGCAGGGCCCTCCCTCTGCGACAAGCTCAGAAAGGGCACTGTAAGTGTGCAGGGCGGGTCTCCAGCTCAACTGTTGTTCCTTAGACAGACAGACAGACACACACACACACACACCCATACACACAGGCCTTTTCATAAACAGTGAATGACTTTTTCTTGAAGCAGGTACATTATCTACACAGTTTTTCCCCAGAAGCGATGTCAACACTGCCCTGTGCTCTGCGTCTCCTGGTCGCCGAGGCCAGCGTAAGGGACGCCAACCCAGAGCTCAGAGCTGGCAGTCGGGAAACTTGACTTTGGGTAGGTAGCGCTCACCTAGCCAAACTTCCTCATTTTATTGGCAGAAAAGCAAACAACAACAACAAAATAAACTGAGTGATTTCTTGGAGGTCACACAGCTAATGAGCGGCCCAAGACCAAAGGGCTCCAGAAACCAAGGCCAGTGCTTAGGGGGAGGGGAGGGTGTTTATTTTATTAAAAAGTTAAAGTCAGCACCAGCCTGAGGAGACACCCCTCTGCCCACAGCCTGAACCACAGGAAAACTAAACAAAATAAAACAGAGAAACCCCAGCAAATCAAGTTAGGTTAATATCCTCAGAGAGAGATAAAAGTCTCCCTAAGTCTGGGGAAATCACTCAGAGACAGTTTCTCAACCTCAGGGCTAATGACGTGGTGGCCCAGATAATTCTTTGTTGTGGGGACGCATCTTGTGTATGGAAGGGGGTGCTTAGCAGCACCCCTGCTCGCTACCTACTGGAGGCCAGCATCCCCGTCCTCCTCCGTTGTGACTACAGAAACGTCCCCAGACATTGCCATATGTCCCCCCTGGAGGTAAAAATCACCTCACGGGTTGAGAACCACTGTTCTAACAGGTTTTGTTTTGTTTTGGTCTCTAAGACCTCTGCAAACATGTATTATTCTACAACTTGGCAGCAAAGACCCAAAGCAGGTATTTTTACTTCTACAGAAGAGGAAACAGGCACACAGATGTCACATATTTTGCCTGTGCTCAAGAGGCAGGCAACGCGGGTCAGCAGGAGCCCCCTTGTGCGGTCGGGCGGGGCGATACAATTACAGCCTGAGAGCAACTTTGTTTCACAGCCTAATCCTCCCCTCCCTGCCTTTTATTAACAATCAACAATTTCCCAAGCAAAGTACCCTCCAGCCACGTCTAGAAAGCTATCAAAAGGAACTGTTTCATATATTTTAATATTGTCCCCACTTGGCTCTCCACCGCAAAAGGGGCTTTTCAAAGCAATATGCCAATTCAAGCAATATTTAATCAGGAGAGGGTACAAAAAATTAGCTTTGTCTGAGAAGCAGCCTACAGTCTTCAAGGGCAGGTAAAACACGTAGATAACTTCATTCAACAAATATTTTGTGAGCACTTACCATGTGTCAGATACTCTTGTGGGTTAAAAATCCAAAAGGGCCATTTGGAAAACAGATACAAAGTGCCCCGGAGTTCCAGATGACAAAGATTTTCAGGTATCAGGAAAGGCTTCTCAGGAGAGGAAGCGTTTGGGCTGGAATAGAAGGATCTGGCAAGGTAGACATAGGGGGTGGGGCAGGGCACAGCTCGCAGAAAGGACAACCCGTGCACAGGCAGAGAGGCAGAACGTGTGCACACACCAAGGCACATCAACGAATGTCTCTAAGTCTAGGTGTTGGATCAGCTTTTTCTGCTCAGAAACCTGTGCACGGAGATGTTTTAAGCTGTTTTTGCAAAACAAAATCACTTCCTAGATCAAGTGCCTCCTGAAATGCAAGAACACCGAGGAACTTGGAGACTAGTGATATTTTTTTGTACGCTCATCATTTTCTGATGAGGACCACTGTACAGAGCAGTCCAGGAGTTCAGGGTCAGAAAACACTAGAAAACCTACGTTCCCAAAGCGTCTGACGACAGCAGGTTCCAATGCAGTTTTATTTCTGTGTCCTTTCAACCCTAAGTGGATTTCACATGTAGCTTTTCATCTCTCATCTCTTTCTACCTCTATCCGAACAGCCAGTAAAACTATCCCCAAATGTAAGAACGTCAGAGAAATCTTGCCAGACCGTCTCTTTGCACCTCAGGTTGGCGATTTCACCAACCTTTTCACTTCACTGGAAAGGAGAGCACTGCTGGGGGGGAGTACAAAGCTGTTTCAACAGGTGAGAACCAGCCAGTAAAAAAGCAAGTAATCATAAAAATAAGACAAGTACTGAAGTGGCACATGGGCAAGCAGCCTCCAGTACAGGGCTTCTCATACTTTCACACGCATATGAATCCCCTGGGGATCTTACTGAAATGCAGGTTCTGATTCAGTGGGTTTGGGGTGAGGCCTGAGAGTCTGCATTGCTCTCAGGTCCCAGCTGAAGCCAGTGATTCTGGTCTGGTGACCACAGATGGAGTAGCAAGATGCAGGACGAAGATGCAGCAAGATGCAAACTTTGGACTGCAACCCACAGTAAGAAATACATTGAACTTACCGCCCAATGTTCACTGTGTGTGAGAGAGAGAGAATGAATGAGAGAGTTTACTACAATGTACATAGTTCTTTTTAAGTATCTGTGCAATATACTTTGTTATTTTCTATTCTACTTCATTAGTCACTGACCAAGACCCACTAAACTGATGTCACCACCTCTTAATGCGTTGCCACGAAGATTGAAAAGCCTGATTTAGAGCAAGAGTAACCCTCCTGGTGATCTGGGGAGTGCCCTGTCTTACTTAGCTCCAGGATGCTTAGGCAAACACTGAGACCAAATTGAAAAGTTCAATGTCCAGAATTCCTTTTAAAAAAGCAAGGATGTGTCAGTGGGTTTGGGAAAAGCTTTCATTTTCAGGTTTTAGGGAGGCAGCCAAAATGGGGAGACAAAGAAATGTGTCCCAAATGAAAGAACAGAACAAAGCTCCAGAAAAAAAATTAAACAAAATGGAGACAAGCAATCTAACAGATGCAGAGTTCCAAACACTGGTTATAAGCATGCTCAGTGATCTCAGGGAGCATTTCAACAGAGAGATATGAAACATAAAAATGGAGATAGAAAACAAAACAAAGAACCAGTCAAAAATAAAGAATACGGAAACTGAAATGAAGACCACACTACAGGGAATCACCAGATTAAATGAAGCAGAGGATCTAATCAGTGAGTTAGAAGGTAGCAGAAAACACCCAATCAGAGAAAAAGGAAAAAGAATCCAAAAAAATGAGGATAGTTTGAGGGCCCTCTGGGACAACTTCAAGGGCACCAACATTTACATTATAGGGGCACCAGGAGAAGAGAGAGAGAGCAAGGGACTGAGAACCTTTTTGAAGAAATAATGATGAAAAACTTCCCTAACCTGGTGAAGGAAATAGATATACAAATCCAGGAAGTGCAGAGTCTCAAACAAGATGAACTCAATGAGGCCCACACCAAGACACATCATAATTAACATGCCAAAGGTTAATGACAAAGACACATCATAATTAAAATGCCAAAGGTTAAAGACAAAGAGAGAACCTTAAAGCAGCAAAAGAAAGGCAGTTAGTTACCTACAAGGGAGCTCCCATAAGACTGCCAGCTGATTTTCCAACAGAAACTTTGCAGGCCAGAAGGGATTGGCAGGAAATATTCAAAGTGATGAGAAGTAACTAAGTAACCTACAACCAGGATTACTCTACCCAGCTCAGCTATGGTTTTGAATCAAATAAATTGTAAATAGCTGCTCAGACAAGAAAAACACTAATGGAGTCCATCACCACCAAACCAGTATTACAACGAATCTTAGAGGCACGCCTTTAAGATGGGAAAAAAATAAAAAAATAGAAAAAGATGAAAATTATGAATAATAAAATGGCAAAAGCTACATATCTATCAACAATCCCTTTCAATGTACATGGATTAAATGCTCCAATGAAAAGACATAGGGTGACTGAATGGGTAAGAAACAAGACCCTTACATATACATGCTGCCTACAAGACATTCACTTCAGTTGGAAAGAACACAGACTGAAAGTAAAGGGAAGGTAAAAGACATTTCATGGAAATGGAAACAAAAAATAAAGCTGGGGTAGCACTATTTATATCAGACAAAACAGTCTTTAAAATAAAGGCTATAATAAGAGACAAAGAAGGACCCAGTAATCCCACTTCTGGGTATTTATCTGAAGAAACCCAAAACACTACTTCGAAGGGACCTGTGCATCCATATGTTCATTGCAGCATTACTTACAGTGGCCAGGATGTGGAGGCAACTTGGGTGTCTGTCAATGGGTGAATGGATAAAGAGGAGGTGGTACATATACATAATGGAGTATTATTTGGCCATAAGAAAAAATAAAATCTTTCCATCT
The DNA here is from genome assembly GCF_036562045.2 of Rhinolophus sinicus. Classification (NCBI taxonomy): domain Eukaryota; kingdom Metazoa; phylum Chordata; class Mammalia; order Chiroptera; family Rhinolophidae; genus Rhinolophus; species Rhinolophus sinicus. The sequence continues at coordinate 4,277,120 of NC_133759.1, read as the reverse complement.
GCAACAATATGGATGGACCTAGAGGGTCTTGTGCTGCATGGAGTAAGTCAGACAGACAAAGACAAATGCCATGCGATTTCACTTATATGTGGAACCTAAAGAACAAAATAAATGAACAAAACAGAAACTAACTCATAGGTAGATACAGAGAACATCTTGATAGTTGGCAAACAGGAGGGTATCTGGGGGGCTGGGTGAAAAAGGAGAAAGGATTAAGAAGTACAGATTGGTTGTAACAAAGTCACAGGAATGTAAAGTAAGCATAAGGAATACGGTCAATATTGTAATAGCTACGTATGGTGTCAGATGGGGACTAGATGTATCAGGGTGATCACTTCATAAGTTATATAAATGTCTAATCACTATGTTGTACACTAGAAACTAACATAACATTGTAAGTCAACTGTAATCGAAAAATAAAAATTTAAATGCCATGAGGTTTTAAGTTTTTGTCACTTTAATTTCTGTTTTCTTACCTGCATGATGAGAAGGACAATACCTGTCTGGCCCTGAGCGGAGGTCTCTACGTACCATTTCCTACACAAAAGAACTAGGGTTCCTTAGAGAAAAAGCTGAGTCCAGGTCTGGGACAAGAAATATATATAAGCCTGGAACCCCCCGTCACACTGAAAGCAAGAAAGCTACCGAAGACGACTGGGGTTGTGTCTTTTGAACCAACTTGAATAGTCTCTCTCTCTCACTCGCTGAGCAAAGATGGACAATTTGAACATAAATAAGGTGAGTACACAAAGTGAAACATATAAAATGTGTTTAAATCTATGAGTTCAGAATGATCCCAACAAAAAACATACATATTGGTCATTTTGGTGTTGGGTGTCTCAACAGTGGCACTGGTGATATTTGGGATAATTATGTGTGGTGGACGCCATGCAATGAGTTGTAGGCAGCTCAGCAGCCTCCTTGGCCTGTAACCATTGAATGTCATTAGCACCCTCGTTCCAAATGTGACAACCAAAAATGTCTCCAGATATTACCCAGTATCCCCCAGTTAAGAACGATTACCAGGGATCATGCTAGAGAATCAATTCCTTATTTTTGAAAACTAGTAAAATACAAAGAAGATTCAAGTACTGATCCTGTCTTTCTTATATGAACTACATCCCAGGGAACCAAAAACTAAGTGGAGAAAATTTCTTTTCATAAAACATCCCAGCTATAAATGAAGAAGGAAACATAGAGTGAGGACTTTTGCAACTACAAGTAAACTGACAGATCGCAGGAATGCGCAGCAGTGGTTACTAGTCCCACAGAAGACACAGCCAAACATATCATGTCATATACTCCCCTGAGTGAAGTTCACAAAATAGACTTGGGAAAACAAAAAAGAACCAGACTCTGATCAAGCTTCCAGCCTCCACATCTAACTGCCAAAGTGTGGTACATATAGGGGACAAAGGGACAAGTTCAACTACACCACCCTGATGCAGTTAGCCAAATCCAACTGTGGGAAAACACATCGCCCAGTTTCTTCAATGACCAAAAAAAAAAGCATGGAGAAAAAGAGGTGTAATAAAAAATAATAAAGACATATCAACCATTTATAATATATCGACCTTATTGGAATCCTAATTCAGAATGTTAAAGATGCATCTATAATGTGTAAATACACATATACGTATATATCAAGAAAGTGAGAACACAGACTTGATTAAAAAATGTTTTGCTTTTTCTTGAGATGGATAATAGTATTGTGATTAAGTTTTTTAAAACAGTCCCAACACTAGGGATACGGACTAAAACACAGATGAACCAGTATGTCTGGGACCTGCGTGCCTCAGCCAAGGTGAGAGGAGTGTGTCTGAGAAGACAGAGGAGCCAAGTACTGCAACCCCCGCGAGCGGTGAGGAGTCAAGAGGGGCCCGTGATACTCACATCTCTGCTAGTCCATGGTCCAGATTTTCTATAGTTGAGGTTCCCTTGCAAGTGCAAACAGAAAAGAGTGCCTGGCCCTCACTATCTCACGGGATTAAGTTACTTAGAAGAACAAATGAGAAATTTTATATTTAAATGATTACTAGGCTTTACCTCTGTAATAAGATAGCTAACCTTTGAGCAGTGCTTCTATTTAGTTCTCTTAAAAAAAAAAAAATTAAAAACCAGTATAAACCGAATGAGGAAACCTGGACTCTGTGATGGTGATGGAACCTCAATAACACTTTTTTTTACCCTAGTGATTCCATACACGTCACCACTCACATGAAACCCCATCAAACGTACGGCCACCTTTGGAAAAATGAAGATGCACCTGTCTACGTAACATGAAAAAATGCTCAAGATACAGAGTGCAAACGGCAAGGTACCAAACAGGAGGTACTGCAGGCGTCCCTTTTTATGCAATATAAATATACACATTCTTTCAACATATGTGTGTATGGGGTGGGGGGTAGTCTGAAACCCTAATCTTGGATGGTGGGGTTGAGGGTGACCGATTTTGCTGCTTGTCTTTGTTTCCTAATGTTTTACTACAACTAAATATGCACATCTTGTGCAATAAGTAACAAAACGCATGTTTGTGAAAAGTTTGTACAAACGAAAGGGCCGCTTCAGTTATGGGGCAGCCCTTATCTTGAACTTCCTGTTCCCAAAGGTGACGCTCGGTAGCAGAGCCTGACTCCTCGTGTAACTCCTTGAAATAAGCCTGGACAGACTGCACAGTCAGAAGGTGTGTGTTGACGATAAACCCGCAAGAAGACCACTAGGTTCTTAGAATTTGCTGTCCGAACCAACTGTAGGTTCACCTGTTTATCAGAGGATTGCTTTCTGACTGAAGTGAATTATGATCCCAGGTAAGTCACATGTTTAACCAGACAGTCTAGAAATCTGGGTCTCAGCCCCCACCAAGTTCCAATCTGATATGTGATCGTGACGTCCTCACTGGTCTCTTCAGAGGACAACGTCGTCCCGTGAGGCTGAGCACAGCGAGAATTCTGTGCGAGTTGAGAACCCCTCGGGGAAATACATCGTTGCCAGCCTGCACAAACCTGGACGACCTGCCCTTGACTCCCTCCCCCTCCGCTGCAGGCCCCTGGCCTTCTCGCCCGCCCCAATGGGTCACTCCTGCTCCCAGCTCAGGGCCTCTGCACTTGCTGCCCTAGCCCTTTGGGACACCCTGTCCCCCACATATCTACTCGGTCAACCCCCTCAGCCCCCTCGGCACGTTAAAGGGCCCTTCCCTGGTCACCCCACCCCCACCCCCCGTGCTCCTTTATCCCTGTTACTCTGTTTTCTTCTTGTCATTGTTTTTTCTTTTTTTTGGTAGTAAAATATACATATGTAACATAAAATTTACCATTATAACCATTTTTAAGTGTACAGCTCAGTGGAATTAAGTACCTTCACACTGTTGTGCAACCATCACCACCATCCATTTCCAGAGCTTTTCCATCTTCCCAAAATAAAACTGTCCCCATTAAACAAACTCTCCATTTCACCTCCCTTCACCCCGACAACCACTCTTCTCTTCTGTCTACGGATGTGACTGCTCTGGGTCCTCTTATAAAAGGAATCACGCACTACTTGTCCTTTTGTGTCTGGCTGCTTTCACTTAGCGTGACGTCCTCAGGCTCCATCCATGTCATCGCACGTGTCAGAACCTTATTACTTTGTAAGGCTGAGTGACATTCCACTGTATGTGTACACGCTGTTTATGTCAGTAGACACCTGGGTACTTTCCATCTTTCGCCTGCCGTGAATCACGCTGCTATGAGCGTGAGTGAACCAGTACCTGACGGAGTCCCTGCTTTCAGTTCTTTGGGATGCACACACGCAGGTGGAAACGCTGCATCATCTGGAAATTCTGTGTTTCATTTTGTGGGGAGTCACCACATTGTTCTCACAGCAGTGACACTATTTTACCGCATGACGGTCCCAATTTCTCCCTCAACACTTATCTCCTGTTCCCCTTACGCCGCTGGGGTTTTCTCCATAGCATTTACGACTGTCTTACTACAATACCTCCTATGTGCACGGGCTGCCTCCTCCCAACTAGGAGTTGAGCCTCTTGGCCACAGGACTTTCACTGCTGGATCCCCGGCACCTGGAACGCACCTCGGCACAAAGTGGATGCTCAATGAAGGAAGAAACCCTTGGACCAAAACAACTCTGGCTCCTTGAATCGATTTATCACACTAAATGCCTTAAACTACGTCCAGCTGACATAGTTCAATGAGATGTAGCCAGGAGGTGATGGCTTCAGAGTCCTTCCAGCTCATGAGCAATAACCTCAGAACCACAGACACGATGACAACTGGCAGAAACCATAAAGATCCTGTCCGTCATGTCACTGGCTTCAAGCCTCAATTAACTTCATCAAAAGAGCCACGCAAACACTTCAAACAGCACAAGTGAGCTAAACAATTGGATGCACTTCCAGGGAATAAAGGGCCTGCGAACGCAATGTGTTTTATTTTAAAAGATCAAACCAACAGCAAACAAGATGGGACACTGGCCTTGTGCGGACTCCCTAATTAGATGGATCCATGGACAGCTTGACCTAGAAACCTAACTCCAGACCTACTTTTATTTATTTTTTTTCTGTTGTTCATATTTGGTGTTTGTTGTTTCACGTTGGTTTGTTTTTTAAGAGCTGCTTGTAAAGAAATGAGAGTTTCCATGAGATCATGATAAATGAGCAAAACAGCCATGTGATGTTTTTCTCTGGAAGTCAGTTGGTTCTACACCATTGGGTTAGAAGTTTCTTTCCTCTCTCTCACTTTAATACCTTGGTCTTCCTGAGTTGAAAATATTTTGAGGAAAAAGGCACCAGATGTGTCTTGTTGGGTTCATCTATTTCTTCTCCTCTAAGCAACCATTCTGTCCCTCATTCCTACAGAAAAGATGCCAATTCCCTCAGAGGCACCACTTTGTTGGCACTGTAACACCTTGTCACCCCAACAACTTCCACGGGGCTCAAAGGCCAGGTGTGATTCAGTGAGCGTGATGAACTTTCCCTGCCTGATAAGAAGGAGACCTTGACAGGATATTCTGTTCTGATTTGAATTTAGTCAAAGAGTGGGTCGTACTTTACACACACACATACACAAACACACACACACACGGAAAAAATGAAAAAGTGTTCTGCGCAACCGGCCACAACACACACTGAAGGGTATGTGAAAATATTTCGACATTTCACAGTTCAGACTCACTGCGATTTAAACTTTCAAGTTATTCAGGTGGCGGGAGGCCTGATTCCTTTAACCTGCTCAGATGCCTTGATTGAAATGATCAAGGTGTTTTTCAAGTATGAGCAGAACCTGAAGCTGAGCTCAGACAACGGTTCCTCGTGATTTGGTTTGGTTTCTTTTACTCTCATTCACGCTTTCAGCACACAGCTTTCCAAAACAAACTCAGAACAACCAACACCTCCTTAAATATCCACACTTAACCCCACACCTGTGGCTACATTGTTTGCTGCTTACATCAAGGTAAGTATTGTTCATTCATCATTGGTGGGACATACGCAAGAGTTATTTCATCAATAGCAATGCGCTTATTTTTCCTAGCTTCTCCCTCACCACCACCACCCAACTTAGGTGCATTTGTGGGCCCAGAAGAGTCCCCCAGCCTGTGGCTTTCATTGCGTACTAGCTACGAGGCAAGTGATTTCACTCTGCAGCTCAGCTTCCTCACCTGAGCCTGACTCCCAGGGCTTCTGTGATAGATGGCTCGGAACCTGACTTACAAGTACTTAATGTGTCACTATTATTACTTTCAGCAACCAGTTCTAGAAGAGTCTGTGGACCAGTTTCTCCTGGCCTGTTAGCTTACTCAGAAAAGGGAGACTAAACCCAGTCCTTGGACTTTTGAGTGCCCATGGAGCCATGTGAGTCACCAGAACTCCAAAAAGGAACTGGACCTCACACATCCAAATGCCTTCCAATCTACCCGCACTCCCGAGGATCTTATCAACAGGAAACAAAAGCACTCTACCACCATAATGAAGTGTCTGGCTTTTCTTTCCTAATTAGAAAAGCCCAAAGATTGTAGCCCAGGGAACAGCTAAATATTTAGAACGCTATAGAAGTTACTAAAAGCCAGCCCTCCTTTCCACCCCCCACCCTATTACCCTGTTGTTTACCCTGTTCCATTTCAGAAGGAAAAACCCGAGGACCGAATCTGCAGCAATGGGAATGTACATGTACCCGTTCAAACTCCCTTTCTCGAAGCGCATTCTGGCCATTTTGGAGGGAAAACCAAATGGGAGCTACTTGTGTTTGCAGACAAATGCTACCCTTGGCTCATATCCCAAGACAGGCACCTGACAACAGGAACCCGTCAGATCCCTCGACATTCAGATGGCTTCAAGTCAAGGGCTGGACGCTATCTGATGCTTCAAGAACTAACTTCCCTTTTCAAAGTTCTAATTCTTTCTATTTGCCAGCAACCACTTTCATTTCTTGCAGTCCAACCTACTCTGATTAAACACACATTCACAGTAAGAAAAAACAAAGTGACTATTTTTGAAAGAGAGAAGCGGTTGATTTTTGCTTTCGTATCTTGGCAGATGAGCCGCACTGCCACCCTCAGAATTTAAATCATCAGCACACTGCCTGGCAAGTTCCATTTCCACCAACGGGCACCCCTTTGCTCCTTTCCATGGCTTTTCCCCTGCTCTCCTAAACCTTGAGGCAGCTCCCATTCCCAGCTGCAGCCAAAGAGCTGGGCAGGACTGACCCCTGGGTGTCCCCTGCTCCCTCAAGCCCCCACCAGAGGCAGTGACAGGTTATGAAGACAGAGCCAGAGTTTCCTTTTCGTTCCTACTCCCCATCTCCGTGGCTCATTAGAGGGGATTCAAAACAGGCTCGGAACAAACACTCATTGAATGCAGCCTGCAGGCTTCCACACTCACCTGACGGTCGTCAGGGACCTGATGCCCGAACTGGCTCAGCCAGGTGTGCGAATCCCGCTCCTCTGCGCTCAGCTCCTAAGGATTTAGAAAAAAAGGCTGCGTGTGAGACCACGAGGTAGGTCCCTAACAAATGCTCCAAATTTCAGGCTTCCACCTTCTTTAACCTGCTTCCTGGAGAGAACCCCCACCCCAAGCCGCAGCTGACAGGCAGGTTGGTGGGATCACGTGGGCGAGGAGCACAGGTAACTTCGGGTACTTACTTCCAGTAAGTAACTGACAAGCGAGGCTGGGCTCGCACGGGCTTGGAACGTGCCTGGGGCCGGACCCAGGGGAAGTGCCCGGCCGATCCCCGAGCACTTGCTTCCCGCAGCCGAGGCCGAGCATCCGAAGCCCGCGTCCTCATTGGGCCTGAGCTGCGTCCACACTTCATTCCTCACCGCTCCCCCGCGGTTCTTCCGTTTTTTTCAAACCCTCCCCACTGGGGCCCCCACACAGCATTATTCTCCCAACCGAGCTGCTCGAGGGAGGGCTGCATTTAAAGAAAGATGGTTTCCTTGAGCGGACTCACATATGACACCCCCACAACTCCCACCCACCCCCACCAACACACACAAAACCCCTATTTCCTGCAGTTGCTGCTGCAGTTTCCAACTTGGGGGGCTGCCATTCCAGTCCCGACTGGGTGGCTTTCAAAGCCAGTCCCTGGACTCCAGAACGTTGTCTTTACCTCAAATGAACCTCCCCCACACACACAAAAAAAAATGCTCGCAGAAAAAGAACCCCCCAATGCACGCAAGTGCTTGCAAATCCACCGAGAACTCCCAGAGTAGGGGGCAGAAACTTGTGCGTCGGGGGGACGGCACCAACTCCCCGCGCCCTCAGCCCGGTCCCCGTCGCTACCTTGGAGCCCGAGGAGCCACGCCGGTTTGAGGGAGCAGAGCGAGGAGAGGGGTCAGCAGCCGCTGGGTAATTCCATGCTCGCGAAGAAGGCGCTCGTTCCGTTAGGATGGAAGCGAACACCCACACCTCCTTTTGGCGTGGCTTTCTCTCTCCACCCTCTGCCTTCTCCACCACCACCTCCTCCTCCTCGCCTCCCGCCCCAGCGAGCCTGCGGGAGCGCTTCAGCAGCACACACACATGCTTACTGCACTTTGAAGCGGCTCCCGGCGTCTTATATAGGCCGGCAAGCTCCCTGGGCAATGTAGTCCGAGGCGGAGGTCACGGCGGCGCCGCGGGCTGCCGGATGGACTACAAGCCCCAGAATCCCTCGGGCTCCAGGATAGGCTCTAAATAGACGAGGGCGGGGAGGGGCGTCCTGCGGGGCGTCCCGGCTGCGAACTCTGCTCTTGGTTTGCAGCTGGCTGGGCTTGGAACACGCCACCCAAGACAGCCACCCCTGGGGGGCGCCCCTAACCTTTGGGGATCCTCCTCCTCCAGCCGCCCCCTTTCCCTTAAACCCAGGTATTGCTGGGAGCCGGGGGTGGGGAACAGCTCGGCTTTCTGCTTTGGGAAGTTTTTACAAGCTGGTACCCTCCCTCCTCCTCCTCCCGCCTGGAGTCCAGAGCCAAGAATTTCAGAAATCCGGGGCACAACAACGCCAGTGTTTGTGGTCAAGGATTAAAGGCGCGAGGTTGTCTTTATTTAATGTGCTCGGTTTACGCAGGAAACTAAGTCTGGAAGCGACGGTCCACGCACGCGGGGGACACGCAGGCAAGTGGCTCGAGAGCACTTTCCTAAGCTGAACCGCGCGTGCCCTTCCTCGCCCCGCAGGAGGTAAAGCACACGAGCTCTCCTTCCCGGGCACAAATAGAGCAGCCGTGTGGCGACTTGCCCGCGCTGAGTTGGGGACGCGGAGAATAAATACAGACCGCGACCTCGGTCCTGACCCTGCTTCAGGCAGACCCTCTACTCCTGGGAGCTCAAATGCTTAAATAAATAAACCGCAAACGAGAAAAACAGGGCTTGCGAGACAGCCTTTTGCGCAGAGGTGCGCCTGCAGGCGGGGCGCCCCGCGCAGCTCCGACGGGCGTCAGGGACCAGGTGGGTTTCAGCCCCTACCAAGAAGGGCCTGCGCTCTGGGCTACAGGCTGCTTCGTGCTGGGCTTTTGGAAAGAGGGCAAGGGCTGAGCTCCCGTCCTCAGACGACGTGCATTCATTCCACAAACGTTTCCTGAGTGTCTGCTGTGTGCCGTGCACTGTGCTAGGCGCTGGGGCACGGCGGTGAGCCAAAACACGTCGCAGCATCCCGGCAGGCGCATAGGGTCTGCTTTAGAAATAATAATAATAGTAATAGTAATAGACCGATTTTTATTGAACCCAGACTGCGTGCACTTTTCGTGCATCGTGTTACTTGAGCTTTAACACCCCTTAAGCAAGTGTTTTCATCCCTATGTGATAGGTGCACACCGAGGGCTCAGAGAAATTAACTGATTTCCCGAGATGACGCGGTTAGTTAAGTCGTGCAGCCTGCATCCCAGTTCCCGCCTGGGAGTGTACTACGTCCTCGTCTTTGGGGAAATCCGTCCGCACTGCCTTAAGCGGCCTCCCTCGCCACTTTAGAAGCAGCCGCTGAGCCCGTGGGCAAGTCCTTTTCATCTCTTTGCCCCAGTTTTGCCATCTTAGGAGAAAACCATTTGAATTTCACTACTTTCTATCAGGATTGCTTGATATAGAGTCAACAGTCTTGTGAAGCTTCAGGAACCAATTAGGGGAGCACCATAGCTAATAACTATTACTGACATAATAATGCCAAAAATAACACCTAGCATTTATTGGGTACATGCCATGTGCCAGGCATTGTTCTAAGTTCTTTCTGTATATTATCTCATGAAATCCTATTAATGAATCCTTTTTTTTTACTTACGGGAAAACTGAGGCACAGAGATGTTAAGTAACTTCCCCAAAGTCACACAGGGGGTGGGCTGTCTGACTCCCAAACCCTGGACCTTAACTACTACCCGTCACAGCCTCCCCAATGTAAACATTTGCATTGTATGTATCTGCTCATATAATCAGTTCATACCCATCCAGGAATGGGCAAAGCTCTGCAGTACACAGAGTTCATGTCTATTATAGTCCCTCTTCCCCTCCTCTCTTTTAGCACTGTCCCCTGGTCACTAGGCACTAAAGCTACGCACCTGATGCCTCAAGCTACCACTCCCCATCCTCAAGAAACTCCCCCATCTTGTAAAAACAAAGGGGTCCACCGCTTTCCCATCTGTTCCCTCTCCTTTTCCCCCATGAAAACAAACCATTTTTAAAGGGTTTTTGGCTCTCTTTTTTCAACAAATTCACCAAATCAATCTATGCTGATAGAACTGGTAAATACTAAAAGGGTAATTATTTCATGTGCTTCTAATTCAGAAACACAATGAAATTTTAATGTGGTTCTTCTGAAGAGAACTTGGCCTTGCTTGAGAGCTGGAGTGGGGTGCTTTTCATCCTCACCATACAGTGGACACTGGAGCCTTAGCAACTTTATCCACTGTCTTCCCTCCCACATCACAAGTTTCACTGAAGGCAGAGACTGTTTTATTCGTGCTTGTGTTCTCTACCTCCCCAATCCAGCAAACTTTCATCCTCTGTCTGCACATTTTAGTAGATAATGTGAAAAAAGAAAAAAGTTTGTTTAAAAGAAATGTTTTAACAGGAGGTGTGCCATACATACGGTGGGCTAGGTGAACATATTTTTTGAACGCACAAATCTTGTAGCCCACCCACATCACACACTGTTTCCTCACCTGTGCGTATGTGTGAATGATCCCATTCAACAGGTTGCAATTGGCATCAGGTTCTAGAAGCTATCTGTTCACTAGAAAGTAGTTTGGCACATTTTGCTGTGATGCTAAGAAGTTCTCTGTGAGGATGTATGATTGATGATGACGTATGTCATTCAAAAAAACAAAAAGGCCACTGCCCAACTCATTCCCCATTATCAATAGAGGGAAAAGGGTTTCTTTTTCTTGGAAAAATTTGCTAGACCTGTGCTTCCCAACACAGTCGCCACTAATCATTTTGTCACTTAAGATGTGGCAAACTGAGACATGAACCAGGTGTAAAATATATGTTGAGTTTCAAAGCCTTCGTACAAAAAAGAGCAAACTATCTCATTAGTAATTTTAACGTTGATCACATGTTGAAATGATAATACCTGGGATCTATTGGGTTAAATAAAGTAGATTAAAATTCATTTCACCTGCTTTTCTTTTTACTTTTTTTTAATGAACTAGGAAATTACAAAGTGACATGTGTGACTCATGTGCTTTTGGACAACGCTGGCCTGGAAAACCAAGAACCTGATTCCACAGCTCAGATTCCGAATGATGACCAGCCCTGGACATTGCCACTTATTACTTTGCCCTGGTCAATGCCCATGCAGGGAAGTGGGAGGGCTTTGTAGAATCAGCATAATGTCATAGTCTGAGCAGAAGTGGGAAGAACATCTGAAACCAGCACACCAGCCTACCCCACGGGAAACCAGACAAATAGAAACAGGGACTCATCAGCACTACACAGCTGAAAACTGTATCCGAATGACCTGCCGAGAAGCCCGTCCTCAAACATTACCCTGATTAAGAGAGCAAGATATGCTGGAGAAAGCAGGGGTCAGAAAAAGTGGGCTTGACATCCAGCTGCACCCTCACCTCCACGTCCCCCTAGCCAGGCACCTAACCCTGCCAAGACTCCGTTTTATGATAGCGTGAAGCCGCTACTCCTTGCCCTGCTCACCTCACTGGATCAAACGAGTCATTGGACATGAAAGGGCCCTGCAAGCTCACTGAAGCTATACCGAAGTCAGAGAATGCGAGCAACAAGCATGGAGAAAATGCTGATGTCCTAATGCAGTGCTCGGCTCCAAACCACACTTCAGATGATAATCCCAGGTTTCTCTTGGGCAAAAGATTTGAATCGCCTATAGCTGTCCCATGAGCCTGGCGTGCTTCAATTAATAGCTTCTCCAGGTCACTCTGTCATCAGCACAGAACGACTGACACTAAAGTCGTAGACTTCAATCTATTTTTTGGCGCAGGTGTGTGATAAACCGCCATTGCACCTGAGAACTATCAGTAAAGAGAAATAGCTACTGTACAGCCAGTCCTCCGACTCGTCTCTCCCGGTCATTGCTAACTGCGTGTGGTGGCGGGATGGAATCCCAGCCCTTTCTGAGGATCTTATAAAACCCATGGACATCTGCACAGCACAACACAGATATGCAAAATGTTAGCAGCAGTTCTTGCAGTTTCTTGTACCAGTCCCCCAAAATTCACTGGTAGACATTCCCAGAAGACTAGATTATCTTTCAGCGGCATCTTTGTGATATTGTCTCTCCAACCAGATAAACTCCTTGAATATAGGGACCAGATCCTATATTTGTGTACCCTTCTAATATCTAGCTCAGCTCCGGCTAGGTGACTATTGGAGCCACAAGGGTGACCAGAAGAAGTGATCCATAGATGCACAACAGCCCTACTTGAGATGGGAACAGTGTAGTTGGTGTTTGAACAAGAGCAGAAGACACCAGTTTGCTGTGGAGCCAAGAAAGGTAAGATGTGTTTCCCGATCCCAAGCTCTGGGCATCCTGTGAGGCCGAGGGAAGCCAGAACAGGGAGCAGCCCTACACTCACCATCCTTGTCTGGAGCTTCAAAGAGGCTGCTGGTCAGTAACCTTGCACGTGGAGGGACCATGGACACATCGCCAGTGATGTAGGATCCAGAAGGCAACATAGTAGCTACAGAAGAAGACAAACATAAACAGTTACTACCACTTTATACCACATGGAAGTGACGGCGATACCATCTCTGATTTTGCTGCCGACCTCGTCTGGGACCATGTAAGCAGACAAAGAACACGATTACTTTCTTTCTTCCACATTCTCTGCCTGTGAAACATGCAGCACCGTTTCACATGTTATTACCTGGGTAATAAGTACCCAGGGCTGATTATCCACTCAGACACCCTCCCCCACCCCGTCTCCTGCTTCACATCGGCAAGACTGTCATCCTAAATTGCTCTGGGAACCGAGCGGGATCTGGAGACTTGAGGAAGTCTTGGAAAAGGCCTTATTATCTTAGCTGAGTGTTTGAACTGAAAGGAAATCTGGTTGTCAAAAGAAAAACAGAAAGCTCTTTTTACAGAAGAATTCAGCTAGTACATGTAGAAAGAAGAATAAAATTAGAAAATCACCATTTTGCAGCTTCCAGTGTATGAATTTATTTAGACAAAGGTATCAATAGATGCCAAACCCCCAGGATGAAAGGTTGGTAGGAACAGGATATTGATATGGTCCTAAACATCAGCCCCCATGCTGCCCACTAATTATGAAGCGAAAAATGGAGCTTTACAGTGAAGAAGCAGTATGGCTGTCTCCCACATTAGCCAAGTGATCAAGCCGACCACCAACAATACTGGGACAAGCAGATAGGCTTTGAATCCTGATACAATTCTATAAGTAGCACCCAACATCACATATGAAATGTTCTTGCCAGAAATATTTGAGGATGCCACCAAACATACCCAGAATGTGGGGCATTCCACAAGACTATGGGCCTGGGCTCTTAAAAAAAATCAGCGTCATGAAAAAAGAAAAAATGGCGGGAGAACTATTTAGATTAAAAAAGACTGAAACAAACATTGTAATGAAATGCAACATGTGACCCTCGATTGGCTCCTAGATTAAAAGAAATACAGAAATAAATCGATAGAAGACATTTTTCAGGAACTGGAAAAGTTGGCATCAACACTATATATTAAGGAAAAGTGTAGAATTATTAGTTTTCTTAGGTGTGATAATGGTATTGTGATTATGTAGGAGAATGTGCTTTTCCATAGGAAAGGTACCATAAAGTATTTAGAAGTGGAACCTCATGATGTCTGCGTATCTATTTAATCCAAAGTATATACATAAACATATATGTGTGTATATATGTATATAAATGTATTTATACTTATTCAAAAAGCTATCTACAATCTTGCCACATTAATAGATATTTCTATGACCATCTTTGTGGTCATTTTACAGTTATGCTTGAGAGTTACTTTATCTTTGAAAGTGATAGTTAAGTGCAAGAAATTATTTTTTAAATCTACATTTAACGTTTTAGGTAAAATGCAAGATAAGCTGGGTACTATATAGCGAGGCACCTTTAGTGTCAGCAGTCTCCAAGTCATGAGGAATCCGATTGTTGCAATGTATCCTTCTTAGGGTATTTTCAAGTCAACCAGGAAAGCAAAGGGAATTGTGCATGAGAAAAGGGAAGTGGGAAGCTTGAGAATTTTCAGAGGCTTCATTTGGTCCCTCTCCTGGGAAAGTGATTTAATGACCAGTAGACCTAATCAGTGACCCAGCACTGACTTGCACTCAGTTTAGTTACCAGGCAAGCAGAATAGAGAGCTGTTTCACATCCTGTGCTGTATCAGTGTCCCCAGACTCAAGCAACGTTGCTGCTTCCTTTTGTTCCCACTTAATTTTGTTCCCAGATTTAAAGAAATAGTTCCCTCTAATTGTAGTTTTAGGATATGGGTAACCTATACCATCAGTTGAACCCAGATGGAGAGTTTGAGGTCAATCCTTCATAAAGCAGATTCGTTAGGGAGAGTCAGCCCAGGAAGAGGGGTCGGAGAGGATGGGGGACAGGTGGAGGGCTCTCTATAGGAACACTTGTTTTGTTGGTTCCTTAAGGGCTTGGCTGTATACGAAATCGGTACTACGCCCTCTACAGGTGCTGTGCTTGTCTCCGGGGAGAGGAGCAAAGACCCGGTCGAGTGCAACATGCTTTTGCTGTCTGCCTTTCTCTCTATTGCTACCTTCCTTCCACCCTCCAGAGGAATCTCAAACACCGTGTTTGGAGGGTAACAAAGAGGAAGATTGGCTGCTTCGTAATCCTAGCTTGTAGTCCTCAGCTTGTCTTTCATTCCGTTTCCCTCATTATTGCTTCTTTCCAGTAATATTTTGCAGACCTAGCATCTGTGACCCCGGACATTGCCTGGGTGCTGTCTGAGTCCTCTGGCCTGCCTTCCTTCCTCACCATCCATCCGGCACCTGACGGTTCACCCTGGACTATTTCTCCTTTAAAGGTATGCATTGTCAAGACGACCCTTTGTCACTGAAACACTTCTATTGACCATAATAAAGCAAGTGAGGGAGGGAAATAGCTTCTTCTAAGTAGTTTCTCTTCTCAACACTCTCCCAGACAAGCCCTTTTATTTACATTTATAACTGTGTCACCTCTTAGGAGAAGAAGGAGAAGGAAGCAGAAAGTGTGTATCTAGTATTTTCAAGGCAGTTTAAGTCTCACTCGACACCTGAAATACCTTGGGAAACAGACAAAATTGGCTACCTCTGGAGCCAATGAGCCCTTCTGTAAAGATCAGTGCTCCTTCGGGGGAAAAATTAAGTATATATTAATAGTACTCTTATCATCAAAAATAAATAAGGATAGTTAAAAGGGAAAGATTATTGTTTCCAAAAGAATCTCACTCACAGGAAAAGCAAGTTTCTAAGTTTCTGAGTATACTGTTTTGTACCTGAATGAGGAAATGTTGTAATAGCCTCAATGAAAAGATTTCCATGGAGGAACAAGCACTAAATAGATCTGGTCTTTCCAAAAAAAAAAAATGGTTCAGGTGAGTATCTGCTAATTATATTTAATTTGTGCATTATTGAATAATCAGTTGGCCTTCAGAACAAGGAAAATGTTTAACTTTCTCTGGTTATGGAAAAGTTCACTTGGTGTGAGAAGTAGGGTGAGAGAGAAGCTGCTGTTAGAAAAATCTTTGTGTTACGCTTGTCCTTGCTTTAAAAAAAAAAAAAAAGATTGTGTACCTTCTGATCCCAAATCAGTATGAGAAAGTAGGTTCCCAGGTTAAATTAGCCATCATTCTTCTTCCACTTAACTTATTTTCAGAGCATTATCACAAGGGAAGAGGTACGAATATTAAAAAGAAAAGGGAGAAAAAAAAGACTTCTCGTAATGCTAATCTGTATTGGAACAAGGTTTTGAAGCAATGGTGTGGCACTTGGTGACATGCCAATCCATACTACAAAGTAAAGGAAGAAGAAAAATACTTCCATGTGTTTTGTGGAATAACCCAGTCAGCAAGTGATTAAATTCTGATTAATTGCAGCCATTAAAAATGGATCTTATTTTGTGTCACTATTTCATTTAAAATGTAGTCAAAGCAGAAAAATCTTGGGGGAAATGAGGAAACTGTAGAGTTTGCCTTTAAAGTCCATTTTTGAGGGAAAGAAATCGTGGGTTTCTATCATTCCCCCATAGAGAAGAAACCTGTTCAGGAAGCAAAGGAAACTTTTTGTTCATAGGATGGGACACCCTGCTAACGACACATATTGGGCAAATGTTGGCATCCATAAAACACACAGTAGCAAAGACAGTGGGCAGATTTGGGTAGAACTTAGAATACATGGGTGGCTTTCAGAATAATCTCCAGTGCTATGTTCTTTGATTCCCTGGGTTCCCCAGTTTCTCCTACAAAGCCTAGCACATGGTGGACACTTAATATATATTTGTCATATAGACCCCCATGGAGTCCATATATTCCTTAGCGTCTCTATTTGCATGGGCTATCTGGGTCTCTAAGGGTCCATTAAAGTGATCCTGGAGATCCCTAAAGAACTATAAAGAAACTAAATGGTCCTCATTATTTAATATGTAACTGTATATATTAAGAGAAATTCATTCATTCACATTTTTTTTTTGTTAAATTAAGATACATCCAGTACTAACTAGTAAGTTCTCTGTATCCTGGACAGGCCAGTCCTCAGAAGCCGACCATGCCTGCAAACAGCGTGGCGTCAACATGCCTGGATTCTCACGCCCCAGGTAGGTGTCCACCCAAGAGAAATGAAAACACCTGTGCACTCAGGTCCATAGCAGCAATATTCATAATAGGCAAGAAGTGGAAACAAACCCAAATGTCCATCAACTGATGAACAGATAAACAAAACGTGGGCTATCCATACAATGAAATATTATTCCGCCATTAAAGAACTAAATTACTGACACAGACATAGAGCATGTTATGTGAAGTGAAAGAAACCAGTCAAGATGGGTACATGTTATATGGTTCCTAAATGTCTAGAATGGACAAGTCTATACAGACAGAGAGGGGATGAGCGTTTGCCTGGGGCAGGCAGGGAGGGGGTGCAAGCAAAAGTATTTAATTAAATAGCTGGTTATATGAAGTTATTTAACAACATGCAGTCCTCCTGTTGAAAGGGAAATTGTATAAAAGGATACTTGATAGTGAAAATTTTAGCAATGCCACCCCCCCCTTCACTCGAGTGATCTACTCAGTCCCTTCTTTTGCCAATGAAGGAACAGACACCTAAAGATCTGCAGGTGCTTCCAGATCACAGAGCCAAACAGAGGCCCTGCGGGGATGAGAGGCCTGGTTTCCTGACCCCAGGGGCGACCGGTTCACCGACTCGGATCACCACACGGGTGTTACTAAACTAACTTAGCAAACTTCCCATGTTCTCTTAACCAGCTCTGTACTCTTCTTCGTATGCTTCAAACAGAAGGCCCAATTAAAGTCCTAAGTCTGCTTACTTCTTTACTGCATATTTTTATTATACTAATTTTACTGTACAAACGGTAATACATCCACTATTTATTGTAGTGGGGTTTTATTCCACTGAGTTACTGGCTGGTCCATTCCTGCGGCCATGTTTCACCAGGGACCCTTCTCTATGGGGACATCACAAGAAGGTCCTGGTTTCCCAATGACCCGACCTGTTCTTCCCTTGCTGTGACCCAGAGAAAGAATTCCCCATAGTGGAAGGACAGTGGAGTCGTCCCAGGGGCGACTTACGTTGTTTTTTACATGATTGTAACACCAATTATCCTAGAACTGGGAGGGGAAAAAACCCTCCAAACCCTTCCTTTCTTGTCAGATTTCCCAGAGGAGTGAGCATGGCACAGTTCCTTTTTCTTTTCTGCAATTATTTTCAGATTAATTTGCTGCTGGCCCAGTTTATTTCTATTCATTTCTAGAGCCATTGCATCACACCTAAATGAGTTTCCTCTTTCTATTGTTAGACGAATTTTCTCAAAAGATTTGAAAACTTTCTGCTTCCTCTTTATTCTGTTTTGTGGGTGAAGCATTTTATTCAGACTCTTCCTCCAGGTGTCCTCTTGAGTTACAAAGTTAAATGGTATTTCGTGGGTGGGAGACCTTGAGAAATGTTGACAGTTGTAGGAGCCAGTTTCCGAGCCGACATTTATTTCCTGCCATTGGCTTATCCAGGGATGTGCCTCTGGTGTTTTGCGTGTTACACTCAATAACTTGTCCTTACTCATCATAACAACGGTGAGCTCATTATACCAGAAACCATTTAGCGAGGTCTTACTATGTGCTAAGTGCTTTACAGAGATCATTCTAGTTAATCCTCTTCATGGTCTTAAGAGCTGGGTTTTATTAGCCCTCCTAAGAAGATAGATGAAGAAAGCGAAGAATTTCAAAATTTAAGTACATTGCCCAAGATCGTTCAGCTTGTAAGCTGCAATGACTGCCTGAGTCCTAATTCCCCGCGTTCCCATGCTTCTCAAACTGGGGTCCTCAGACCAGCAGCATTAGTATTAGTTGGGAAATTGTCAGAAATGCAAATTCTTGAGCTGCATTCCCAGATCTACTGAGTCAGACACTCAAGGAGTGGGGCCCAGCCACCCGTGTTTTCACCAGCCCTCCGGGGGATTCTGATGGGGGCTGAAGTTAGAGAATCAGCTTTGTAGGCAGGACAGCATCACATCTATGGACAGGGAACTGGGAAGTCTGTCTGGGAAACGACTCCAGGAGCTCTGGGTTGCCTGGCCTGGGGCTGGCTGGGACCTGTGGCTTCCTGTCTCTCAGAAGGAGAGCTGTTTCTCAGCTGAGGCCCCCTGACTTCCAGGGGCTGTCTCTCAGAAGGAGAGCTGAGGCCCCCTGACTTCCAGGGGCTGGGCATTTCTCTGAATTCTTATAAACAGCATCAGAGCTCAGACTGTTTCTGCCTGAATCATAAATGGTTATCATCACTCTCCAATTCCTGCCCCTACGCCATGCGAAGACACCTACACTTTCCTAGCCACAAAGGAGAACTTGAGGGTAAGTGGTTGAGGGGCAGAGTCCCCTTTCCTGCACAGACCCTCCATGGTCCAGCTGTGTCTCAGCCAAAGCACATCGCCTGACTCTGCAGAGGATGCCCCGTGCACCTGTGGTTTCCAGCCTGCCTCCAGTGATAATGCTAGGACTGAAACACCTATTTGTTAATTTCCTATTGCTGCCATGATCACACACTCAGCAGCTTAACGCAGATTTACTTTCTTACAGTTCCATAGTCAGAAATCCGACGTGGGTCTCACGAAGGTAAAATAAAGGTGCTAGCAGGGTTGCGCTCCTTTCTGGGGGCTCTAGGGGAAAATCTGTTTCCTTGCGTTTTCTAGCTTCTAGAGGACACACACGTTCCTTGGCTCATGGTCCCTTTCTCCACCTTCAAAATCAACAATGTTGCACCTCTCTGACCATTCTTCCATACTCGCCTTTCCCTGTGACCATAGCCAGGAGGGGTTCTGCTGCTTTTAAGATGCAATGTGACTAGATTGGACATACCCCGGTAATCCAGGATACTCTCCCCGTCTCAAGGACCTCAGCTTAATCACATCTGCAACATCCTTCTGGCCAGGTAACATAGTCACAGTTTCTGAGATTAGGACACAGACATCTTTGGGGGCCATTATTCTGCCTGGCAGAGTCTTCTCTTGTAGCCTAGGGTGACATTCTCTTTTAGAGACTATAGCAGCAAATTTCAAGAGATAGGAACAAGGAGAGAAGATAAATTCATATATTATTTGTCAATTAGAGGAATCTGTAAAGCCATGTTTCCTTGACTCTAAGACTGTTTGCTGAAATATACCTCTGCTTTGAAGACATTTTTTTGAGAAAAAAAGAAGCACTGTCTTATTAGAAGTGTCCATAGATCACAGCATACATCCAGATTTCAGAAATGATACAGTGGGATGGAAGTGTGTCTCAGAATCAAAGTGATGCCACAATAATACCAACCAGGTTTCTTTCCCTTCTTACACCTGCCCAATTGATCGCCATAAAGTACTATTATGAAGTAGGCAAGACAGGAAACTCAGGCTCTGAGAAGTTTAGTGACTAGACCTACAGTTTCCTAAACAGACGCTGGGACCCGAGGCCCAACCTTTGACACAAATCCCGGGCTCTATTGTATGAGGCAAGGCTGCCCAAGTGGGGGTGATAGTTTTAGTCTCCCCAGAAAGAAGTTACTTCCTCAGTGGTCACCAAGCTTGGGGTCACAGATCCCTGGGGAACCAAAGAGTGATCATGAGGCCTGGGAGCTCATTTACGTGTTTTGTTTGAAGCTTGAGAAGGTCATAGGCATTTGTACCTTTCAAATTTGTACAGGTCTGATGTGTTTAATATCCTCTGCTAACATACTGTTTTTGTTTTCAAAACAAATGGACACTACAACTAAATCTGCTGTGGTAAGACCATCTGATATATACTATATGTGTACAAACAGACACTTTGGCCAACGTTGCTCAAGCAGTAGTTTGCCATAATCAGAAGTGTCTGGACGCTGATGGGAACCACTTTGAGTACCTCTTGTCATTGCAGAAGTCAAACGTGACTCATATTCATCTTTTGTTATCAGTGTATATTGCGTATTACAATTTTAACAGCTTTCCTTTCTTAAAATGTGTATACTTTTTTGGGGGCACCATATATATATTACATATGTATACTTCCCTTTACAACTGAGCTCTCCTTCTTGACAAAGTTGGGATTATTATTCTCCTTCATTTTACTTGACTTAAAACATTACGAAAGCAAGAAGGGAACCATGACTGATTTCTTATGTTAGTCCTTCCTCTCTCTTTTCCAAAGGCACATAAAGCATCTTTTACTTGCTCTGAACTTCTTTTGGTGCCATTCTGGCTTCTTCTCATCTTTCTCTCCACTCACCACTGCCAGGAACATCAGAAAGATAACTGGATGCTAAGTATGGAGAAGAAAATTATAGGTTGTGCTGGAGTTGTCAGTCATGGTGCTGGCCACGCCCGTGGCATTCCTGGGCAAAATGCCCCACAGCACAGGTACTGGAGGGTAGGGCTAGTGGTTTATTTTAGGAAAGCAGTGGTTTACAAATGGTCGTGGTCAGCAGTGCCACTGACATCTGGGAACTTGTTAGAAATGCAAATTCTCGGGCCCGCCCCAGAACAGCTGAATGATGGCTGGGCCCACCAATCATTGCTGAGGCACATGGCAGTTCTGCCTGAACTTCTCATCGCAGCTGATTGGACCAGAGACAACAACTTGACTCAGTGCTGCTAAACCGCAGGCTCCGGGCCTGTGGTGGGCAGTGGTGTGAGAAAGCGGAGCCTGGCAGAGCAGGCTTCCTCTTTGTGACAGTTGAACACGGAAACTGATATCTTGGGTGTTAGCACACTGGATGTGGAATGGGGCTGTGCAGTAGAGTGGAGGCCACAAAGGTTCATGAGTGTTCTGGAAACAGGAACTGCACTGTGACTAAGCAGAAGCAAAATTTAAAAAGACACTGAGGAGAGAGTGAGGAAGGCAAAATGACTGGTGGAGAACAAATAAGTGTGCAGGGAACAGCTGACCTTGGAGAGGTGGGAGTGAACTGGGGAACCCCCCCCCAGGAAGAGCAAGAGCACGTGCTGCTGAGGTCCTGGGGGGGCTGCCGCTGACCCTCAGGTTCTGCTTCTGTCCTCCACAGTGTTCCAGTCCCTTCCAAAGCAGAACCATTCCATTTTCTGCAGCTCCTGTTCCGTCTGTGTGTCCTTAAAACGTGTCTCTCTTTGCATTTTCTTTAAGGAAACATCCCACCCTTTTTTGGTGTTTTCAAGGAGGGAGTGAAGACCAAACCACTTGAACAAGAAAAGAAGACAAAAACCAAACAAAAAGGAAATGAAAAGTTCTCTGTGACTTTTCCTCACTGGCTGCAGCACAAATTAGCAAAACGACAAAGCCTAAATTCACAGGCTTTCCAATCAGGTGATTTGAGCACCCGACTCTGAAGGATGCCCGGTGAAAGAACCACATGGCAAAAAATTTCTGCCTCATTTCTGCTGGCTAAGTCCACAGAGAAAAGTGACCTATTATTTAAAAAAAACTTAGGAATGCTTATTTTATATACACATATTAAATAGATTGATAAGGGTCATAATCATAACTAATGATTTTTGAGCTATTCCTATAAATCGAGCAACGTTCAAGGCATTTCACATGTTTGAAATTATTTAATGTCAGTTCCACAAGGACAAGCCTTTTCATCTGCTTTGCTCACTGCTGTATTCTCAGGGCCTGGATTCGTGTTTGGCAACAAGTCAACCAGCAATAAATACTTGTTGACTGAATTAAAGTGGACCATCACAAAACCCTTCGGATTTGGATACAACAGCAGGTGCTGTGATATCCAGGTTGCAGGCCCTTGTGGCACACAGATGGAGAGTCACGTCTCGACTGTCTACGTATGGCATGTGAGCATGTGAGCTTCAGGCAGCAAGCTTCTGCTGGGAAGAAGACCCTGACTTCGGGGTCAGTCTTACAGATGTTTTGTAGCACTGTTATTGGGGGAAGAGTGATGTTCAGATTTCATCCTATCACCATCTGAAGGTTTTAATTCTTTCTATGATTCATTCATTCAGCAAATATTGTCTGAACACTGACACATACGCTGTGTTGTTCTAGGCACGGAGGACATAGCATCGAATGCTCAAATGCTGTACCTGCACCCATGAGGAGCGCTAAACAGAATCATTTCAGGTAGTGACATGTGCGTGCAGAAGACAGGTGATGTGGTAGCGCATAACGGGAAAGGACGGGTCACTTTATATTGGGGGACCAGGGGAGGCTCCACCGAGGAGGTAACATTCATGGCGAGACCTGAATGGCAGGAGCCGGCAGCCGTGAGAAGGGTGGGGCGCTGCAGGTAGGAGAAGCCGCACGTGCGAAAGCCTGAGGTGGGAAAGCCTGTGCTCCAGGAGCAGTGAGAAGGGTGCCACGGCCGGGCCATGGCCACCAAGGACTGTGAGGGAAGATGAAATAAGAGGTGGGCGCCTTGTCTGTCAGCCATGGTGGCAGCCAGGAGGTGTGTGCTCAGGTCATCCTTGAGAAGCGAACCTGCCATAAGGAGTACAGGGATGTGACAGACTCTAGCAGCTGCCCCTGTGGGATCAGCCAGTGTTCCAGCTGACAACACCCTCTTCCTGGGCAGCTGCCGCTAATGACTGAACGTGGTGGGGAGACTAAGGCCCGGCCGTTCTGGCTCAATGCGAGACTCTTCCAATCCTTGTTCTCGACTTTCCTGTTGGACTGGCCCAGACAGCACTGCATGGGTTCTCCAGAGAAACAGAACCAATAAGAGACACATCCATATACCTATATACCTGCATATATATTTATATAGACATATATATATATATAAAATGAGATTTATTATAAGGAACTGGCGTGTGTGATAATGAGGTTGAAAAGTCTTATGACCTACTGTCTGCAAGCCTGAGACCAGGAAAGCCCGTGGTGCGGTTCCAAGGCCTGAGAGCCAAGGTCGATTCTAGCCCAGGTCCAGAGGACTTCCTCCACCTTTTGGGTCTATGCAGGCCCTCAAGAAATTGGGTGATGCCCCCTCACATAGGGGCGGGCCATCTGCTCTGATCAGCCAATGCCAATCTCACCCAGAGACACCCTCACAGACACACCCGGAAATCATGTTTAACCAGGTATCTGGGCATCCGTGGCCCAGTCAAGGTGACCCATAAAATTGTCCATCCCCATCACCAGACTCAGAGGCTTTTCCTGCCCAGTGCGCCTTCCTTTCACAGGTGCCAGACCTGTATCGTACTCTGCAGGCTTTTGCTGCCGACTCCTTCTAAGTCCCTCGCCCCTTTAGTTTTCACAGGTGTTACCACCACTAATTCTGGCATTTCTAATTATGTCTTGGCGTCTGTTTCCAAAAGGAGCCACACAGACAGTTGATCCTGGAAGGGGTCTGAAGAAGCAGGTCATGAGATGGGTGGGGCCTGGGGACTGGCTCACCCACTGCCTGGCCTGCAATGAGGACCCATCTTGAGTGGTGTGTGTGGTATGGTTAGTCCCTGGCACAACTGTTAGACAGTTTACTGGTGGTGACCTTGGAGAATGTCCCTGTGGAAAGGAACGTCGCAGACAGTGTGCTGATTCAGGAATCTACAGCTGTGCAAGAGCAGACGCTGCTGGGCGGCAGGCTGATGACCTAATTGTTGGAAACCTGAGCTCCGGACATGTTGGATGCTCAGCCAAGGCAGGTCTCCCGTGCTAAAATCAGGGATAAGGTTGGAAAAGCCTGGCACCTGAAACACAGGGCAGAGGTATGTAGGTGGATGCCCCTGAGAAATGTGGCTCTTCAGACTTCCTGAGCCTTCAAAGCCTGCAGAGGTGGCCCATCCCTCCCTACTGAGAACTAGCAGTTGCCCCGGGGGGGGACAATGCAGAAGCCCCCCACCCCCGCCCTCAGGAGGCAACAGGTCCTGCCCACTCCAGGAGCTGCCCCGTCTCCTCTGTGGCTGCCAGGCTGTAAGACTGATGAGCAAGAATGTATTGACTTGGAGGGACTCCCTGGGACATGGGTTTCATACCTGGGCACAGACCCCAGGGAAAGGGGCAAACACACTTGGCTTCCAGGGGGGCTCTTGGAAGCCAAGAGAAAGCCGTGTCTCACTCTGCATGAAGGTCAACTGCATGGGTTGCTGAAGCCAACGGAGGAAAAGACTCCACAGTACAGGGAAGTAGGGATGCTGTTGGGATTTATTCTGAGAGGCCAGAAGACCCACCAAGGACTATATTCCATGAAAGGACCCAGAGGACACACCATTCCCCACAGCCATCGGGCATGCACTGGGCAAGGGGGCCCACATCACTCAGCTGCTTGTCTCTGCAGGCCAGCGCTGACTGGGTGAGGCAGCCACCAAGCTGGAGCTTGCTAATCGTGACGGAGATGACAGGGGCCTGGGCAATAAAAGCCAGCTGGCGGCCCTTGCCACAAGCAGGGCCACAATGAGTGTAACAGTGGTAGGAGGGGCAGCCAAGGACACCTGACCCACAGGGCATGTGTGGGTGGTAAACAGGAAGGTAACCAGTAAGACTGCTGCTTCACACCTACAGTTAGGATGCTAAGCATGGCCGGCCCCTCAGAAAGAGTGCGGCCCCTGGCTGCACGTAAGCACGGGCACGTGCAGCCAGAGCTGCCCCAATCTGAGCTGCTGTGCTGGGTGTGGCCTCACCGCCAGAGCAGATGTGTAAGGCTTCAGGTAGATGATGGACTGCCATGGGTTTGGCAAATGCGTTTCGTTTCTTCTTGTTTCCTATCCCAATGAGGGAACAGAATTAGGAAGAGTTCACGTGAAAATGGAATGGGTGAAATATTTCTTTACAGCGGGGACCAAATCCCACCCACAGCTGTCCCTAGCCTGTTTTCCTCTGGCCCTTCATTAAGAATGGTTTGTACATTTTTAAAGGTTTGTAAAGCAATGACAACAAAATCAAAGAAGAATGTGCAAAAGAGCACAGATGGCCCATGAAGCCTGAAATATTTGGCGGCCTTTATGGTGTTGGAGGTACTAGCAATGATGGGGAAGAGGCAGGACAGAGATGATGGCAAGCCCCAGTGAGAGGTTCACAACAGTTAGGTCCTGGGATTCTGGAGCAAAGCTGTGCCAGCCACAGCAAAGAATTACTGTGATGTCACACTGATGTGTCAATGCGACTGGGCCATGGAGTGCCCAGATATTTGGTCACACACTATCCTGGTGTTTCTGTGAGAGTGCTTTTGGATGAGAGTAACATTTAAATTGGTAGAATGAGTAAAGCAGATTGCCCTCCCTCAGGCAGGTGGGTCTCATCTAATCAGTTGAAAGGCCTGAATAGACTGAAAAAGCTGACCCTCCCTCGAGTAAGACAGAAGTCTTCCTGCTTGGCTGTCTTTGAACTGGGACATTGGCTTTTTCCCACCTTCAGGATTGAACTGAAACCTCTGGGTCTCAAGCCTGCCGGCCTTTGGACTGAAACTATGCCATCATCTCTCCTGGTTCTCAGGCCTGTGGACTTGTTGGACCAGTACTTATACCATCCGTTCTCTTGGGTCCTCAGCTTGCTGACTCACCCTGCAGATGTTGGGATTTGCCTGCCTCTGTAATCCGGTGAGCCAATTCCTTAAAATAAACCTCTTTCTATATATAAATCTATATGCATCCTGTTGATTCTGTTTCTTCCTCCGGAGACCCCTAATACAACTATGCACGTTAACCAAAAGCAAAAACACAGCTCTTGACATGCTACCGGGCCCTGGTAGAGATAGAATGGTTGGCTACAAAACACCAAGTAATCATATATATAGAACTGCCATCATTAGCTGGTTCTGTGAGACTCACCCAGTCGTAACTTTGGGCATGCTTGGCGGCAATCCTTTATAAGGTGGAAAGGCCACATCCCAAATCAAATCTGAGCAAGACCTGAGGACCTGCGTCACCGGCACATAACCACATGGCCGCAGTGCCCCTCCCTCTGCTCAGATCTGTGGTCATATGGGGGCCCGTATGAACAGCAGGAGCAGGAGAAAAATGCCCAAGCTGGCTTTAGGGATGGCTGGGCTCAGGATGCAACTCAAAACAGGATGGCGACTGCATCACAGCCATGCTCTGGAGTGACATTTCCAAACAGTGGCCATGGAAAAGCTTTGCAATTAACCCTATTTTGAGCTATGCCTTTTCTGCTCTGAGAGCCTCAGCCAGCACCACGGTCAGGAAACTGACAGAATGCCTTCCCCACAGGCAAATAAATGTTCCCACGGAACATAGCATTTGACCAGGGGACCCACTTCACAGTGAGAGGTAGACCACGGCTGTGGGATCTGATGGTCTCGTCTCAGCACCCAAAGCAGCTGGCCTCAGAGAGCAGAAACGACTGACTGAAGGCACGGCTGAGATGCCAGCTTGGAGTCCGTTCTCTGCACGCATGGGGACATCTGTCGGGATGTAGTCTATGCATTCAACCAGAGATGGGAGAAATTCTAGATAAATGGCCCTAATTTGTGTAGAGTTCAGTGATGTGCTGTACTTTTAACTCTTAATTCCTAGCACAGGCCTCCAAGCCTAAGATTTCTCATCAATTTTTTCCACTTATGCATTCATTACTGACCAATAAGAAATCATTTAATGGATTGGAGAGAAGGTTGAGACTTGACTAGTTTACATCCTTGATAATGATTGCTAATAATAGCAAACATGTTTGAGCTATTGTGAAATGCTAAGCCTTGTACATACTTTATCTCATTTCACCCTAAGAGAATCTCAAAGAAGGTGCTGTTATTATCCTCATTTCACGCATGAAGAAATAGAGGCTCAGAAAGTGAAGTCCTTTGTCCTGGTCATACCTCTTGTGGGTGGCCAGCTTTAAACACTGCTCTTTCTGTCTAAAATCTGTATTATTCTCTCAACAATTTGCTTCCCGTTATAAGAAAGATATCGCAGTTACTGCCATTCATTCTTTTATCCATCAATTCAGTAATTATTCCCTGAGTGTTTCTTATGTTTCCAGACTTGGCTGAATTTTGCTGATAACAGTGGTGAACAAATAGGCAGGATCCTGTCTTCATGAAGCTTATCGGCTAATAGCGTAGCAGCCCCATAAGTCAAAGGCATTTGGGGTCTCAAGAGGGAGCAGACATGGCATGTGCAGAGACTGAACTTTTGCAGAGAGACTAAAAAAGGTTCTCTCTCACCTAGACCCTAGAATCTACATTGTGCACAGTGAATATATGAAACCTGGGTTAAAGCATTGACCTCTTAGCCTCACCAGCTGTACAATGGATATGGAAATATTAGGTTTCTTACCAAGTGGTGGTAATCTCAAACAAGAAAACGTGTGAAAGCTCTTGGCAAACTGTAAAATATGGAGGAAAGAACTTTTTTGAAAATTTCATCTTTTTAAAATTGAGAAATGATTGACGTATAACATTAGTTTCAGGGGTACAAAATAATGATTTGGTATTTGTATGTGTTGAGAAATGATCACCACAGGACTTTTCTTTATATTAAAAGATTCAAACATAAACTAGAGAGAACAGTACAATAAATACTCAAATATCCATAAACCAGCCATCAATGATCAACTCATGGACAATTGTGTTTCATTTCTAGCCACCCAAACCCTGCACCCATATTTTGCGAAGCAAATCCTTGAGAGCATATTTTTTTATCCATACAATTTCAATACATATATCTCAAAGGAAGGGATTCTTTAAAAAAAAAACCAAACAAACACATACCACAATTAGCATTATCACTCTTAAAAAATTAAAAACAAAACTGACAGTAATTCCTTAATTTTATCGATTATCATAATTTGATTCAGTGGTCACATTTCCCTGATTATCCTAAAAATTTTGAGATCAGCAGGTTTGAATCAGTATTTAGAGAAAGTTCATATATTGCTGTTGGTTGAGACTTTATTTTTAATCTGTTAAATTCCCACTTCATCTTCTTTTTGTTTTCATTTCCTTTTTGTTTTTTTTTCCCTGAAGAAAGTGGGTCCTATAAAAACTGATTCTCAAACTTCAGCGAGCATCAGCATGCGTCCGTATCATTTGGAGAACGTGTGAAAAACAGATCGCTGTGTCCTGTCTCGGATTCTGACCCAGGGTCAAGGGTGCGGCTCCTGCTGGCCTGGGACCAGAGCCGGTCATACCCCGCAGTCTAGGTTCCTGGGACCGCATCCGTTGGTGGCATGTCCTTCAACACGTCCGTCTTCCATTCTCCTGTTAAGAGAAGCTTATGCAATTGCCTACTGCACAGTATAAGGCTTAAAACTCAGGGCTTGAAGTTCTGTGTTAAAGACACTGCGACCCACAGCAGCTGGGTGTAAATCTCGTTTTTGACACTTCGTTGCCATGCGACCTCGGGCAAGTTGTGAGGATTTAAATGCGATTGCAAAACGTGAAGTGCTAATTTAGCAAAGTGCCTGGCATCTAGCACGTGCTAAATAAGTTTGATTATGATTTTTTTCAAACAAGAAATAATAATGGGGCCCATTAGTGAAAGTCTGTGGAAGGCCATGAGTTTTGTAGGGTTTTGTTGGGTTTTGACGTCAGCAGAGCCAAGGAGGAACGAATGCACCAAAAAAGAGGTACCTGGACAGAGGGTAGGGACTCACGTCCACTTCCTGTCGGCGTGGGGTTCAGGCCCTTTAAGGAGGGCGGGGCCACGTGACCCAGAGGGTCACATGACTCGCGGGGCAACATGGCTGCGCCCGCGGTAGTGCCGGCTGGTGGACCCCGCGCCGGGCTCGGGCTCGTCTTTTCGCTGCCGCTGCTCTTGCTGCTGCGCGGGACGGCGGGGGGCGAAGAGGCCGGCGCGGGCGCGGCGTCCCTCGCGGGCTCGTGCGGCTGCGGGTCTCCCCAGCGGCCCGGGGCGCCTGGCAGCTCGGCGGCCGCCGCCGCGCACCGGTACTCGCGTGAGGCGAACGCCCCGGGCCCGGGCCCTGGACAGCGACCTCACGTGCCCGCCAAGGTGCTCCCTCGATTCCCTGAGGCGGGTGGGGCCGGCGGGGCTGCGGACGGGGGCGAGGCCAGGGGCGGCAGGAAGGCGAGTGAGGACGAGGCGCCGCTCCAGCCACGGCCGCCGCTGCCCTGCGGCGAGGACGCCCTGGTGCCTCGCTCCGCACCCGGCCGGCTCTCGGGCGCAGCTCAGTTCTGAGCGTCCGGAGCGCGGTGCGAGGCCCGCTGCCCCTCGTGTCCCTGCTTCTCACTCCGTTTCCCCCTCCCTTCACTCTGTCTTGTGGGTGAGATTCTCTAGTTCAAGTCCGATGGATTCGGGTTGAAGGCTGGCTCCGCTCTGAGTAACTGAAGGAACCAGGCCCCGCGTCTCAGTGTCTCTGATAGTTTTGGAAACGTCCGTTGTCTGTTCCAGTGGCCGCTGCTGTGGGCGAGGGCTTGTCCTGTCCTGTCACCCGGGCCCTTTAGCACGTGCCTAGGGAGGACCAGGCCACGCGAGTCGCTTCATTACTAGTATTTGCCTTTGCCTGGCCCAGTGCCTGGCCGTGTTAGGAGCAGGATGTGTAAGTAACGACTGTCACTTCACTCTTTCCATCTGCCAGGTGCTCTGCACGTCGGTGCGGTTGTGGGAAAACTCCTGGGAGAAGAACCCAGGTCTGACGCCCGAAGAAGTGCTCCTTCTAGTAATAGAAAACCTAGAACTGCAGCCATTCCTCCTTTTCCCGTCCCACTTGCTTTCCCCTCAGTATTTCCACCTGCCGACACGGTAGCACAGGTTTACTCTGACAGAACAGTCACTGAAGATGCTTGTCTGTTGGTGTCTTTCCACACCCAGGCTGGGAAGTTGGTGGCGTCAGGACCGGGATTTTGTGTCTCAGGAATAGAGTGCGTGGAGGCCGGTGGCTGGCTTTCTCATTGTTTCTCCATCCCGGGTAATTACAGGCCTTTAAAACATTTCCTGTTGTTCCTCAGAGGATGACCTGCGTTATGAGCATTTACCTTTTGTGTGGTGGGGAACCTGGTTACTGTTGTAGGTCGGCCATAGTTGATTTTAATTCCTCTCTAATTTGCGTGGTAATTGATGATCAGTTTCTCCCTCCTAAAGAGGAAGCCCTGCATCTGTTCATCCACTTTGTAACTGACAGAGCCGCTGCCTTATTTGCATGTACACATTGGTCTGTCTCAAAATTTTGCCTAGAACCTTCTGGCCAGTACTGAACATTCCTCATTGAAGTGCTCCAACTTGCTATTGGGTCCAGAATGGGATGTAGGTGGCAATATTTCTTGAATCACATCTATGAAATGTACGTTTTCTCCATCCCTGTAGAGTGGCTTTCTGTCCAGACTGGGTATTGTGTGGGTCATCTTTGGCTAGTTGCTGCATTCGCTCCCTATAATGTTTGGAGGCGTCCCAAGCTATTAATAGGCTAGGGGTGCCGAGAACACAGCCCACAAGACTTTTCGAAGACTTTTAATCCAGTGATTGAACCTGAAGTAGCCTTGTTATCAGGACAAAAATACTTCAAAGGAGGCAGTTCTTTATCTCTCGTTTTCCTTGGCTCCACATATTTTAGTTCATGTGCGGATTGACTTGGGTCTAAATCTGACACGTAGCTATTTATTCTAAATTCAGGAAGTACAATGTATGGGAGAGGTACCTGGTTGTGGTAATGGCCTTTTTTTTTCTTTTTTTTAAAGACTTTATTTTAAAGCAGTTTTAGTTCACAACAGAATTGAGAGGAAGGTGCAGAGATTTCCTGCAGACACCCTGTGCCCACACCTGCACAGCCCCCCTTCTTGTCAACATGCCCCACCAAACTGGTATGTTACAATTGATAATATCAGGTTCAGAGTTTTCTGTAGGGTTCACTTTTGGCGGCGTACATTCTGTGGCTTTGGACAAATGTATAATGACGTGTATCCATCATTATAGTATCATGCAAAGTATTTTCACTGCCCTAAAAATCCTCTGTGACCTGCCTATTCGTTCCTCTCCTCCCCACTGGCAACCACTGATCTTTTTATTGTCTCCATAGTTTTGCCTTTTCCAGAATATATAGTTGGAATCATACAGTATGTAGCCTTTTCCGATGGGCTTTTTTCACTTAGTCGTATACATTTAAGTTGCCTCCATGTGTTTTTATGGCTTGATATCTTACATATTTCATTTTATTGCTGAATAACATTCCCTTGTTTGGGTATACGAGCCACAGTTGATTTATCCAGTCACCTACTGAAAGGTATCTTGCTTGCTTCTAAGTTTTGCCAGTTATAAATAAAGTTGCTATAAACATTTGTGTGCAGGGCTGGTGGGCACATAACTTTTCAGTTCCTTAGGTTAAAAACCAAGGAGTCTGATTGCTGGATTAAATGGCAAGAGTAAGCTTAATTTATAAGAAACCACTAAATTGTCTTCCAACGTGGCTGTCCCAGTTTGCATGCCTACTAGCAATGTATGACAGTTCCTGTTGCTCCCCACTCTGCCAGCATTCAGTGTTTTCAGTGGTCCCGATTTTGGCCTTTCTATTACAATGGGAGTGTAGTGGTACTTTATTGTTTTGATTTGCATTTTTGGTTGACACATGATGTGGAGTATCATTGCCATCTGCTTATATTTGGTGAAGTGTCTGTTAAGGACTTTGGCCCCTTTTAAAATCGCATTGCTTGTTTTCTTATTGTTGAGTTTTAAGAGTTATTTGTATATTTTAGATGACAGTCCTTTATCAGATGTGTCTTCTGCAATCTTTTCTCCCAGTCTGTGACTTATTTTCTCATTCCTTTGACATTGTCTTTTGCAGAGCAGAAGTTTTTAATGAAGTTCAGTTCAGCAGTTTCTCCCGTGGATGGTGCCCTTGATGTTTTATCACCAAACCCAGAGTCATCAGGGTTTTCTTCTAAGTTACTTTCTAGGAGTCTCATGTTTCACATTTTGGTCTATGATCCATTTTGCATTACTTTTTTGTGCAGGGTGTAAGGTCTGTGTCTAGAGTCTTTTCTGAATGTGGACATCCACTTGTCCCAGAACCATCGTTGGAAGAGATGATCTTTGCTCCATTGAGTTGCCTGTTCTCCTTCCTCAAAGATCAGTTGACTGTATTTATGTGGGTCTGTTTCTGTGCTCTCTAGTCTGTCCCATTGATCTATTCGTCTCTGTCTCCAATACCACACTGTATTGATTACCGTAACTGTATAGTAAGTCTTGAAGTCAGGGACTGTCAGCCCTTCAGCCTTGTTCTTCTCCCTCTGCATCGTATCGGTGATGCTGTGTCAGATGCTTCTCCATATAAACTCTGCAATCGGTTTGTTGCTGTCCGTAAAATAACTTCCTGGGATTTTGATGGAGGTTGTATTGAATCTACTTTTTCTTTTTCTGTTTCTTTAGTTTAATTCAACAAATGTTTATTTGGCATATATATTATGTAAAACTCTGTCCTATGTCCTGGGCATAAAGAAAAAAATTTATGCTCTACCCTCAAAGCATTTACACTCTGGAATGTGTGTCTGTCTGTCTGTCTGTCTGTCTCTCTCTCAAGCATCATTTTTCTGTGGTGACAATACTGTAGGAGGAGTGTGTACAAAGCACTTGGAGAGGAAGAAAGGATTCATTTCTTCCTGGACAAATCAGGAAGTGCCCCAAAGTAAAGGTCACGTTTGAGCTACGCCTTGGGGGAGAATTCTCAGGAGCTGAGCTGGATGGGCAGGTGGAAGGACATTCCAGGAAGGAGACTGGCATGGGCACAGAGCACTGTGCCAATGCATGGAGTGTTCTGGGAAACAAACAAGTATGGTTCTGTGGGTGAAGTGTCACGCTTTTAAATGTAACACTTCAGATGTGTCTTGTTTTGTATACTCATTTAATGAACGCTTGGGAAGATGAGGGACAGAAATAAATAGCATGGGGCTTTATCCTCAAGGAATTTGCAGTTTCACTGAAAAGTTATGGCAGTAAAAATGGTCTGGGAAACAATGTAGATACTTAAATTTTTTTACTTAAGTTCCCTCTGGTTAAAAAAGTATACAATTCTCATTGAGAAAATGATCCCAGCAATTTTCTAAAGAGCTTATTATTTTGTAACAAAGTAGCAAAATATTTTAATCTCCGTGTATCTTTCAAAACAGTTGTTTGAAAGGCATTTAGAATGATGGATAATAAAATTGTATGTGGTGTCTCTGTATGTTTGGGTGATTTCAGTCTCGATTTCCTGTCTGAGGATGTTTCTAATCAGGTCATAGCTTTGATTGCCATGAAACCTTCCCTCCAGGAACAAGTACTGTTTTTTCTCTAAATTCCCATAGCATTTTGTTGTCTGATGGCAACTTGTATATTTTCTTTAATGTTACTTTATTTGTGTAGTGTCTGATATTTCATTCTACGTGGGAAACGTTTTTAGACCTGCTTTAATGTCTGTATCCCCCAAATGCCTTACACATTATAGGCATTCTGTAACAATTCTTGAATGATTATTTACATTTGTGGTGGATACAATATTGAGAATAAAGGGTATCAGATTTTTTTTTAAAGAACCCTTTATGCAGTATTCTTTTGCTGTGTCTCATCCTCCCAAGAATCCAGTGAGAATATTTATCTCCCACTTTACAGCTGAGGCACCTGAGGCTGAGTGGAGCCGTGAATCCCAGGACCTGAGGAAACTAGTGCCATTCCATCTGTTAGCACCTGTCTGTGTAGACCACCGAGGGACAGAATGGTGGAGGTAGATAAGCCCGGACAGACAGAGACGGCCGCAGTTCCTGGACTGACCCAGGGAGCGTGCGGCTTCTGTTACTCACCTGGCTTTCTCCTGAGCCTTTTGCTTTTTAGGTGCTTAGGTTTGAGGAGAGGAGAGAAGGGGAAGGGAGAAGAGCTACACAGAAGAGTTGCAGGTAAACTTAATTCATTTTTGTGTGTAAGACAAAAATCTCATAGGAGCAAGTGAAAGAAATGACAAAACTGGCTTAAGCAGGAAGAAGGTGGGGAGGGCATTTATGGGCTTCCGTAGTTGCGAGTTGAAGAGTAGAAAGGGCCTCAGACACGCTGGACCCAGGGCCTCAGGCGGCATCGCCAGGTCTCTCTGGCAATCTCTTGGTTGGTCTCCCATGTTGGCTTCATTTTCAGGAAATGTCCCTGTTCCTACTGATCAAATAGCCAGAAAAGAAAGTTCTGTCCTCATAGCTCCAGCAAAAGTTCTCATGAACTTGATTGGGTCACGGGCTTACCCGTAACTATATGTCTGTGGTCAGAAGAAAGCCGTGGTTGGCTAGTCCTGATAGGTCCTTACGCCGGGGAAGACGTGGTTTTCAAAGGGTGTCAGGGATTTTTACGGGGGAGTTGGTGTCAGGTGGGTAAACATACGTGCCCACTGCACCTGGCCGGAGTGTGTAGCCCAAATACGGTTCTACTCATTCTAGGCGTCACCTGCGCCTCTGGCTTGAGTGGCCGTGGCAGAAACGGGTGGTAGAGATGTTTGAACTTACTTTTAGGAGGAGTGGATTGTTTGAATGTGGACCTTCCGTGAGACCTTGGTTAAATCGGTTCTTGTTTTGTGGCTTAAGATCCTGTGAAGTGAGACACCTGACACTCGGGATTTCACTCAAACGGCTTCTACATCTGTAGGACAGGAAACCTCACTTCACTGGTATAGATGGGAAATTGGGATCCACTCAGAGCAATGCAGACTGTTTTTATCTACAGCTTCCAGACTGGAAATGTGGCTTATTCAGGGCTGGCTATCTCTGATGGTTAACGAAAGGAGGAAAAGTAAACAGGCAAAAAGAAAAAGACAAAACGAGGCTAGGCGCCCACAGCGGAAGTCGAGATTGTCGTAGCACGGCGGGTACTCACTCACCTTGACGGAGCCGAGGCGGAGAAGTGAGGTGCCCGGGGCGCTGTCTGAGGCGCAGCGGGCAGAGCGTCCTGTGGCCGAGGGCTGCACACCTGTCCTCAGAACAGGGCATCCTTGTCTGCTGCCTGGAAGCTTTTTTTTTTTCTGTAAGTCTTTATGAAACCTTTCATTAGATCATTTTAATAGTCATCTTAAGACTGCACTTAAAGCTTCTGTCCGAGGCCTCTTGTCCTTCTGCTTTGCAGAGCTGCGTAGAGCCCTACTTTTTCAGGGCTCAAGAATCTTGTGCCCCAGACGCTTGGGGAATTAACGAGAATAACATGTGAACCTGGTTCAGTCCTCGAGCAGAATCTGTTTCAGAGGTCTCACTGGGGGGCAGACATGCGGTCTGTGTCTGAGACTGTGCTGGGAAAGAATTGGAATTTTTGTCGTTAAAATTTTTTTTTTTTTAAGATTTTATTGGAGAGGGGGAACAGGACTTTATTGGGGAACAGTGTGTACTTCCAGGCCTTTTTTCCAAGTCATGTTGTTGTCCTTTCAGTCTTAGTTGTGGAGGGTGTAGCTCAGCTCCAGGTCCAGTTGCCGTTGCTAGTTGCAGGGGGCGCAGCCCATCATCCTTTGCGGGAGTCGAGGAATCAAGCCAGCAGCCTTGTGGTTGAGAGCCCACTGGCCCATGTGGGAATCGAACCGGCAGCCTTCGGCATTAGGAGCACGGAGCTCTAACTGCCTGAGCCACCGCGCCGGCCCTGTCAATACAATTTTGAATAATTCAAGTGATAAATCCCTCATTATATTCATGACCTCACTTGTTCAGTTAATAAAGTTTTTTTTTCTTTTGTTTTCTTCTCAGTGGCTGCCTTGAACTGTGCACCATGCTAGGTGCTGGGGATATAGAAATGAAAAACTTTGTTTCTGGTTCCCAAGGAGCCTAGGTTCTAGGGAAGGTGAAAACACGTTATTAAAATACTGTGTATGTCAGATGTCAGGTAGAGGCATTCATCAGAGGGACCCGCCTGAGGGGTGTATGACCTAGTCAGGGGAGGGAGATGCAGGCAGGAAAGGCCTGGAGGAGGTGAGCCTTGAACTTTGATATTGTTTACAAACAGTCCAAGTGCACATGGACTTTATTTAAGTGAAATGGTGAGACATCAGGCTCTGATGTTTAGTTATTTTACCCTGAAAGGAGATGGGGCTGCCTGGAGAATTAAAGTAGGGAAGTAGCATGATCACACTGATACCTTATTTGGTTGTTTAGTTTTTTGAATACTCAGTACATTTACATGCAATAGAAGTAAAAAATAATATAGAAGAATGTGCAGTGCAAGGTTTTCTGCTTGGCTAATAGCATCCCCCTCAAACAACCACTGCTTCAGTTCCTCGTGTGTCTTCCCAGAGCTATGTCTGCAGGTATAAGCAAACAGAAACACATGGGAGATACATGCTCCCCCCGCCTGGTTTTCGCCCACGTGAAAGGAGACCATGCCCACTGAGTGCATCTTGTTTTGTTCACTTAGCTCTTTACCTGGGTCAGATCTCTCCATGTCAGGAGAGTAAAAGCATCACAGTTCCACTACTGATGAACACTTAGGGTGTCCCCAGTCGTTTTCGGTTACTAACAGCTGTCATAAATTGTACCGGGTACAGAAGACTGACTAGCATTTCAGAAAGTTCAGTAGGGGCTTCAGTTTGTGGACTAAATGAGTGGATGGAAGGTGGATGGCTTAGGAGCAAGGAGGGATGTGAAAGGACGAGACGAGACTGGGAGACCAATTGTGAGGTGACTGCAGTGTCCGTGAATAGAAAAGGGGAGACTAGAGGGATGGATGTTTGGGAGATCCGGTCCGACTA
Organism: Rhinolophus sinicus; assembly: GCF_036562045.2. NCBI lineage: Eukaryota > Metazoa > Chordata > Mammalia > Chiroptera > Rhinolophidae > Rhinolophus > Rhinolophus sinicus. The sequence continues at coordinate 4,239,987 of NC_133759.1, read as the reverse complement.
GGTGACCTGCAATGTTGGGGTAAGGGGCTGGGAGTAGTCGAGTGGGAATTCTTAGCATAATGGTAATACCTTGGACAAAGAATAGGACATTTATTACCCATGTGTCATAGATGCAAACAGCTCCATTTTTATTGGGAAATACGTGCACAGAATTGAAGGGAACCACTAGCAAAGACAGTTGGTGCAAATAGGAAGTAGAAACCAAGGGCTATTGATTGCTCATTTCTGTGTCTTCTGATCTTGTTTTCCTAACTCTTCTGCTGTTATTGCTAAGCCCCGTTCTCGCCTTTAGTCCCACTCATTGTCTCCTTTGGTTTCCTTTATTTCCTTTCTAAATTTGAACCCATGTTTTCTAGATCAGAGATCTGACCATTCTTAAGCTGCTGAGAAGGCAGTGAGTTGACTTTTCACGCAAATGATTAGAAGATAACGTGTCTGCACAGTGTATTTCTGACAGATGGTATGATTGTGTTCTTTTTAAAAAAAATTGAGGTGGATGACATACCATAACATCTACGTTTTCAAAGTCTACAATTTAGTGGTTTTAGTATAGTCACAGGTTTCACAGTTATCATCACTAATTCCAGAACATGTCATAATCCCGCAGAGAATCCTTGTATCCCTGCAGCAGTCATTCCCCAGTCTCACCTCTTGCTCTCTGGATTCGCCTATTCTGGGAATTTTTTGCGAATGAAGTCATGTAATATGTGGCCTTTGTGCATGGATTCATTCACTCAGTGGAATGTTTTCAAGGTTCACCCATCTGTAGCATGTACACGTACCTCATTCCTTTTTCTGGCCGAATAGTATTCCCTAGTATGGACGGACCACATTTGGTCGAGCCGTTCTTCAGTTGATGAACGAGTGAGTTGCTCCTAGTATTTTTTGGCTTTTAAGAATAATGCTGCTATGAACGGTGGCGCACCTGCCTTTTTGTGGACATGTTTTCATGTATCACGTAGACTAAAGAAACTACTTTTCTAAAGCTTTGTACTTTTGCGACGAGGCCTGCCTTCCTTTGGAGCATGGAGTGGTCTGACTGATGTGACAGTGAGTTCTGTGATGGGCCTTTGCTGGCTCCTGGGTGCTTCTTGGTGCCAGCGGTCTGAGCTTCACGCAGGCGGCCTGGCTCTGCGGCGTGACTTCCCGCTCCCCTTTCCCCGCAGATGGTCCCCATCCCTGCCGGCGTGTTTACCATGGGCACGGATGACCCTCAGATAAAGCAGGATGGGGAGGCGCCCGCGAGGAGCGTTGCCATCGATGCCTTTTACATGGACGCCTACGAAGTCAGTAACGCCGAATTTGAGAAGTTTGTCAACTCCACCGGCTACTTGACTGAGGTAATGGGGTCACATGGGGAGGGAGAATTGCCTTCCAACCCACTTTTTTGGTGCGCCCGGTGCCGCACTAAGCATTTTGCTTATGTTTTTACTGAATTTAATTCTCAGGGCAACTCCACAAGGCAGGTGAGTTTTCAGGGAGCAAACTGAGGCTTAGAAAAGTGATTTGTGGTGAGTTAGTGGGGAGCTGGGGTTCCAGCCTGGCCAGTGTGACCCAGGGCCCATGTTTTTCACCATTACACGATCCTATGTCAGCGCTTTACTATAACGGGCAGTGCACTGTCCACTCAGGCTTCCTGACATGCAGTAAGGCTACTTCCCCTCTCAGAAAATTGCAGTTTGTTTGTTCCAGGAGCATTTTGTATTTCATGAGCGACATGTGCAGAAGTGCTGCTTTTGACTTTTGTGGTTTTATTCCAAGGCCTGTGGTTTTATTCCAAGGATGACTTGTACGCCATCCCTGGCTGTCCCAGGCCTCACTCATCCTGTGGTCATTGTCACAGAGCCAGGCACCAGGTTCTGAAAGTGGATGCCTGTTCTAAATGGCAGTAGGAAGAGAGAGAGGTCTCCTAGTTTATGTAGGTTTCTGTCAGTGTCTAAAAAATACTTGTTTTGTGGGCTTCCCATTTTCTGTCTACCCTCGCCCTCAGTTTGTGGAGTCCCTGTCCTTTTTATTTTCTTTTCAAAGCCTGAAACATCCTTTTTTTTATTTAAAAAAAAAAATTGAGAGTAAATGCTGGAAGCAAAACAGCATTCAAATTTGATTTTGCATTACTGTCACATTTGATTTTGCATTTAGGAAATTGGTTTGGAATTTCCTAAAATGTATAAAGCAGTTGTCTTTTCTCATTCCTGTTTGTAGTACGTGGAAGGCCGTTCTTTCTGTTTTCTAAGGATGCTCTCAGGTCCAGCTGCCCAGTGGGCTACTGACGTTCGCAGAATACTTGTGAGGACAGGCTCTTAGACCAGGGTTCGCCACGAAGGTTAGACAGAAAAAGCAGAAGTTAGGGCGCCCAGGAACGGGGGTGGGGAAACATTACATCTGGATTTTCACTAATTTTAACTGAAATTTAGCCTTTCCTTCCATTCTGAAGCAGACAGCCAGCCGCAGGAGTAGCAGGGCCTGCGACTTCATCACCAGTGGAAATCAGACACTTTGTCCCATTATTGTTGTTGCAGGCGCCTCGAAACCGTTTGTGTTCATTCCCTCTTTAGAAATGGTGATAATTACGAGACTTGCCACTTGATCTCATTCAATATGTTAATACAGAGCACATACATATTACTATAGCACTAATTTGTTTTATTAATGTTTTGATATAATGAGTTTTCTTTGTAAATGTATTGATTTTACACATTTAAACATTTCATTCTGAGAAGAAAGTCCTTGAAGCTTCATCGTGCTGCCAGAGGGGCCCGGGGCCCCAGAAGGGTGAAGAACCCCGGCTTTGGATAAAATGCTTCCTACTTTTATGGCACTTTACAGTTTTTTCTGTCCCTCCAAATTCATTTTACGTCACACTCCACTCGCTCACCATGTTCTAGCCCGGCTGGTCTTGTGTCTGTTCCCTGAAAACTGCAGTCTTCCCCATCTTGGGGGCCCACATTTCCCCCCACCTCGCATTTCCTGCCCCCTTGCCTGTCCCCCATTTTGCATGGCTGGCTCCTTCCCATTCCTGAGTCACCTTAGCTGTGGACCCTTCCTCTGCTCACTCTCTCCAAAGGCGTCTTCTCTCGATACTCTTTGCCTCACAAGGTCAAGTGAAGTTGTAATTATTTTCTTCCTTTTCTTTTGTGATTTGATTTTTGCCTGTGCCTTCACATGTAAGTGCTAGAAGCACCGGGACCGTGCCTGTCTAATATTGACCTCAAATCTGTGTCCTTCAGCCCAAAGCTGGGCATGTGGTAGGTGCTCGGTGCATGTTGGTGGATGAAGGACTGACGTAGGTACCAGGATGGGGTGATATGGGGAGCACAGGAGGAAGAGCGGGTGACGAGGAGACGAGGGCTCCACGCAGGAAAAGGAGTTTGTTGAAATCCTGGGATCCAGGAGGCTGCTGATACCATCCAGTGAGGGCAGGACAGGCCTGGAGGGAAACGTGGAGACTCGTTTGATGTTCTGGCCGCCATGACAACGATGAGACTAGAAGAGGGCGTCCAGCGGCAAGTCCTGGATCTCAGACTGTGACCTCCTGGACCGCCGGCGTTAGAACCCCCAGCTGAGCTGTCCCCACGTGCAGGCCCTGCCCGCACCCCAGACCTCCCGAATCAGCCTCTGGGCATGGGGGGCTGTGGCCTGTGACCCGCTGGCCAGGTGACCTCACCTGCACAGAGCGCGAGGGCTCAGGTGTACAGGAGGAAGAGCAGGACCCTGACAGCAAGTGTTTAGGGGCTGGAAGGAGAGCCCGTGGGTTTTAGGAGCGGTAGGAAGAGTCAGACACAGAGGAGGAAAACTAGGAGAGGGACCAAGGGATGAGGAGGGGGTGTTGGTCCCATATAACAGAGAGAACCAGGCAGATGCAGTCGTGTTAGATAAAAGTCATTGAAATGCAGATTTCCATTGGATGCTTGACATTTATAAGCACGATTGACACCTTAGTGGAGCCAGAATGTGTCAGGATCTCAGCAAACAATGCTATGCAATTCTTTCAGCCAGATTCCAGGAGTGGAATGAAGGACAGTGGTGGTTTGTGAACTCTCTCGTGTAAAGAATACGGCGATTTTCCAAAGCCATTTGTAATACTTGGGACGTGTGTTTCATCAACAGGAGCAATCGCGTTCTCAAAAGCTAATCTCTTCCAGTCTGTAAATGAGCCTTGACTGAAAGTGGTCTCTGTAAGTGACAGTCACCTGTGTTAAAACGAAGCCAGCTCCTTTTAAGGCATTTCTGAATCCTCTGGGAAGTCACAAGAGAAACTTAAGTTTACTTGGACTAAAAGATCCATTTTAACAACGTGCAGAGAAAATGGCACACGTGGAACACGTTCCTACCCTTTTCAGGGTTGTATTTCCTTTTTCCTCACAGGCTGAGAAGTTTGGCGACTCCTTTGTCTTCGAAGGCATGTTGAGTGAGCAAGTGAAGACTGATATCCAGCAGGCAGTAAGTGATGTTTAATCAGGCTCTTGTATTTCTCTACGGCTCGTTGGAAAGGGCTCGGGTGACAAAGCCACCCTCCCCTCCCCCAGCACCTACCCATCTGTCACTAGATTTGCCCAGCGGCCAGTGCACCTTATCTTGAGGAGACTGGCGCAGCCCAGGAGGGCGGCTGAAAGGTTGGGTCTGACTTGAGCTTCTGTCCTGTGTACCCGAGAACACGTGGTGTTGCTAAGTAGCGCGCAGTCAAGCTCTAGATGTCTCTGGGTTCCATTTACTCTTAGCCATTGCTGCCATGGAGGGTTAAAATGGGACTAGTTTTAACTTCTGTTCTTCAAGTCGTCACCGCGTCAGGTGTTGGTGTGGAGTGACAGCTTCCTATTTAATCGTGATGTCATGTGATTAGAGTGTTACTCATGAAAGGGCTTTTCGCCCTGGATAGTCATGGGAACTGGAGCTAGGGGACCAGCCCCTACACCCAGGGCACCTGCCTTTCCACCCAGGGGACCGGCCCCTACACCCAGGGGACCGGCCCCTACACCCAGGGGACCTGCCCTTCCACCCAGGGGACCGGCCCCTACACCCAGGGGACCTTCCTTTCCACCCAGGGGACCTGCCTTTCCACCCAGGGGACCTGCCTTTCCACCCAGGGGACTGGCCCCTATACCCAGGGGACCTGCCCTTCCACCCAGGGGACTGGCCCCTACACCCAGGGGACCGGCCCCTACACCCAGGGGCGTGCCCCTGTCACGCAGAGGGTCCAGGAATGTGAACTAGGTGCATTTCCCTCAGAAATCATGGACACAGTGGACTGCGTCTTTACAGGCAGCTGTGTGGTAAGTGGGCCTTGCAGCTTCTGTTCCAGACCCGTTAGCAGGTCCGTGGGTGTGTGCGTGTTTACACATACGTCTCATTGAGGAGGCAGAAAAGATAACAGGAAAGGAGTGTGGGTGAGCTGGAAGTGGCGGCGTCACACAACCAGGAGGCCAGAGAGGGCAGGAGAGGCCGAGGGGCTGAGAGAAGAGTGGACACGGGTCAGTCACTCAGGGAGATGGGTTACGATATGGGCATTGAAGGCAGGAATCAGCCCGAATCTTCCTTTGTTGTTCACGTTCCCTTAACTCCTGCCCTAACTTTGTCATGTGTTGGCGTCGCTCTTCTCTACTGAGCAGTAGTGTCCGGAAAATTCCGCTGACCTGGCTCTCTTGTTCTTTCTCTTCATACGAACGTAGCAGAACGTGGAGGGAAAAGACGAGGTGAAACCAGATGTGCTCTCACGTCATTTATAGGCGATCAGGCCACTTCTTTGTATGCATTTTAGATAAATGTTTTAAAAACACGACTGAACTCCATTTGAGTGTCACAGATTTCTGAGCCCATTATGAGTTCATATTACAGGCCTGTTATATAATCTGATACACGCTCTCGTTCCTTTTTTTTAAAGGGCTTTGAGGTCAGATTGGCCTCGTGCTGATGAGTCAGCAGCGCAGGCTGTGGACCCTTGTTCCGAGATAAGGGCGTTCAGACGGGGGAGGGCCTCACACGTAATTGTGTGTTTGCCCTTTCGGATCCAGGGCCTCTTGTCACCAAGCACCTGCAAATACGTTAGGCGGAAAGGCCGAGGCCGACCGTGGGCTGTGCGGTGCCCGTGAGTGCCTGGTGAGGGCTGTGCTCGTAGCCAGGCCCAGAACGAGCAGCTCTCACGACGAGTGCCAGCCGCTTGCTTCAGTGCTCGTAATGGAACAGCAAACCTTTTCCGCACGTTTAAAAGGGTCGGAACGAATAAAAGGGACCTGCTAATGAGCCGAGGGAGCTAAGTTTTGTTTTTCCTGCCCCCTCTTAGGTCTGAGGTACCCTCGTGCTCCAGACCTAGTTTTAACCCCATGTTTCCAACAGATGGTCCGTGAGCTGACACTGAGTGACAAAGCAGGATTAAGGTGGCCCTCAGCCAGCAGAAGATGACCTGACTCGTGGGATGAGGAGGTTATTCCCTCTCCAGGTCTCTTTCAAACCCTGGTCAAGTCGAGGCGAAAGTCTCCTGTGGTGCCAGCCTGTCATTAACGCTCATTAGTCTCCTTTTAACACAGAAAATGGGCCCCTGGGAACCTTCTCCAGGCTACTGTCGCTAGCTAGAATGTAATCATCGGGTTTACTTTCACGAAATTATTTTAAATATGATTATTTTATAATATTTTCATATAATTATTTTAAATGTTTCATATAATTCTTTTAAATAAATGTAATTAGTTTAAATGTGTCATAAGGTTACAATAGTGAGATAAATGTCCTTTTTTTTTAAACCCTTTTTATTGTAAAGTAAAACACAAATACAGGAAGTCACACAAAGCCGATGTGTAGCTTCCTGAGTTACCCGAAGGTAAACGTGCTCGTGACCGTCCCCTAGTCAGGGATTAGAATTTCGCTACCTGCCCAGCTACCCCGTCCGTGTGCCGCCCTGATCATGACCTCTCTCTGTCACCATGCTGCCTTTTAAAGTAGACACGTCCCTGCATTTCTTTATCTGTAGTAGTATCAGCAGCTGTACATCCCAAGACGACTGTGGCTTAATCTTGCCCATTTAAAGGAAGTTTGTGTCCTCTTAGACTCACACTCAGGTTTCCCTTCCATTGCAACCCGTCTCCACTTTCTTCCCAGCAGTTCATCTCTGGAAGAATCCAGGCTGTTTAACCTGTAGACTTTCCCATGGCCTGCATTTTGCTGGTTGCCCTCGCTCACCTGTTTTCTGTCCTCTGCGTTTCTTACAACCCGGTAGCTGGATCCACAGGTCTGAGCAGACTTGTGTTTGAACCCTGTGGCAAGACCTTGGGGCGTGGCGTGTTCTTTCACCAGCAGGTTCCTAAGATGTGTTTGTCCCTCTTGTGATGCTACCTGCTGCTCGTGCTCAGTGCCTAGACTGGACCCGTGAATTCATTGGGGGTTGTTAGATGCTGATAATCTAATTTATTTTTGTCGTTTATTAATTGAGGCACTTTTTTTTTTTTATAAAGATTTTATTGGGGAAGGGGAACAGGACTTTATTGGAGAATAGTGTGTACTTCCAGGACTTTCTCCCAAGTCAAGCTGTTGCCCTTTCAATCTTAGTTGTGGAGGGCGCAGCTCAGCTCCAGGTCCAGTTGCCGTTGCTCGTTGCAGGGGACGCTGCCCACCATCCCTTGCGGGACTCGAGAAATCAAACTGGCAACCTTGTGGTTGAGAGCCCGTGCTCCAACCAACTGAGCCATCCGGGAGGCAGCTCAGCTCAAGGTGCCCTGTTTAATCTTAGTTGCAGGGGGCAGAGCCCACCATCCCTTGTGGGACTCGGGGAACTGAACCGGCAGCCTTGTGGTTGAGAGGCCACTGGCCCATATGGGAATCGAACCGGCAGCCTTCGGAGTTAGGAGCATGGAGCTCTAACCTCCTGAGCCACCAGGCCAGCCCCAATTGAGGTACTTTTGTAAAGAGATGGTCCCCTCCACCCGCTATTTTCTTAACCATTGGTACAGTTCATGTAGGAAAGGTAGGAAGGTAGGGTCAATGCTTGATTCTTTTCCAGCTTTTAAGACAATGAATCAGTTCCCTACTACTCTCCAAAAGCGATCAATTGATATTTTTTAATGAAACATGTAAAGGTAACTGTAGATTTACATGTCGGTGTAAGAAATAGTACAGGGAAATCCTGTGTACCTTTCCTCCAGCCTCCTCCAATGATAACATCTTGTGTAACTTGAGGACGGTTTCACAACCAGGAAGTTGACAGTTGATACAACCCCTTAGCTTTGTCTGGTTTCACCAGTTTTATATGTATATGTGTGTGTGTGTGTGCGTGTGTGCGTGTGTGCGTGCACGCATGTGTTTTTAGTTCTATGTAGTTTTATCACAAATGTAGATTTATGTAATCACCCGATTAAAAAAATATTTTCATGAACTTATGGATTTAAAATATTTTATGGGTTTATTCACTTGGGATCATGCCTTTTGAAAGTCAAAATTTCCTATTTTGGAGTGACTGGCTCTTCAAGTTCTTATGAGTCCTTTTCCTATTTATTTATTTATTTATTTATGATATTCATACACATTTTCTTTTCACCCATTCACTCTTTCCACTCCACTTTGGCCACTATCAGCTTGTTTTCTGTATCTGCAGGTCTGTTTCTGTTTTGATTTGTTTTATTACTTTAGATTCCACACATAAGTGAAACCATATGGTATTTGTCTTTCTCTGTCTGACTTATTTAACTTAGCATGATACCCTCGAGGTCCATCCATGTTGTCACAATGGCAAGATTTTATTCTTTTTTATTGCTGAGTAATACTCCATTCATCTGTTGATGGACACCTACGTTGCTTCCGTACCTTGGCTAATGTAAATAATGCTGCAGTGAACATAGGGGCACATATATGATTTTGAATCAGTGTTTTTGTTTTCTTTGGATAAATACCCAGAAGTAGAATTGCTGGATCATAAGGTAGTTCTATTTTTAATTTTTTGAGTAACTCCCATACTGTTTTCCATAGTGGCTGCACCAATTTACATTCCCACTAATGGTTTGCAAGGGTTCCCTTTTCTCCACATCCTCGCCAACACTTGTTATTTGTTGATTTATTGATGATAGCCATCCCAACAGATGTGAGGTGATATCTTGTGGGTTTGATTTGCGTTTCTCTGATGATTAGTGATATTGTGCATCTTTTCATGTGTCTGTTGGCCATTTGCATGTCCTCTTTGGAGAAATGTCTATTCAGGTCCTCTGCCCATTTTTAAATTAAATTGTTTGATTTTTTTGGTGTTTTTTTTTTTTTTTTTTGGTGTTATGTTGTATGAGTTCCTTATATATTCTGGATATTAACCAAAGCGTTTCAACAATACTAATTGTTCCAATCCATGAGCATGATATTGGATATATCATCGGAGAATATATTCGTCCATTTAGCAGGTTGTCTTTTTTATTTGTTAATGTTTTCCTTCACTGTGCAAAAACTTTTTAGTTTGATGTAGTCCCATTTGTTTATTTTTGTTGTGGTTGCCCTTCCCCAAGGAGACATAACCAAATAGATATTGCTAAGACTGATGTCAAAGAATTTACTGCCCATATTTTCTTCTAGAAGTTTTTTGTTTTCAGGTCTTTAATCCATTTTGAGTTTATTTTTGTATAGGGTGTAAGAAAGTGGTCCAGTTTCATTTTCTGGCATGTGTCTGTCCAGTTTTTCAAACACCACTTACGGAAGAGACTGTCTTTACCCCATTGTATTTTCTTGCCGACTTTGTAATAGATTAATTGACCATGTAAGCATGGGTTTATTTCTGGGCTCTCTATTCCATTCCGTTATATGTTTCTATGCCAGTACCATACTGTTTTGATTATTATAGCTCTGTAGTATAGTTTGATATCAGTGAGTGTGATACCTCCCACATTGTTCTTTCTCAGGATTTCTTTGGCTATTTGGGGTCTTTTGTGGTTCCATGTAGATTTTAGGATTAGTTGTTCTAGTTCTGAGAAGAATGCTATTGGTATTTTAATGGGGATTGCATTGAATCTGTATATTGCTTTAGGTAGTAAGGACATTTTTAACAATATTAATCCTTCCAATCCATGAGCATGGTATGTCCTTCCATTTATTTGTATCCTCTTTAATTTCTTTCTTTTCTGTCTTACAGTTTTCAGAGTGCAGATCTTTTTCACCTATTCGGTTAAATTTAGTCCTAGGTATTTAATTCTTTTTGATGCAGTTGTAAATGGGATTGTTTTCTTAATTTCTCCTGATTGTTTGTTATTGGTGTGTAGATACACAACAGATTTCTGTATATTGATTTTGTATCTTGCAACTTTATCAAATTCATTTATTTGTTCTAAGAGATTTTTTGGTGGAGTTTTTAGGGTTTTCCATATATAGTATCATGTCATCTGCAAATAGTGACAGTTTTCCTTTTTCCTTTTCAATTTGGATGCCTTTTATTTCTTTGTCTTGTCCGATTGCTATGGTGAGGACTTCCACTACTATGTTGAACAAAGTAGTGATAGAAGGCGTCCTGGTCTGGTTCCTGATCTTAGAGGAAAAGCTCTCATCTTTCACCATTGAGTAGGATATTAGCTGTGGGTTTGTCATACGTGGCCTTTATTATGTTGCAGTATGTTCCCTCTATTCCCACTTTGCTGAGAGTTTTTATCATTTACTCATTTTAACATTGAGCTGACTTTTAGGGTTTGCATGTAAAATATGTCTGAAATTATATGAATTTAATGGTTTAAAACAGAGCACACATGCCTGCTGAAATTGACTTAGTTGTGATTATTATTTGGATGCTCAATTTGAAACAAGAATCTTAAAAGGTATAGATATTAAATTCTAGAAAGGAATAATGCTAGCTTTTTTGTATTTTTGTTTGTTTAAGGGTATGTTACCTCCTATTGTTGAAGGGATAGTATTTAAAATATTTAATATCTAAAAAGTATGTTTCATTTTTATAATTGTGTTGTTAAGATACCTCATAAATCTTTGACAGGAGGAATGGCTTTGTGAGGGGGAGAAAGCAGTTGCTCTTGATGGGAGCCTGAGAAACAGTGATTATCTCTTGGTTTGTGGTTTGGCATTTTCTAAATTGTTAATATTATAAGGAAAAAAATTCCTGAATATGTGTCCTTGATAATGAAGGAGGGTAAGCTATTTTGAGAAGTTCTTTTCAAAGCCAATTTCAGTGAGGAATCAGAATTACCAAGGCTGCTTCTTTTTTCAAAATAAAAAACAATGTTCAGATATTCACATCTGTCCAAATAGCGTTGGTCTGTCGTTATGTGGATGATAACAAATAACCTGAGCCAGAGTTGAAGGCCAGGAACAATGCAGCCTGACCCGCTCTTACTATTACAATGGGGTAAAGGCTCTGAGCTAGAAAGAGAGCCATGGGTGAGGATATGACTCAGTTACCTAATGAGAAATGCCTTGCGCCCCAGCAAGATTCTGAAGTCACACCCCAAAAATAATTTTTAGAAAAACTTTAGTGAGTACAGTGTAAGCCAAGCCAGAAAGTGGTTAGAAAGGCAAGTTCCAGTACATAGGAAAATTAAATTTAAATAACTCAAAATAATTGTGTCCAGTGGATAAATTGCTGGGCATCATTTTGGATGTTCCAAGTTGTACTTTGCTTGTAGCTTAACCGTCATTTCCCTGAGCTGCCTTACTTCAACTTTGAGAAGTTTTCTTCTTTTACACGACCACCAAGACTTTTCTTTTCCAAACTGGTTTTGGGGCTTGTTTATTCGAAGCAGCCATACAGAAAAGATCACAACTGTTGAGTCAAAGAGACCTGGTTTTGAATCTCAGCTTTGCTGTTTTCCAGCTGGTTTGGGGTAAAGTCACTTTTCTTTGCTACTCTTTTTTTGATTTAAGTTTGATACTTAGTTTAAAACTTTTGAGTCTTCTTTTTTAATGGAAACATAAAACTAAAAGTCTGCTGATTTCTTTCAGTGATCTCTTCAGTTCCACAAGTTTTGTAGTATATATATATATTTATATGAAGTATATTTATAATATATATACTTATAAACTTATAATACACACACACACACACACACACGCACACAGAGTGTACTGTAGAGTTAACATTTTAACACTTAAGTAAATATAGGTGCCCTGTAACCATATAGTTTCCTTTACCCAACCGCCTATGTTACAGTTGTCATGTCGAGTACATCTATAAACATTGAAAAAACCCAAGACAGTGTTACACGTTTTGCTTGCAATACTTATACATTTTTTTACTTTAAAGAAGAAAAATTATTATATTTTTACCTAAACCATTTCTGTTACTCTCCCTTCATTCCTGGAGTTCCTTGCTTCGCTCTGGTATCATTTCCCTTCAGCCTAAAAAACTTCCTTTTAGAGCAAGTCTTACGTTAATAAATTCTCCTACTTTTTCTTCGTCTGAGAATGTCTTTGTTTCACCTGCATTCCTGAAGGGTATTTTCACTGGATACAGGATTCTGGGCTGACAGTTCTTTTCTTTCATCACTTTCAAATGTTGTTGTGCTCTTTTCTGGTCATGTGATTTCTGGTAACAGTCTTTTGAATCACTGTTTTCTTTTATGTATTGTATTACTATTTTCTGGCTTTTTTCAATATTAAAATATTTTGTCTTTTGCAGTTTGATTATGATGCATTTGGACATTGGTTTCTTAGAGATTATCCTCTTTGGGGTTTGTTGAGGTTCTTGTGTCTATTAAATTTATGTCTTGAACCATATTCAGGGAGTTTTCAGCCATTATTCCAAATTTTTATTTTTTTTCCAAACACCAATCTCTTCTCTCTTTTTGGCACTCCAGTGTATGAATGTTAGCTATTATGATAGAGGTTTCTCGGCTTTGTTCATTCTTTTAAAATAGGTTTTTTCCTCTCTATTCTTTAGCTTGTGTCTATTCTTTCTATTGATGTCTTCAAATTGCCTATTTTCTCTGTCATTTTCATTCCATTCTTGAGCCTAGCTAGTGAATTTTTTATTTCGGATGTTGTATTTTGCAGTTCTGGAGTTTCCTTTTTAAAAATAGCTCCTCTTCTCTGCTGAGGAACTCCTTCCTCTCCATTTCCAGAGACTCACCTTTACCTCAGAGCCGGTGGTTGTAGAAGCTGCTTTACAGTCTTCGTCTGACAATTCAGCATCTGGGTCACCTTGGGGTTGGCACCTCTTCGTTTTCTTTTCCCTCCGTATGGAGTCTTTGGTCCTGTTATAATTCTCTGGAGAATGGTGCCCCCCCCCCCCTTTAAGACAATCAACCTGCTAACCTGGTTAGGTACGACCCCAAGTTCTGACTCCCCACTGCCCATTTGGTAGTTCTGTTTGCGCATTCCTTTCATGTAGCACAGTGCTGCAGTTGTTTTCGTTTTCTTCATTGTAACTAGCATTTTACTTGTTTTGATCCATTCCTTATAGGGAGAATATTGCTGACCTAGTAGAGTATTGTAAAGACCAAATGAAATAATATACTCAGAACCACCTAGTACAGTACCTAGCACATAAAAAGCCTCTTTCTAAATGTCACTATTCTGGTTTCTGCCAGTGAGCTATCTCTTGGCCTGGTCTAATTGAAAACTGAGTTGAATTTCTTTTGCTTTACTGGTGCCCATTTGTAAGAGCTGCTCTGCCAAGTTCCAGTGATATTTTGAAAGGATTGGCTGTTGTGGAATAAATCTCCTCTTGGATTATCTCGGAGTCCTTGGTTAGAGGAATATACCAGGGTGGGGGTGGTAAAATATACATTACATGGAATTTATCATTTTAACCACTTTTAAATGTACATTTCGTTGGATTGAGTACATTCCCAGTGTTGTGCGATCATCCACCCTATCCTTTTCCAGAACGTGTTCACAATCCCAAACAGAAACTCTACCCATTAAACAACAATTTCCTATTGTCCCTTCCTTCCATTCCCTGGTATAACCGAGGTTATACTTTGTGTCTCTATAAATTCATTGGTTCTAGATGCCTCATAGAAGTGGAATCACACAATGTTTGGCCTATTCTGTCTGGCTTCTTTCACTCAGCATAATGTCTTCAAGGTTTATTCATGTTGTAGCATGTGTCAGAATTTCATTCCTTTTTAAGGCTGAACAATGTTCCACCTTTTGTCCATTCATCTGTCAATGGACAGACATTTGGGTGGTTTCCAGCTACTTAAGAGCCAATGGCTGTTCTGGCTGCTGTGAATAGTGCTGCCACGAGCACTGTGGTCAGGTGTCTTTGGGTGTGTATAGTGACGTAGCTTTTGGGTATATACAGTGACGTCACTTTTGGGTATGTATCGTGACATGGCTTTTGAGCTGTCGTTTGGACTCATGCCTCCTTGATCGTCTGCCATCCTTAACAAGTCTATTCTTTGACTTCTCCTAAGGATGGAAATGAGTCTAGCTGCCTCTGTTTGAAGATGTGCTCTCTGCCTTAAAATGTGGTCTGGTTTTTAGCAAAGCAGCAGAGATGTCTTCTAGGTTCCATGCTGTTCCTGAGTTCACAGGGGTGAAAGATATCCCGCCTGCCCTTCAGCTTCTCCAAGTCTAGGGCATGAGGTAACAGATTCAGAATCAAAATTAGGTATGTTTTGTTAACCTGATTTATGAATATTTTATATCAACTATGTTAGAGAAACAAAAATGAAAACACATATATTACCTGTTAAAAATTATCAAAAAGAATAAGAGTATATGAAATCCGTAGCATCCTGGAGTGTCCTGGTGGGAAATGACCAAGTGAGAAAAGTGTTAGAAGGACTTCAGCAGGAGCTGTGGTGAAGAGTCCTGGTGAGGAAACGGCATTTGTCGGGTCGGTGGGGGAAGGCCTGGGTGCGGAAGAGGCACTGAAGAAGGCTTGCAGGCGAGGAAGGACTCGTTTGGGGATCAACTAGGGCAAAGTCTGTGCCCCTCTGCTGAGTCCCCACATTCACTGTGTGCGGTCAGGTCCCAGCTAAGCTCGCTCTGGGAAGTCCATTTGAAATACCCTTCTGTCGTCCCACATTCCAGATTTAGATTATTCCATCTATTTGTTCTTACGGCTTCTCGTGCCTCCCTTTCATGTCGCTGATCTCACTTAGAATCGTGTGTGTAGGTAGTTGTCTAATGCCGTTCCCTTTCTGATATGCTCCATGAAGGCGAGTGGGTTTGCATACGTATTATTCACCACTGTGTCCCCAGCAGAGTGACCGTCACTTAATAAATATTTGTCAAAGAAAAAAAAAGAAAGGTAGAATGCCATTTGGTACCACCTGTTAGAGCCTCCCTTTAGCTTTTGAACGCTGCAAGGCTCAGACCTGGTATGACCTGTCTCATGTCGCACAGTCAGCTTTTCCCTGGCAGGAGAACATTGGGCTGCTCATCAGGGGTGGGGTGGGTTCACAGTGAGTGAGTTATTTGGGAAAGGCAGTCCAGGGATGGCTGATGGGATAAGATAAGGGAGCATGGCCACACAACTGTATTTTGTGTCTGTTTCTGAAAAGAGCAGTTGTCTACCTGACCTAGGAGTCAGTGTGTGGCGTAGGCTCAGGAAGCAAAAAGCATGATAACCCTGGAAGGCGAGAACCCAGTAGAATAGGATAACAGACACAGGGTTTTTTTCCACCCTGCTCCAAAATAAGATACCTGATCAGAATGAGTATGAAGCATGCTGGGGGTCCCAGAGGCTCAGATTTGAAATATCTGTTGAAGGTGTCCTTAAGTTTCTTTTCAAGACAAGGGTCTTTTGAAAGTCAGACTTGGAGTAAGCAATAAAAATTATTCTGACATCCCCTACCTCCCAAACGTTGCATTTGCATCGTAAACTCCCATGATGAGACAAAGATAGACCAGCGAGTAGGGAGTCATGGCAAGGGATGTCCATCTTTAAGAGAGACGTGTTTAAAAATGAGAATTTAGGATGGATGGAGCTTTTAGAATCATCTGGCATAAACCCTTCATCTTCTAGAAGAGGCAGCCTTGGGCCCAGAGGGGAAATAGATAGAGGGGAGGGTGGCACCTTTTGTAGCGATTGTGTAAAACCTCCAAGCCAGGGCTGATTCTCTCTGTATGGAAAAGGTTATCCCACTCAAAGGTTATATTCCAGATTGGTGTTTACCTAGAAGAGGCTCAGCCAAGGTGGGAAGGGGTTTGAAAACCATAGAAACCTCAGGAACAGGTGAGTTTATTCATTAAACAAATGTTTATCCAGTATGTGCTTTGGACCAGGCGGTGTTCTAAGTACTGTGGACACAGCAGGGAACCGGATGTAAGTTCTGTCTCATGGAGGTGTTAATTCTAGTAAGAGACTAAACGAGCTTAGAATTGACTATGCTAATGACCTGTGATTAAAATAATGCAGAGTCCCGGGTAGAAAGTGATGGGGGTGTAATGAGTTTGGGCTCTTTGGCTCTATGATTTGTAGGGTCTGGGATGGCCTCTCTGAGGAAGGGACGCCTGAGCCAAAACCGGAATGATGAGTAGGAACCGGTGTGACCAGTGACGAGGGAGGCATGACACGGGGCGCTGTGGTGTGGGGATGGGTTAGGTTTGCAGAAGCAGGCCTCCAAGGAGCCGGAGCGTCTCAAGTGCAGCCAGAAGCCATTGGATCCAACTTATAGAGACCACCGTGGCTTCTGTGCGGGTTTGTCAGCCCAGGGCGGTCTGGCATTTGGAAGTAACCTGAGAGTGCAGGGGAGCAAGCGACAGAGCAGTCAAGTATGACTCCTAGGCTTTGGCCTGAGCCCCTGAGAGGTGGTGGTGCCCTTAGTGTGAGAGGGGGGCCTGGGGACGGTTGGATCTATCACCAAACCTGGGAAGCCTGAGCAGTGACTGCACTGGGGTCGTCCCACAGACGTGTGGAAGGGGGGCCAAAGGAACGTCAGGTGTCCCACGCGCGCTCTGGGAGCATAATGAGGCTCAGGCGATGGACCGCCTCTGGGAGGCACTGGGTTTGGCTGTGGAATAGGAACAGTCTGTTGGTTAGAGGCCCGTCTACCCACAGGCAGGAGAGCATGTCTGATGTGAGCCTGGGCTGCCTTTGCCGCAGGAGCCCGTGCCTTCCTGCGATGCCCTGAGGGGTGATGGCACTCGTCTTCTCTTCTCTTACAGATGCACATGGTGGTGTATGTACCTCCAAAACAGCCTGAGTGACAGACTCTCTCCTGCTTAGGATGCCTTTTTCTATTTTTGACCCCTTTTCTCAGAAGCTTCAGAGTTTGTAAAGCATGAAAAAGAAAGCACAGAATCTATGAACTGTGCTTTCAATCAATCAATCTGCTTTCTGTAATTTCCCTGTTTTACACATTGACAAAGATCTGTAAGTCAGCCAGTAGCAGCTTCAGGCGCCTCCATGGTTGTGTTTCGTACGAGACACCTTGCTGTGGGCTGCCATGGCCTTTACATATACTCACCCTCTTTCCAGAGGGAGACTGGCCACACCATCTATTGTGTTGTAGATTAAAAAATCCTTTGTGGGCTTTTCCTGGGGTAGAATGGGCAGGGCCGAGGGGCCGGAAGTGGGTTGCTGTAACCTGGAAGTGGGATCCTTCCCTGGCTGTAGTATTGATGTTTTCACACTGTCCCTGCTTCCACGGCTGAGGGGATCTTCGTGGAAGGGTGGTGTGTTGTCACTCTAGATACATGGAAAGATGGTGCAAGGAATGCTGCAGAAAGTGGTGGAAGAAAGCTGAATGGAAATGGAGGTTTGACCTCAAAAAATGCAAGATTCGATCCCTATAGAAAGAATAAGTTTTCCACTTGCAGAATTTATAACAGTTCTGTGCACCAGCCGGGTTCTCATCACTACCAGGGCTGTGGCTACAGATAGGGTTTCAAAGAAAGATTTTTTTACCGCACCTCCAGAGGCCTAGGACTTCTGCCTTGGAAAACTACAGCCTCAGAGGGGAGACCCACAAAGTGTCCCCAGTGGCCCAGTGCAGGATGTGTAAATACTCATCACTGTAACGTAGAATAGATAACAGGATAGTAGAATAGATAGTCGAATAGATAACAGGATGACACACATAGCATAGATACTGCATTTTTATTTTAAAATTATTATGGCACGTAAAGTTTTAACTTTAGTTAAAAAAAACCCATTATGGATTTTTTTTAATGATGACTTTTAATAAGAGCTGTACTCTTAGGTACAGTGATGTCACTTCTGGAAGTTTAGTAGAAGCAAAACATAAATGGAGATCTTTGAAGGTGTTCACTGTAGTGTTATCTATAACAGCAAAAAAGCAACAAAGATGAATATAACTTCAGTGGTTCAATGTTAGGAGATTGGTAAATTATGGTGTATCAACATGACAAAGGATTGTGTAGCCACGAAAAATGTTTGTTTTGAAGTCCAGATAAAATGTAAAAAAATAATAAAATCGTGTAAACAATTAATATATGATTTTGGAAAAATATGTAAAAATGTGTATGCTTATTGATGAAACTGGAAAATGAATATAAAAATCAAGTTTCAGTAGAAATTATAAATATAAGTAATTTTAAATTAAATAAAAAATTAATGCTTCTTACTTTTGATTTTTTCAATGTAAAATTGTATTAATTCCATTAAAAGAAAAACCGTAGAAAGTCTGAATAAAAATATGTTCACTGTAGGTAATTTAGAAATTTAAAAAATGGCACAGAAAAGAACATCAAATATCACCTACAGCCTCACTACCCAGAAATCACTATTTCAGACATTTCAGGACACGTATGTACTACTGATCTTTTCTTGGGGGAGGGGTGGTGGTGGTATGTACACGTGTGTCCATGTAGAAACATATTTTTAAGTGGCTTGTACAGATATACTGGCTTTTTTCACTTTCTGCAGAGGGTGAACATTTATCCAAGTAATTACATTGTTCCTGCATATAATTAAAAAAAATTGTTTTTAATTGGGGAATATTGGGGAACAGTGTGTTCTTCCAGGACCCATCAGCTCCAGGTCAAGTCGTCGTTTTCAATCTAGTTGTGGGGGGCGCAGCTCCCTGTCCCATGTGGGAATCGAACCAGAGACCTGGGTGTTATGAGCAGTGCGCTCTAACCACTGAACCAACCGGCCGCCCCATCTGCATATAATTTTTAATGACTACGCTGTATTCCTGCATGTGGACGTACGATAAGGGACTCAATGGTCTCCTCGCTGGGTATGCATGTGACATCGTCCTGAGTGTTGTCCGGTTGTGTTTAAGATAGGTTGTATCAATTTACACGGTCACCTGTTTGCCTAAAGAAGTAAAAAATTATTTTTGGACAATAAAAAAAATCATTTTCTCTTGTTTCTATTAATTTAAAAGCCCACATCAACTTTCCCCATATTTATGCAGATCTCAACTGAGAATGAGTAAACTGGATCACTTTTCAGTGTTCTTCGAGCCCAGAGATTCCTTGGCCGTTTTTTTCTTTGCACATTGTCTACAATGAATGACTGCCTAGGGCTTCCAGGCCTCCTGTGAGGACTTGTCATGAGTGTCTGAATACATCCACTGGTGCCCTGAGAATGCACTGTATTCTAGCTCGAGGAATTTCACTAAGAACTGAGGCAAAGATTATTGAAAATTTTCAGATTTGCTCTAAGTGTCACAAATATTTATACTCTATTTGAAAAAGCAGTATTTTTCTCACACATTCTATTAAGTCGTCAAGGTCCCTGATTAGGATTAATTTGAACTAAGCTGTCAGACTTGACTGCCGATCTGTTTTACTGATGAGTTTGTTTTTACTCTGGTTTTCAAGCCTTGTTCTCCACTTTCCACATTTCTGGTGGGTGCTGCACAAAGAGATTTTTAGTCACGGTGTGTTTTCTATTCCATCTGATTCCTTCAGTTGTTAGATTCTCCTCCGGTTTTATTTATATTTCATGAATTTGAGTGGATCTGCAGTTTCTTATTGTTCACTGGTGCCAGTTGAAAAACCCTCCCAGGCTGTTTTTATAGGGGCAACTGTCATGTTTATATTATGTTTTGAGACACTTCCATCTTTTTAATTTGCTTGTCTTAACACGTTTAATTTTTAAGAGGAGAGTTGTAAAGTTGTGAACTTGCTGTCTTTACACTTGAATATGCGTAATTACACAGCGCTCCATCCTTTTCCTGGGCTGACTTTCTTCTAGACTGTGTGTGTATACGCAGTATCATTGACCACCGCTGGCAAGATGAAGCCACCTGGCTAGCTTCCCCTTTTCTTTTTAAGCGGTTACTACATGTCTCGTTCTGTCCCTGGGGAGAGGTGGGAAAAGTCGTCTTTGCTCTCCGAGGTCCATTTCTCAAGGGACAGCAGTGCTCACATGGGTCCTATTTACATTGTAATTGGTCACTGGCTGTCTGGGACAGACAGCTGTTTCAACTTAAACCCAAGACAGTTGCTATGGAGATGGTTGACTAGAAATAGGTCATGTTAAAGTCCTTTTCCCCTGGATATAAGGGAACACCATGATTCTAGAAGTGTCTCAGTTGAACAGAAAATGTGGGCAACCACATCCCGAATAGTTTTCTCTTTAGGATGAGGCTTAGGGTAGACGCCAGTCCACGCACGTTGCTGCTGCCGCCCTGCACACAACACACCTGCAAACTATTCCTGTTAAAGAAAAGGAATAAGCGATGACATAATTTGCAGTATAACCTTGGTTAACTGGCTCATATGTGATTCTCAAAAGATGTTTATCTCATAAGCGCCTAAGCAAAGTAGAATAATATTTGTTTTTAAGACACGTCCAAGAGTTTAAGAGCAAATCTTTAAAAACATGGAGTTAACAGCGAACCATAGAAGAGGAAGTCATCTCATGACATTGGATGGGATTTGCCATAAATTTGGCCAGAGAACATTGCGGATTTCCCAGGGCAGCTTGACTGGGATGGCGTACCTGTGTTGTGGGGTGACTTCCATGAGTTGTCTTTCTTCGTTCACGTGTCACCCGGGGAAGTGCAACTGACCATCACCACGGGGGTGGCAGGTCTTCCTCACAGACGGGCGCTGGTGTGGTACTCCCGCAGCCCCCAAGCTTTGTCTAGTCTGCGGCGTGGTGAATGGAATGCCTCGTGCTTTCTGTTTACCCCCACCCCTCCCCTGCCCCACTCTCACGGTACTGCCCGCTTCAGGGAATGGGTGAGATTCTGTGTAGCTGCTTCTCACGTGATGACTGTGAGGGCAGATGACAACACACACTCTTCCCGACGCTTCTTTGGGAACGACACATGTTCTGACCCTTTTCTCTGTCTATCAGTCTTCTGAAAAGGGTGAGCTGGCAGGTGGCTTGTGGGGCTCATGCTAAAGACGTATTGGGGACAGATTTTCACTAATTAGAATAGATGTTCTTTGAAAGTTCTTAGAGAATATTGCAACATGCAATAACAAATGAATAACAGTGATAATGAGGGCTAACATTTCTGTAATTCTTACTGGGAACCAGGGACTGTTCTGAGCTCTTTACATAGTTTCTTTGTTTAATCCTCACAACAACCCAAGGAAATAGGTGCTAGTGGTAGTATCCTCATTTTACAGATGAGGAAACTGAGGCGCAGAGAGGTTAAATAAGGAGCCCAAAATCATGTGGCTTTAAATGGTGGTGCTGTGGTTCAGACTCGGCAGCCTGGCCCCAGGGTGGGATGTTCTTACCACTGTGCCACAAAGAACTAGATATTAACGTTTAAGAAGAACAGTCTTTTTTTCTGTTTATCATAGTGCAGGGGGTGATTTTGTTCCTCCCAGGGGGCATTTGACAATGTCTGGAGACATTTTTGGTTGCCACAGTTGGGTGGGGGGGAGGGTGCTGGGGGTGTCCAGTAGGGAGAGGCCAGGGTTGCTGCTAAACATCCTACAATGCACAGGACGGCCCTCCCCCCCCCCCCCCACACCAGGGAATGACCTGGCCTCATGTGTCAGTAGTGGCGAGGTTGAGAAATCCTTTATAGTAATACACGTTCATTCTGAAAAAGTATAATCTTACTCCCCCAGCCTTTGCCCCTGTTAAATGCATGTGTATTCTTCTAGACTTTTTTCCTTCTGATTGTAAGAACATACATTCGTATGTATATATTTTACAGAAAAACAACCAAATGTGTTCTATTCTACAGGATATCTTTCTGACATATACATGTGTCCACATTGGAGTGTGTTTTGATAATTGTATAGTTTCCCTTTGGATGGATGGATGTTAAGGACGGCTTATTTTGTAATGTGTAATGAGCAATAATGTTATAATACTGTCCGTACATCTTCGCATACTCACTGCAGGTCTTACTATTGGAGAAAAACCAGCTTGTGGCTGTGGGCCGAGCACAGTGTTCTCACGGGGTCCCCTGCCCCATGTTTCAGCCAGTGTCTGCTCATCCTGTTTCACTGCACATGTCCCCAAGACAGGTGATCAGATCATTGCGTAGCCCTCTGACTTCAAGTCGTGTGAGCTAGGGGTCCATTTTGAATGGGTTTCTAAGGTAATGTGAAAGATGTCAGAAAAAAGGGATGCTGGGAGAAAGGAAAAGCCGTTTTCTAGCATCAGAGAAAGTGTGTGTGTACAGTGGGGAGGAAACTAACTGTGTCCGAGCTAAGCACTGATGTGTGTTAGGTGGTACTACCTGGACCCACCAATTGGAGTTTTGTAGACATTTCTGAAGGAAAAATCAGGTGACTGGGTTCATACTCTGTACCCCACTTTGTGCAATTTACCATCCAAGATAAATATATAAAATAAATAATTTAAAAACTGTCAATATACCAACAGTCGGAAATGATACTCTGAGGACTGTGGGAATTAAGCTCAGTGCCTGGCCGATCGTGAGTCTCAGGAAGTATTTGTAACCAGAGAGAACCGAAGGAAAGAGGACGGGCATGTCCTAAGAGGCGGCTTGAGCAGCTGCCCTGGGGTCTGCTGTCCGTACGCCAAGTCCATGCACACGCCCCCATGAAGGAGGGTGGGAGGCTTGGAGGCTTCTGCTCTGCAGGCTTGTGCTGCAGTCTCTGTTACAGCAGTGCACGTATGTGCCCTGAGCCCCTGAGCCCTGGCAGTGCCCCTCCACGCTGTGCCATCACAGAGGTGCGTGTGCATGAACCCCAAGTCAGGAGCTCTTAAGAAAGTTCAGAGGAATGGCACAGTTCCGAATAGCCCCAAAGTGGAAACTGCCCAAATGTCCATCAGTAGTACAACAGCTTCAAGAAAGCAGGCTTTTTTTCTAAGTTGCTAATGATGAAATATTTCAAAACACAAAGATACAAGAAAAGCAGGCATTCTAGTTTCTACTGCCCAGATTGAACTCAGGTTAACATTCTGCCATATTTGTGTTTTTTAGTCCTTTTTTTAAATTGAAGAATGTAACCTTCGGGTGGCTTAGTTTATCAGTGTTGGGGGTGGGGTAGAGTTGGGTGAGGGAGCTGAAGATGCCGGAGCCCAAGGGGGTGACCTGAGCTCTCTGTGCACGCCCTGTCCTGACAGGGAACGAACGTGTCACTGGCTCCTGAGCATCACGCAGCCCAGTCAGGAGAACACTGTGCCTTCAGGTTTGGGCCCTGCCCCAGGTGACGGAGGCAGAGGCCATGCCTTTCACCTCTCCTGCTCTCTGAAAAATAAAACCCCTCGCAGTAGTGCCCTTTAAGGACATAATGCCTCTTTTGTTGAAAAATGAAAGAATCTGGCTTTTTCCATCAAATTGTGATTAGAATACCATGAATGTTTTGATTGTGCTGATGTGAAAAGAAGAAGGAAGGAGAACAGGGTTTGGTGTGTTTGGTGATTGCTGTGATTGTCAGTGGGACACAACCCCTTCTCGTCCCCTCCTGCGAGCTCGTCAGGAGGCCAGGGGTGCCCTGGGGATGACCTTGAGTCTGCTGCCGTTTACATTGGAAGAGTCGTGTGCACACTCCTGCTTGTCAGGCAGTGGTAGCGGCCGTGGTGCTGCTGGCCTTCTGTGGCGGCCCTGTCCTGCCTGCCGGTCCTGAGGCCGTTCTTGCTGCTGGCCCTCTGCTGAGGGCTCGCTCCGTGCCAGCACCGTCATAAGCCCTTGCTTATGTCACAGTCCATCCTTGTAATTACCTGGGAGGTTGGTATTGTTTCTGTCTCCATCTACAAAGGACAAAACAGGCTTTGAGAGGGTCAGAGGTCCCCAGGGTCATGCCGTGAGTGGCAGAGTGGTGATTCAAATCTTTGGCTCCAAAGCCATGTTCTGAAGCTGGCACTACATGAGGCCCACTTGCTATTGTTATTTGGGTTTGTAGAATTGTAAGTAGGACTTGAGGTCCTGGGAACAGTTGGCCGAGCACTTCCCAATCCTACCTCTGTCAGCCTTCTTTGTAGTCTGAGGTCATCGGTGAGGCAGTGGCTGCCCCCATTTCAGAGATGAGGACACTGAGGGCCAGGTAAGCAGGGCGCTTGCCCAGGGCCACACAGCTAGTTTGGGGCCGGAAATGGAGCCAGAGTCTTCTGAAAACACCCCAGCTTTCTACCCTGTTTCAGCTTGATCTCTGGCCACCTGGGCTGCCGTCAGCCCAGCACTTAATTGTAAGGTTAACTCTGTTTTCCCATCTTTTAACCACGACTGGTACTACCCATCTGTCACTTGTTAGACCTGATAGAGGATTACCTAGCAGCGCATCTTTTAAAAAATCTTGGACATAAATACATCATTTAAATACATACTCATTTGGTCACAGTGGTGCTTTGTGATAAGATAATCCTTTTTGGTTAAAGATTTCCTTACATGAAAATCTTTACTTTTTGATAAGCTGGTAAAGGTATTTGTTTGGTAGCTCAAATGGAAGTTGAAGACTGTGAGATTTCCGCTGCCTGTGCTGAGTCAGTGTTTCCTAGAGCCGTCTCGCTAACCGCCGTTGTTCTGCGTTGCTTTGAGGTTGCAGCTGCTCCCTGGTGGTTACCTGTCAAAGGCGCCAACTGGAGGCGCCCAGAAGGGCCCGACTCGACCGTCCTGCACAGGTGAGGCTGGGTCTCCCCCGGGGACGCGTTCCATGCCCAGTAGATTCCTGTGCTGGTGCGAAGGGACTTAGTGCCATCTGCATCTGTAAAGGGGCCAGAATGACAAACTCTGATTGGTAGGACAATAAAATGGCAGGAAATAATAAAGTACTTAAAACCCCAACCACTGCCGAGCTCACAGAGACTCTTAATAAGTGGCCTCTTTCCTTCCTCTGTCCTGTCGTGTAGATTTTGTTTTCCCCTTTGCAGACCAGTTACAAATCTCATGACGTGTTTAATCTCTGCAACCTGTCTGCTCCTCTCCTGAGTGGGTCGGTTTGAGGAAGAAGACTGTCTACAGATGAGTAGTGTGTGGTGCCAGGGGCCCGTGGCAGGCGCTCAGGCCTTGGCAGTGGGGCCCTGCTCCCTGCCTCCCGTCCTGACTGACATACTTCGAAGCTTCCATCTGACTGAAAGACCGCCGAGCGGCAAGTCGGCCAGCATGTCTCTTGGGTGGCAAGGAAATAATTATCTCAAGCAAAAATAGCGTCACCTGTTAAGCCCTGGAGGTGGAGAAAGGGTTGGCCCAGGACTCAGTGTCTCAACAGCCCAAGAAGCCTGCTCTCCTAACCTACTTTTTCAGATGGGAGTTTGAGCCTCTATTTTTCCCAACATTCTTGGGTGTTGTGCTCATTGTCAGGGACCTAGGAGCACATGGAGCTCAGCGGTGGGGCCATAGCCCCTCGAGAAATGGCGCAGAGCTGGCGGAGCCTGAGTCAGCGGCCTCTGGTGGGAGGGGCTGCAAGGTGGGAAGTCAGACATAGGATCCCTGGGTTCCTCGGGTGGACGGGGCTGCTTAGCGCCCAGCGAACGCTTGCCTCCCCGAATTTAATAGGAGAAGAAAAAGCTAAGGGGAGAAGGCAAGCCCAGAGGGGTGTGTGCTTTACTGATGGCGTCTATCTTCTGAGAAAAGTGCTTCTCTCATCAGTGCTAAAGCAGTGACTGGCACGCAACAGGCACTCGATAAACACCGTTAGAAGAATCGGTAAAGCCACGGTATGATTATTGCAGGGAATTCAAAGCTGTGTGAGGGGTGCAGTAGGGATGTGTGTCCACTTGGGAAAGAGTGAACGGGGAATGAAAGTGACGTGGTGCTGGGTAAAATGTGTGTATCTCCTATTCTCAAACTTTCCCCTTAACCTTCCGTAGCCTTCTGTACCCTTAGAAAAAATAAACACTTGCTTGGAAGCTGCTAGAGTGAAGCAGAGTAGCTGGCTGGTCTGTGGTAGAAAGACACAAAGTTTAAAGCCAAGCGTCACAGGTCGGGTTCTCTGACACAGACGCTGAGACGGAGCTTGGGGTGCTGAGTACTTACGAGGGGCCCACACCCGTGGGAGGGGCGGGGGAAGCAGGGTGGGGCAGGGGCTGAATCGAAGACTCCAGTGCAGGCCCAAGGATCCCAGCCAGCCAGTCCCACAGGACTGAGCTCTGGTGGCTGAAGTGGCTGGGCCTGTGCCCCTCTGTGGTTAGTCCCCGCTGGCTCGGAGCTGGCTCTGCAGCTGTGGAAAACCCCGAAGGAGCCGACGGCTGGAAGCTGTCAGCACTCCCAGGGGCTGGGGCAGCACCATTCCTTAAAGGGGATCTGGGTTGTGCATCTCCACAGCCACCTACCAGGTGACCAGGTGAGATTCTGGGGGGTCTAGGCCTCGCACGAAGTGAAGAAATGTTTTGAATGTACTCCTAAGGGGGAGTATTGCCCACTCGGGAGCCTGGGATGTCAGAACCCTGTGGTGGAGGGGACAGATGTGGCACGGCTGGGGCTCGTGTTGGGGATCAGGACCCCTCAGTGTCACGAGTGACCTGAGGGTGACTGTGGGCGCTGAGAGGAAGCCGGGTCCCGTTCCCTGCTCCAGCGGCTCTCTCGCTTTCCACAGGCCAGACCACCCGGTTCTCCACGTCTCCTGGCACGATGCTGTGGCCTACTGCACATGGGCCGGAAAGCGCTTGCCCACGGAGGCCGAGTGGGAGTACAGCTGTCGAGGAGGCCTGCAGGACAGGTACTACTCGCAGGGGCTCGCCCCACCCAGCCGTGTGCTGCCTTTTCCTAAAGCTGGGACTGCTTTGCTTAGGGAGTTGGTCTAAACTACAACCACAGCTGTTGGGTCCTGGGCTTTCCTCATGTCTGTGAAGTGACTTGGGAGACTCCCATGGGCGGGCCACAACCCCTCCCAGCCCCACAAAGCTCCCTGGGGCCCCAAACGCCCCCAGCAGTCCAGGCCCCTGGGGTTCCATGGTCCTCCTTACATCCTGCTGGCCGGCTGCCTTGCCTTAGTGTTTTCTCATTTTAGACATCTCCTGTGGCAGCGGTGTTTGTCCGCCTCCAGAGCCATGGGACAGAGGCTCATGTTTGGGTCACATCTTCTAGGCAAGGCTCCTTAAAATAGCGAAGCTTTATAAAAGTGTGGTGTGACGGTGCCTGATCATGCTACCATATAAGTCCAGAATGATGCCGGCTACCCAGCCTTCTCCGAACCCTTCTTTTAGTTACGTGATTTATTTCAGGCCTCCTGAGGGCTCCAGAGAGACGGAGGTTGTTGTGAACTTGACATGAGCTAGTTACGCAGAAGTGAATAAAATACTGATTAAAAGCTTTATTTATTTATATAATATATTTAAAGTAAAACCAAAACATCTCACTCAGAAGGAGCGAGCAGGGGTCCCCGTTTCATGGCACCCCCACCCGTGACCTCAGTCCAGATGCCAGTGCCGGTGTGACAGGCTGACGCCTGTGTCTCTCCTGACAGACTCTTCCCCTGGGGCAACAAGCTGCAGCCGAGAGGCCAGCACTATGCCAACCTTTGGCAGGGCGAGTTTCCTGTGACCAACACTGGCGAGGACGGCTTCCGCGGCACGGCGCCTGTGAGTAGCGAGGCTGGCAAGGCGGGCAGCAGCGATGGGCACGCAGAAATGAGTGGGGGTGCGTGCGAGGCCTTGCTGGCCCTCTGACCACCTGGCTGCCCGCTTCCTGGGTTCACCCATGACCACACGGAGCAGACACTTAAGAAGCAAGCAAGCGGTCTGTGTTCATAATACATTTTCTTTTCTGATTCCGTCATGCTTGTTGTATTAGGTTGATGCAAAAGTAATTGCGGTTTAAAAGGTTGAAAATAATTGCAAAAACTGCAGTTACTTTTGCACCAACCTAATAGAAACTTTGGAAAAACAGAAGGGGATAGAGGAGAAAATGAAAAGGCCCTGGAATGCCGGGAGCCAGAGACAACCCCTGTCAGCCCCTGGGCGTTTTCGGTGCTGATGCTAAGATGGCTAGTAGATAGAGGGTGCTTGTGGTGTGCTGGTGGGTGCTGAGCCATTTCCTGATACTTGCTTCACGTGGGCTCAGCTCTGTCAGGCAGGCACCATTATCCCCGTTTTCCAGGTGAGCAGCTGGAAAGCAGCACAGCTGGGACTCGAACCAGGTGGTTGGTCCCGAAAGCCGGTGCCCTTCCCTGCCTTACACGTATATGCTGGTGCGTGTGTTTCTGGGGTGTGTGTACATACATGTGTTTTACACAGTGCTTTTGTTATACTAAACACAATACTTAGCATCCACTCTTTTTCCCTGTTCACCATCAGGAACATTTTATCTGAAAACAGTTCTTCACAAATACGTTGCTTTTAGCAGCTGGATAACCTGTCATTTGAATGAACCCTAATTTAGGTTATATCTGATTTTTTTTCTAAATAGCACAGTGAACTTTTTGTACATAAATATTAAATGTCTCTCTGATGATATTTTTAAGCTAGACTCCAGGCAGTGAAATTAATGAGTCAAAGAGTAGAAAGGTTTCTTGGTGAGCATTTTAGATATATGGCCAAAATGTTTTCCAGAATCCGTGGGGCATGTTTCCCTCCACGCGTGTACAAAGCTTTCTTTCTCACAGCTCTCTTGATGGCAAAATCACACGATAATGAAGCAATGTTAAAAACATTGCATTTTCTCTAAACACAGTGAGGAAAGCAGTCTTGTGGTGCGGAATTCACACCTTCTTGAGTTTGTTGTTTCCGAGAAGAATTTTCTTTCAACAATCTTTTAAACAGCTGTCATTTCTTAAATATTTGTAATTTTGTTTCACACAAAAATAATTCTTCCAAAATTCATTCATAAGTGTAACACAGATATGTTACGTATCAAAACATAATCAAATGATTGCAAAATTTCCACTGAAATATGAAATAATAAATCTATTATCTTGTATATATTGCTATATACAAGACATTTTGGAAAAGATGAAGTGTGAGGAGACTCTTGACCTACCAGAAATTTAAAAATATTTCGAGCTATAGCAGTTAAAACATTACAGGTTTACTTTTAGTAAAAAAAAAAAAAAAAATTGCACGAGAATATGTAGGTAGCCCTTGAGTAGGTACGAGAGTGCCTGCTTGTGCACGTAAGATCCCTTATTTGAGTTAGTTTTACGGTGAAGGAACCAACACAAGCCAATGGCTAATGACTGCATTGCTCAGTGGAGGCGAAATGTTATTCAGACCTGGTAGTTGGTTCCTCCGAAGTTTCCTTCAGGATCGCTGGTGCTCACAGACACTTCGGTTATTCAGTAAAACAGTAGTTAGAGGTCTTGGGGACTAAATGATCCCAACTTTTCTCAAACTTTGCGTGAGTGAGATACCCAGTCTGTGCCTCCTGGGCACTTTTGGTCAGCCAAACTGGTATGGCAGGATGAACAGAATTTTGGTTAGGATGCCCCATGAGGCTCGTGAGACCCCAGGAAAGACGCTGACTGATGCAGACAGCAGGACAGCAGCCATCGGAGCATTACACACTGCTAAGGAGTGTGCCGCATGTCCTCTGTGATGTGCTAACCCTGAACGTGGACGGGCCTGGAGTGTTGGGGCCATACCCAGCTTTCTTCGGCAGGGGCCTCATGGGGGAGTCTGGCACAAGAAGGGCCTCCGCAGCCTGGATCCCCTTCCTGGACCCGTAGGCTCTGAGACGCAGGGCCCCTGCAAAGCCTTGAAGCCTAAGGCCTGGGCCTCAGGACACCCCATTATATAAGCGCCTGTCAGTGCTAGTGAACGGTCAATTCTAGAGGAGGCTGTATTGGATGTTATGAGTGTTTTACAGTACTTACTGTTACAGAATTTCATATCGCTGTGTAAGCACGTGAGCATCCAACAAAAATTGCCATGAATTCTCAGGTCAGTTCAGGTTTTCAGAAAACACGGTGTTCCATATGAAATTAGGACACTCTGCCGATGCTTCGAGTTGGTACAGTGAACTTGGAGTTCAGCAGATGTCCACTTGGAGTATTTTCAGCAGAACTTACCTGAAGAAATTGCCGTGGACTTTCCTACGACAAAGTTAGAACAATTACCAGAAGGCCTCAAAGAACCGGTTTGAGAAACAGGACCTGAGGACAGAGGAGCAAGCCAGCTGCAGGGAGGTGGCTTCCACCTGTGTCTGGAACAAGACTTAAGATCTGTATCTCAGATGGGGACGGTTTGCACGGCAAGTGAGCTCAGGTCCACCTTAGCTGCCCTGTTGTGTCACATGCTCTGGTCACTGAGAGCGGGAATTTAGCTGTGATGATGGGGTAGGTGACAGTGAAATCGCTCCCTCACCCACGTTTCATGTATTTTATTATTTCCCATGTGATTTCAAACTAAGCAAACTATTCTGACCACTAAAGAACTGGATTTATATTTTGCTAGGCTGCTGGTATGCGGTGATTACTCTGTTTTCATTTTAATACCTTTCAGCTCATTCACCTGAAAATAAGTGTGTTTGAAGTATTTCCCATATATGCTTGTTCTCTTCTGAGATTCCTGGAAGCTTTGGTTAATGTGATTAACTTAATAACAAGCAGTTACAATTTATATTCCTCGTAGTGGCAGGTCCACATATGATAATTTTGGGGGTGGTCACCTGCTGATTTTACCTCACCTGAACTTCAAATTATTTAAAGGGAAAAAAACTTCCAAACCTTTGAGTGGATACTATTATTTCTTCATCTTATGGTTTAACAGTGCCAGATAGATTAAATTCCTGGGTAAGGGGAGCGCCTTCCCTGCCCCCCCATCCCCCCCACGTTCTATGAGTCTGAAAAATGAGGCCCCCGGGATGTCCATCTCTTAATTGCTCCTGCCTCTGGCTCCTTCCCTCCTTCCCTTCTCTCCCTGAAATACATTAATTTCTTCTTTTCCTTCCTACACCTTCCAGCTGTTATTTCATCTGCGTGCTCTGATCATCTCCAGATTCTTGAAACAGTTTGTGTCTGTGGCCTCGCCTCCTTTACTATCCCTCTGACCTTTGAACTCTGACCCCAACTCCCAGGGCTACCCACACACATCTACCTTTGTTGGGGAGGAAGCACCTTCACCCAGAAATCTCTCCCTCTTGGGAATTTCTGGGGCGTCTGCTTCCATCCTCTTCCCACTCATCTCTTTCCCTACTCATCCCGCTCTGCCCTGTAGAATTGGACGTTTTTATTTTTGGTGCTTTCTTCCTTTCTTCCTCGTTAAGCTGTTTGACGTCTTATGTGATTGAACTCCTTCCTGCCTGTAGCCCACGTGCATGGAATTCCCCGATGAACCACCGACTAGGTAGTGCTGGTCCGTAGTGAATGCTGAGGACAGAGGCCGAGTGGTGGGGACTTCAGCTCCCGCCTCCTCCGCTTCCTCGCTTACGTTCTCCCTACTGATCGCCCAGGACTCAGATGTTTCCGTATCCATGTCTACACCTGAAACCTGAAGCCAAATAGAAATGAATTTCAGTTTGTTCATTCCTTTAATTCTCCTTCATCAGTACAGGGGAAAAAAAACAATATGAATTTACAAAAATATTTTTTAAATAAGCCCCAAGGATAACTTGATTTTTTTTTTATTTGATAAAATGAAATTTTTCTTTTAGTTTAAGGATTTCCATTAAAAATGTTGGAAAAAAATTTAAGTCACTAAAATACAAAACTGTTCTGCATTGACTATTGTTTAGTTACAGTTTTTTCTTTTGCCCCTTTTTCCCCTCTTTACAAAAATTTTTCACTTTGGTTCTGTGTCTGTGACAATATTATGTGGCAGACTGTCTGACGTGCCTTTGAAATGTGATATAATTGCTGGCTGAAGAACTGTACAGTTTGCCTCATGTTTCCAGATTCCGGAGACTGCAAACCCTTTATTACAAATACACTTGATAATGAATTCACATTTTCTTTATAAAAATAAGTCCCCTCAGTGTTTTGATGATAGTGGCTGAGGCTTAAGGATAAGATAGTGAGTTGGAAGGGGCTGGTGGAGAACACAGAATTGCCCTGGGGTCTTCAGAGCTAAAAGACATTGTATGGCCAGCTGAGCTCTGATGACAAGACTTACACTTGGTCTAATATAATGCTTCTGTTATGCTTTGCAGATCTAAATATCACCTACCCCCCCAATCAGATACAGATTTGATTTATGATCAATATTAGTGCCTGTCTTAGGAATAATTTTGCTGGCTTCCTTACCATGTAATATGTATAAACTTGCCTCAGGTTTCTCAACTCCCCTTGAGAGCTCAAACCTGAACAATGTCTCTTTCTTTATTTTCTATATTTTTATTTTTACATTGGCCAAATTGTATTTTGATTGTCGGGATGAAAATTAATATTCAGACTTGAAGTCATAGCTCTTAGTGCATTTCTGCACCAAAAAGGTTTTCTAAACGAGATGAGTAGTTTGATAGCATTTTTCCTTTTTGTGTTTTTAGGTTGACGCCTTTCCTCCCAATGGTTATGGCTTATACAACATAGTAGGAAACGTGTGGGAGTGGACTTCAGACTGGTGGTCCGTGCACCATTCTGCTGAAGAAACGCTTAACCCAGTGAGTATCGTCCTCAGAGTATGTGAGTACGGATCCCTCCCCGAGCAGTCGATGGCAAGAACTTCCTGTGTTTCTGAGGGGTATTTACATACTCTTGGAATTCATGTTTTTTTTTTTTTTTTCGTTATTACATTTATTGGGGTGACATTGGTTAGTAAAATTATATAGGTTTTAAGTGTACATTTCTGTGGTACATCGTCTATATTTCATTGTGTGTTCACCACCTTGGAATTAATCTTACAATTCCCCCAAAGGGATATTAAGCACATGTCTCTTATTTCAACCTGAAAGCATTGTGTAAAAGTGTCTGTGTGCATTTTATGTGCTGCTCGATGGTGATGAGGATAATTATTTCAGGGAATCAGCGATAGCTTTAGAAATTCTATTCAGTCTCCTAAATTGATCAGAGTGAGATATATAAATAACTATGCAAACTTTGTTAATGTCTTATTAATAACTAGTGAGATCTGCTAGATGGTATTTATCATGTAATGAGTTGCCTGAATTTTGACTGGTTGAAATTTTGATTGAGGAACATTCTTTGGAGAAAACGAGAAAGGGTACTGCTTCCTGGGTGGTTGGGTCAGGAAGTTGAGTCATTCAGTACTTATTTCCCGAACTCTGCACTGTGTCGGGTCCATGCGTCACGTGGCTTAGAAATTCAGGACAGCCACATTCGTCTCAGTGTTACTTTTTCTGATATGGAAACAAGTTGAATGCAACTAGCATACTACTCTGCTTCTGAAACCACGCTCTCCCAGCGTAGTAAACACACATGGAGACACTACATGGTGTGTGTGTGTGTGCAAAGTACTTCGTTGAAAAAGAGCATCTGAATATTTTTTGTTGTGTGGACAGCTTGGGGCAAAAACACCATGTAAACATCTTGTCTGTAGCAAACTAGATGGTCAGTGTGCGTTTGTACCCAGCCCAGCTTGACTGGGAACTCGATCCGCTCCATTTGACACCTTAAACTTTTGAAAAGGCACAAAGGATAACGGTAAAGCAAATGGAGTTTTCCATCTCTTCTCATTGGAGGGTTAACCAGCTCAGAGCAATTGAAGAAATTGTCAGACTCCGTGCCTCAGGCCCTTTTTCAGACGTGGGGATACATGTGTTTGATGTGCTTGGGTTTCGCTCCGCAGCAGAACCCAGGGGCTGCTCATGAATAATCCAGACGCACAGGTCTGCCTTCCTGGGTGCAGATGAAAAAGCTGAGTTCTTCATAACCTGTGCTTTCCTCCTTGTTTTCCTTGCACTTTCTGGCAGGGCCGGTGGGAGTAGCGGTCAGAAAGAGAAGAAAGTCTGTGTCTCCAAAGTGAGAACAAGACAATGAACGTCTCCCTGGGTTTGTGGCGGAGAAATGCCATTTCTACTGGCGACGTGTGCCTTGGTCTTTGCTGGCAGAATCAGAAATAGAATTTTCCCCTCAGATGAAAGCATCTGCCAGTTTGGAGGGGGCTACACCAGGCTTCAGAGTCCTGGCAAGTTGGGAATGTAGCTCTCCGACCATCTGTTGTTGAGCTGAGTGCTTATTAGCTTTCCGTTTTATAATTGCTTGCGTTTCTCCTAAGGATTTACAGGAAAATTCACATTGTTTTCACCAGTCCCAGGCTCTCTCTTAGATGTTGTGCTTGCTCTATAAATTGTTCTCATGTAAGCTTTCTCTTTGTCACGGTGGCCTCATTGCTTCCTGACTTGACAGATAAAATTGAACGATTTTGAGAACTACACCCCAGCTCTCTAGAAAACTCATGACCCGTCATTCAAATCTTTGCAACTTTCCTTCATCGGCAGCCGACAAGCCACAATCATCTCTCATCTGGGTGACTGTGACAGCCTCCCTGTTGGGCCCCTGCCTTCACTCCCTCTGCTCCATGGTGGCTAGAACCATCCTCACAGAGAGCAAATCTAGCACCATTACTCCTCTGATTAGAATCCTGCAATTGGGTCTGGTATGAAGAATGAAGCACAGACTCTTGAACATGAGATTTGAGGGCTGAAATAATTTAGCCTTGCTGATCTCTCTTTAGCCATAGCTTTTTCTTCTTCTTTCAACATTTAATTATGACATGTTACAAAAATTCAGGAGAGTACACAAAATAGTATAATAGGCACCTGTGTACCTACCATTTAGATTTAACGTATATTAATAGTTTACTGTATTTACTGTATTTCTTTTAATGAAAGAAAAAGAACAAAAATTGTTCTCCTAGTCAATATTTGGTATTGTTGGTATTTTTAATTTAAGCTGTTCTGGTCAGTGTGTAGTACTACCTCACTGTGGTTTTTTCAGTCCCTGTATTTTAAAATCTGCATTTGATAACTGGAGGCTACCCTGTTGTCTGTTATTGTTCTTGGTTTTCAGTCACATCTTGTTTTCTCACATGCCTAGTTATTTCTGATTGAGTCCCAGACATTGTATGTGCAAAGCTGTAAAGATTATTGAGATTTGGATCATCTGATCTCTTTCTAGAGAGGATTTACCTTTGCTTCTGGAAACTTCTATTACAGGGGAAAGCAGGCTCACCTCTCTGGGCTTCCCTTCTGTATGGGATCCGAGCCTTGCAGTTCCTTGCAGCTGTGCTAGTTCTAGTTGGGTCTGTTTCAAACTCCTATTTCCTTCGAGGTTTTAATATCTTTGCTTCCTTCCCTGCTGGACAGTGCGTCTCCAGTGCCTGGCGAAGAAGCAGGTGCAGAGTAGTGGGTCCGACAGTAAAGCCAATTCCAGATACGCAGAACTGAGGGAGGTTTGACCACTGTCCCTACTCCACGTGTTTCAAAAGCAAAGGCTTGTTAGAAGGAGGCATTTTCAGGGAAAGATTTGAACCAAAATGTCTGTGTGATTAGTAAACATTTTGTTATGGGAACAGACCTCTTCAGTGTCATGCATGTACGTCAGCTCCAAGACTAACTCCTGATGGCAAGTCACTTTAAAGCTTCTTTGGGGAGCTTGGGGAAAGTCCGTGTTGTATACGAAAGGCTGTGCAGGGACTCTGTCTTCCTGATTCAGTGCCTTCCAGGAAGCAAGGCCAATGGCTAGTATTTACTTCATTGGGCAATCATTGTGGCAGAAGCCCATGTGCTGTGTCCACACAATCCTGAGAAAAGCTGAGGTATTTGGCTGTTTGAAGTGAGGGTCAGCTTGGTCTTAGCTGGTCGGAGGTTATGGGGATTGTGTGTGTACATGTGTGTACGTGTTTTCTGAAGCTGCTTCAGATGGCGTCACCCCTTTCCATGTAGGCACAGTCCCGGGTCTGGCCATTGCTGCTGCCAATTTTAAGTTAAAAACAGTGACTTGTGTGTGTTTCCTTTGCAGCTGGCTAACCTTGAGACCCTGGTTAATCTGTGGCATGTGGCATGTGGAGAGCGCATGTAGCAGCCTGCTGTGCCGCACCGGCACCCTCACTCTCACCGCCAGGTGCCATGCTGCCCTCCTCACTGACGACGTGACAGGAGGGGCTGAGCTAACTTAAAGGGACAGTTTCATTTGGGCAGCTGTTTCTTCCTAAGAGAAAGAACTTCAGTCTTGGAATATGTCACAGTAACTTGGATGATAGCTGCCACTTAATATTAAAGGAATCCCTCTGAATGTAGAATATATCTCAAATTTCCTTACCTACAAATTGGAAATAATTACACCTATCTCATGAAATTATTGGGATTATGTGTAGGAAAATAATTTCATCTTCTCCCTAATGGAAGATGGGAACCTTCCCGGAGAAAGGGCTAATGAATTCGTTACCACTTTCCTTTGTTGTTCTGGAGCAAGTTTGCTCATTCAACAAAGAAGAGCTGCTGAGAAATAGAAATGAGCTTGAATGTCGATGGCTCAGATATTTAGATCCTGTAAACACATTATCCAAACACATGCTTTTTGCTTGACTTCCAGTTGCTGTCTGCAACTTTGTAAAAATACTGTTTGTTTCTACTTCTCAATACACTTACCTTCAGAGCCTCATGTTACAGCTACTGGCTTTCTGAGCGCAAAGAGCAGCATGCCCAAACGTGTCACGGCCCCTCTTAGTTTGGAGGGTCAGTGGCCGTGGGAACTTCTGCCTCCCCCGCCGGCAGGAATCCCTCTCTGAGGCCCCTGACAGCTGTGGGCTTCTAGGAAGCAGGCACTCTAACCCCTGGGGCAGCTGTGGAATCAGATGATCTCACTGAGGGTTCCTGGGGTCCCCCCCCCCCCCGAGCTTCCTCTCTTCCTCACTGTGCAGTCGGTGAGGACACCACACCTCTTCTCTGCTTCCTGTACGTGACAGCTTTTCAGACACCCGCAGGTGATCACCGTGAGTGCCCTTATCTTGCTGTTTCTAGGCCAGCGTCCCCATTCCTTCAGCTGTGCCTTGCATAGCTTGGTTTCCAATCCAGGTTACATACCTCTGAATAACATGAGTGAAAAACGCCCCTCTTTCTAAGTGGGCACCAGAATTCTACACAGCATCCTGGGTGTTCCCTGATAGACGCAAAGAGTAGTGGGCTGTCCTGTTGCTCATTCTCTCGCATCAGTTGTCAGAGTAGGTCAGCGGTTCAGAGTTGAGCCGCTGGAATCCAATCAAGTGGGCCTTCAATTCTGTTGCTGTAACTGGTTTACCAGGTGTGTGACCTTGTGCAAGTCTCTGAACTACTCTGGGACTCAGTTGGCCACTTTCTTAAATGGGGGTGAAGGTTCCTCCTTCAGAGAGTTGTTATGAGGAACTGAGAGAATGCTCCCAGGCTCTCAGCACAGCACTTGGCAGGTAAGCCTACCACCCGTGGCAGCTCTGTCAGTACTCCACTGTCATCATCGGTACTCCACTGCTACTCCCGTGAGTGCTGTGACTGTCCTCACGAGCAGTGGCAGGAAGAGCAGCAGCTCACCGCTGGCTCCTTGTCAGCTCGTGGCCAACTAAAGCTTCCCTTTTTGCCCCTCGTGTGTGTTGATTTCAGGCTAAGTCCCACAAATATTGTTGCTATACACCTATATTTTTTTAAAGTGGTTTTTAAAGAAACCGTTTGAAATTGTCTTTATGTTTTGTGGCTGTGTTTTGAAGCTTAATGCAGAGCGTATCTGGTCTCTCCATCAAATTCAATTTGTTATGGAGAGAGCTTATAGAAATCACTGTGACCATCAGTCGGCGTCCCCTTCCAGCTTATCACAGCCGTCAGCTTCGGCCGTGCGTTTGTCCTTGACACGTGAATGGGACAGGCTCCAGGCAGAGCACGTGGTCCTGGGCCCCCCCACGTGTCCTGAGGACGTGGTGTGTTGGGGTTGCCTCTGCTCCTGGGGATGCTAAGGTAGGAGGCAGGCCTGGCAGCTGAGAAGCGTACAGTCCTGCGAGAGGCTGGGCAGTCGTCAGCTACGTGGAGACGCACGGTGCCAAGACGTGGCGCTGGCATGGTCGGCGTGGGCACCTCGGTGAACTCTGTGCTCTGCAGGTTGGAGCTGTGAATGGAGGCTCCTCTGAGGAGGTGCCCGTGAGAGGGGGCAGCAGTTGGCGAGGTCACTGTGCCCGGTCCTTGGATTCCAAATGTGGGGAAGACAGGGCACGGTGTTCTAAGGAATTCGGGATAAGCAGAGAGGGAGGGGCTCGTCCTTCCTTCCCCGCCGCTCTCAGTGTCTTGAAGAAAATGCTGAGCCATCGGTACCCTGAGTCACAGCTGCCCTCTGCTTACCCTTCAGTTCCAAGGTGTGATGCTCAGAGCCACAGGGCAGTGAAGGGGTGTGTGTGTGTGTGTGTGTGTGTGTGTGTGTGTGTGTACGCCTATTTGTTCCTTCTAGTTCTGCTGCAGTGTGTTTCCTCTTCTATGGGTGCATCAGAGCTGTTTAAAGAATACTGGTAGCTAACCGGCTAGGGGCGTTGGGGAATGACCTTACGCTGCCTTCCTTAGCTCAGTGTGCTCCGTGAAAAGGCTTTTCCACAGCACACAG
Source organism: Rhinolophus sinicus (assembly GCF_036562045.2). NCBI lineage: Eukaryota > Metazoa > Chordata > Mammalia > Chiroptera > Rhinolophidae > Rhinolophus > Rhinolophus sinicus. The sequence goes on along the minus strand of NC_133759.1, from coordinate 4,201,395 downwards.
CACTCGTGGGGAGGGCGAGGCATGTGCTCTAAGATTGGGCTGGCAGAAGGCCCGCCCCCAGGGGGCTGGGTCATCACAGACATGTCAGACTAACTGAGTGGGCTCATGTGCTGCTTTGCTCTTGGTCCCCGGGCAGGTTCTTCCTGCCGCCCTGGATAACGGAACCGTTCCATGATGGACGTCCGGTAGCCCATGTTTCCATAGAGATTTAGCTTTCAGATGCCCTGGGGCTTTAGGTGAGTCATCTCGCCCTTGTCTGGCTAGTGCTTCATCCAGAAAGTGCACTTGGGGTACTGGCGGTCAGTCTGGACAGCTGCCCTGGGGTGTGTGCTGGCGTGGAGTGTAGGTGAAAGTGGGGAGCGAAGAAGCTGGTGGTGAGGTGGTTAGGAGGAGTCAGACCTGCGTCCTCATCCTGGTCCTGCCACCTGATGGCCTGGGGGAAGGAGGGACATCTTTGATTCTGTGACCCCATCTATAAAACGGGAGTGACAATAAAATTGAAGGAGGTCAGGCTGCTCTGAGGATTGAGGAGATGAGAGCTCTTAGCCCTGTGCCGCTCAGCAAACGGGAGACAAGCGGTGTTTTTCACGTGCCTCTCAGCTTGACCGCTTCCTTTGTGAGAATCCTTCCCCTTCAGCTCTTCTTATTGTTTATGAGACCAGATTCTGTTCCTTTTCTTTCACCTGTTTCATACGCATGTATTAAATGAGCACGTGCTCTGTGCTGGGCAGACATAAGCAGCACATCATCCTGCTCTACAGAGAGTTCGAATTTCCAGTTCCCTCATTGTGGTGCTTTACTTGCCTGGCAATGGACGCTTTGCCCCAGTGGCTTAGGAAGTCAGAACCCAAGCCCAGGTTTTGGGCTTCCTTTCAAAGATTGTTTATTCCTTCCCTGCACCTCTGTTCACCCGGAAATAACCGTGGGGGGAGGGGAGGGAGGGCTTGCAGTGTTCTCACCTGCCCCCCTTGTTTATTTGGGTCCACTGCTGACAGGCCAGGCCTAAGCAGCTTTTCTGGGCAGAGGAGGGGTACTCTCCCAATTCTGGGGCGAAGTCGGCCTCCATTCTGGGTCAGTTGCCTGTGGTCTTGTCTCCTGTCTTGGTGTGGTTTGGGGTGTGAGCTGACAGCCAGCAGCTTCGGCGCTACATCCAGAGCAGACCTCCCTACCAGGCGTGGCGTGCAGTGTCCACCTCTGTGGGCCGCCCTTCCTGTCGTAGTCAAACCCGGGGCTTCCCCGGACAGTTTGTGGTTCCCAGTATTGCACCGACTCTCCCAACACCCCCCGTATCTCAGCCCCTGGTTTATGCTGAATGTTTTCAGCTAAGGCCTGATCTCATCATGCTTGTCAGTCACAGGCTCACTTAACATACATGTGTGTTCTGACACAGGATAGTTCTCTTCTTTACGATGGTTCACGCACCACAGCCCATCTTCATGAACCCTTCCCACAGCACTCCGAGTCAGAGGTGTGCAATCATTAGCAGTTGTTTGGGACGAAGACGTGTGCTCTCTGTCAACATGAAGTCAGTCGCCAAGTCTGTCTCCACTCGAGCTTTCTAGATTATTAGTGACAAGTGTGTTTTGGGTACAAAAGAAGACGTATGCCTCAGACCTGCCTCCTTGTGTGAGAGGCCCGCTTTCCCCTGCTGCCTAGAGCTTTTGAGGGGAGTCAAGTCAAAGCGCTTATACTTTGCAATTATAGACCTCCCCCCCCTCCTTGAAGGACTCAACGTGCTTTTTCTCTCTCCCTTTCTTTATTTCTCATATCCTCAAAATGTTCCTGATTGTGCAAAAGGAGGCATGTGGTCTTCGTCCCATTTCTTATGAGAATACTTGGAGCGGAGAGAAGTGTAGACTTTGCCCCAGATTTGGAGTTTGATTTGCAGCGTCAGGATTCAGTGCCAGGTGTTCTCATCTGAAGACTCATTGGGTTCACTGGACTCCAGATGTGTTTTGAAATATACAACGTGAAGGTCTTCTCTCTTCCTTGTAGTATTTTATCACAAGCTGCATACGTTTATCACAAGCTACATACGTCAGGAATTTCCGGAAGTGTTATAAATATGAAAGATGATTTAAGAGATGTGAATTGCTGTGTCATGCAGTGGCTTCTTCCAAAAGCAGGCGGAGGCAAGACATTGCACCTATGGCCTTTTATAGCTTGAGATTTTAAATCAGTTTCCTCCCCTGCTTACCTTCCTCATCTCTTATTTCCTCTAAATTGTTCTTTAAAATGACTGATTTGGCAAGTCAGTTTTCGTACCTACCATTTGACTTATTAGTGAATTGTAAAGTAGTGTAGTGCCATTTTCCGTCTCTATAGCTTTACCTTTTGTGACTCTTGTGCCATAGTGGCTCATTCGTTCTTTCCCTAAGGATCTGGAAGTAAAACCATGTTATTGAGAAGAGAAAAATAGAACCGTTCAGTTGTCTTTTTTACCAAATTATTCTGGGGATTTTTTTAATGTGGATATGTGGACAGATTTATAATATAGATATACATATCCACGTGTGTGGTTTCTATATAAATATATAGTTTTATCCATTCAGCGAAATTTATTGGCAATCCATTAGATGCCAGACTAGTGTGCTGGGTTCCGGGGATCCAGCAGACACGACCCCTTTGCTCGCATGGAGCTGACATGTGCTGAGGAATGAAGCAGACACACGTAATTACATAAAGGTGCGTTAAGTATTTATTATATGTAAAGAGGAGCATAGTGTGAGGGTTAGAAGCGGGCCGTTTTGGAGTCAGACCTGGTGTCCTAGTTCAGCCAGCTACTAGCTGAAAGACCTGGGGCAAATCACTTAAATTCTCATCAGCGTCCTCATTTATATGTGAAGAAATAGTCGTACCCCCTGTGGAGTTAGTGAAGGGTTTCTGGGAGATACCACAAAGAAAATGTTTATTGTAGTGGCTGGTATGTGGGAAGCACTTGATAAATCTTACTTATGACTGCTATGTTGTATGTGTAGTGGAAATTTAAATACAGTAAACCAGCAAGCTATGAATGACACCTCACTTTGAAATTTAATCCTTGGGAAACATTTATTGTGGACGTTTTGAGGGTGTGGAGAGGAGATTAGCCATCTGGTATCAATTACGCTCCTCTCCAGGCGGTCTTGACTTCATACTCACTGACGGAAGTAAGCACTGCTTCTGATGAAGGGGCCAGAGTTACGGAGGAGTTGGGCCCTTTGCACTTGTCCACTCTCCAGTGTCCAAAATAAAATCATGGCAGTCTTTGAGAATTCTTTGGAAATAATGTTTCACTACACATACCATTTGTTATAAGCTAATTGCTTATTCTCTCGCGTAACTCGCTAAAGAGTTGTCACCGAAGGACGCGAGATTGTGGGTATGACAGAATGTGATAAATGAAATCCTTAGGAAGATTAAAATGTGTTTGTTTTTCTCACTTCAAGCAGTGCTCAGAGCCATAGCTGGCTTTGCGAACAGGGCTAAACAGCTTGACACCGTTATTCTGAGAGATGAAAGTGACTGAGTCTGGAGCAAACCTTTCAGCACGTGTAGTCTGTACCCTGGGGTGTCGGTGGCTTGGTTTTAGTTGACCCAGAAGTCACCTTTCTTTAGGATGATGCTACTGTGTACCAGACATTGTTCAGGGTGAAACAGACTGATTTATCTACGCCTTAGAATGAATCCACCCAGGAATGGGGACCATGAATGTTCTTTTGCGTTGTCCATCAGCGTATTAAGCTTTCTGAGATTAAGGACCACCTGCATTATTAGATGACCTATTCCACTAGTCTGTGTACAGTCGTTAGCAGGTGATGAGAAGGTTAGTCCTTTGTTGCAGAGATCCAGGCTGCTACTTATTTCCTCTTAATGGTTGCTTCTTCTGTGTTTATGTTGACTGGTTTTCAGCATACAGATGTTTTATGGCCTTTTGTTGAAAAACTACCATTTATTTTCTCAATTATTATAGTCCATGCCTCTTGAACAGATCAGATGTACGTACCATTTTATTGGTGCAAGTAGTAACCGTTTTCCAGGGATCTCACTGCTCTTCCTTCTCGTTCCCCTTCTGTCTGGAAGTTGGGTAGAGTGGCTACAAAGATTGAGGCCCACGGCCACCTCATACCCTCTAGGATGGGCACTGTTTTAAAAAAAGAAAGTAACAAGTGTTGGTGAGGATGTGAAGAAATTGGAACCCTTGTTCCCTGTTGGTAAGAATGCAGAATGGTGCAGTTGCCATGGAAAACACACAGTGGCTCCTCAGAATATTAAAAATAGAACTATACGACCCGCAATTCCACTTCTGGGCATGTTCCTAAAGAATTGAAAGCAGGGTCTTGAAGGGATCTCCGTCCACATGTTTGTACAGCAGCTTCTTCACAGCAGCCAGAAGGTGTAAGCAACCAAGTGTCGACAGATGGAAGGATAATGAAAATGTGGTCTGTATACACAGGGGAATATTATTCAGCCTTTAAGAGGAAGGAAATTCTATCGCCTGCTGCAACATGGATGAACCTTGAGGATATTATGCTAAGTGATATAATCCAGTCACAAAAAGACAACTCTGTATGAGTTTGCTTATATAAGGTACTTAGAGAGTCACATTCATAGAGACAGAAAGCAGAATGGTGGGTTCCAGGGACCTGGGGGAGGGGAGAATGGGGAGTTAGTGTTTCATGGGTAGAGGCTCATTTTTGCAAGATGGAAAGAGTTCTGGAGAGGGCTGGTGGTGATGGTTGCACAGCAATTTGATTGTACTTCGTACCACTGAACTGTGGACTTAAAAATGGTTAAGGTGGTAAATTTTATGTTATGTGTGTTTCACCCCAGTTTGAAAAACAAGTTAAGGTCTCTGAGTGAGGCCCTTGAAAGAAGACTGTGTTGCTTATCTCCCATCTTGGCACGAATTTGTGGAAGCGACCCTGCAGGAAGTGAAGTGACTGGGGTGGCGAAGCTTCAAGGTGGAGGGATTGGATGTTGAATGGTGGTGACGACAGGGCCCCCTCAGGTCTCCAGGGCAGCAGCTGCAGTTCCCAAGTGAGGACGCTCAGGCCGAGTGGAGGGACAGGACGGCTGATGCTGCTCTTCCCAGCTCCGGGGCAGGGCCCCGCCTCCGCTCATCCTGTCGGGTCTTTGTAGTTTCCCTGCTCATACCTTCTACTCAGAGACTGTTAAGGCCAGGACTTTATATAATGTGCTTTTATATTGATGAATTGTAAAGGGCAGAACTATTTTGACTCACAACACTTGTGACACCAAATGTGTGTGGGTTTCCCGACAACAACCAACTCACCAACTCTCTGGCCGTCACGAGGCTGCCCTTCCGTTGAGGTTGGTTCTCACACCGACCCCGCGGAGTTCCCCGCATACTAAGGCTCAGTCCCGCTGGTCTGCCCCCACTTCCGATGCCAGCTGCAAGTGAGGTCATGGGTTAGCCACTCCTCTGCCCGATGGACTGCAGATTTGGAGGTTCCCAGGATGCCCTCCTCGGCTCTCATTTGCCAGAACAACTCACAGAACTCAGGAAAGCGCTTCACTTACAACCAGTGGTTAATAGAAAGGCTACAAGTCAGGAACAGCCAAATGGAGGAGCTGAGAGGGCAAGGCGTGGCAGTCGGGGCACACAGCTTCCCTGCTCTTTCCGCGGGGCCCCTTCCCGGCATACCCACGTGTTCAGCAACTCAGAACCCACTGAACCCCATCCTTGAGCGGTGTTTAGAGGTGATTAAGTAAGCAGGATTCATTAAACCCTTCGCCATTGGTGATTAAACTCAATGTCCAGCCGCTCTTCCCTCCCTGGAGCTCAGGGGTGGGGCTGAAAGTTCCAGCCGTCTAATCATGGCTGGTCTTTCTGGCCACCAGGCCCCATCCTGAAGCCACGTACTCCTCCCCGTGCCCCCCCCCGCCCCCCATACCACAGAGATATGAGACATGTCATTATCTTACAAAAGAAAGGCATCGCTCAGGAAATTCCAAGGATTTCAGGAACTCTGTGCCAGGAACCGGGGACAGAGACCGAATACTTGCTTTTTATTAGACCACAGCGAGGAAGAAGGAGGTGTGTTGGCCACGAGGAGTGGGCGTGATGGAGGTGGAGGGGGTGTGCTCTTTCAGCCCGGCTAGTGACGTGTCCTTTGAAGAGACCCAAAATGGTCGAGGGACAGGCCTGGCAGGTGTCTGAGGGAGGATATAGGAAGCGGGAGTGTAAGCTCAGTGCTCACAGAGGGCCTGCAGAGGAGGGATGATGGGAAGCACACCATTACCACAGGGCCTGGCACAGCTGCCTGTCCAGCGCAGGCGCAGGACACTGGCTGCCAACCTGACACTGAGGTTTATGGCACCTGTAGGTTACTTTGTCATGAAAGGAAAATGAACTCCCTACTTACCACTTTATGGCTGGGACATGAGTGTTCCTTGGAGGTTTCTGAAAACCTTTCCAGGGATACACAAAGAGGAGACTTTACCAAGCAGGGTTGTGACCTGGAACAGGTGCTGTTATAGTATGAGGTTGAGACCCCCAGACCTAGTGGGGTTTGAGCCAGTGAAACTGAGGGACGTCTGCGGTGTCACTTTAAGTATGCACGTCTGTTTCAGTGGTAGGTGCTGCTACTTTAAATGTGGGTTTATTCCTGAGTGAAATAAACAGGTATATGCTAAGAGAAGTCCATCAGGAGAAGCACATCTCACAAGGGACATATTGCAGCTCCATCCAAAAGCTAACGAATGTCCTTATTTAAAAAAAAAAAAATGAACTCTTGACTCATAGTTCTCCTTGGGTTTTAGCCATTTTCTTGCAGTGAACTTGTGAAACCCAGAAAAATCTGTGCGCTTTAAACTGGAACAGCAGAATGATTTATTTAAAAACACGATATTGTATCAGCTCACAAGAAGCAGATGGCAGAGTCGCCTGGAGCCAGACGGCCTGGCCTTGAACCCTGGCTCCGCAGCTTGCTAGCTGTGTGACCTTGGACGGACCATTTAACCTTTCTGTTCGCTAATTCTCTGTTTTAAAATGTGGCTGATGGTTGTGTGTCCAGACATTGCTGGTTCTTGCCTGGGCCTGGCACAGTGGTGACTAGCACCCCATTTCATCCCCAAACATAGCCTTATTTGGACAATAAAATATATGGTAGCCCGACCAATAACAGAACCTACCTCAGAAGATCCTTTTGAAGAGGAAGAATACTAAAAACAATCCCTGATTATAATACATGCTCAGTAAGTCTTAGCTGTTACCAGAAGATCCAGTCGTTTAAATACACAGTTTTATGCATTACCCCAGGAGCAGGAATCGTTACTGAGGACCTTGGGCTATGGAAGTCACACTTTTTATTGGGAAATGGAAAGCCACCACAGTGCGAGCAAGTTCAACACCATTCTGAAGACTCTCTTCCTTTTTACCTGGCGTGGGTGAAACCAGTACCTGGAGGAAATGGCTGTTTTCCTTCATGTCTCCAGCAGGGTCATCGCCCACCGGCCTGTGGGGTTTACAGAGAAAATCCTGCAGGCTTGTCAGTGTGTTCGGCTGCGTCCCGTGCTGTTTCCTCCAGTCTCATCCCTAGTTTTCTTTCTGACCTTTGTTGGGACTCCCCCTCCTTTTCCTCCCCTCCTGCCTTGTCTACAGCCGCCTGGGGTCCCCTCAGTGATCCTTGTGGGGGCAGAGAAACAAAACCACACAGTTTCAAAGGCTTTGTTTGATGTAGTGATGGTTTCAGATACCCACTCTTAAAATCCTTCGTCATGTTTGACGTGGTGTGAAAACAAAGTGACTTGTTGGGAGTTTGGCTTTTTTTTCACTTGCCACTTTGGGCAGAGTCGCAGCTGTGCCTAGAGGACTGTCGAGCCGGACAGGCTCAGAGGCGGGATGGACCTTGACTCTTGGCCCTGTCACTTACTAGTCTGTGACCTTGGCCACTCCACTGGTAGGCTTTCTGAGTTTCAGTATTCCTAGTCCTTAGAATGGGCATAATGAGATTTCCCGCTTCCCAAGCTTATTGTGAGAATCAGGTGAGGCGCTACCGAGTTCGCAGGGTCTAAGCAAATGTAGGCAGAATTCCTTTCTTGGAGAAACGGTTAAGGTGATTGAGAAGACTCCTGTCAGGAGACACGGGCAGAGGCTGGAAGAAGAACTAAAAATGCCGCCCCGGTTTGTGTGTTTCTGAGCTGCCTGTTGCTGTAGGATCTGCTTCAGCGTGTGTGAAGCGCTTCACATGTGAAGTAAGATCGTTTGCTTTTTATTCTAAACTCTGGGCTGCTGGAACCGTGCTTGTGGGAACCCGTGTGATCTGACAGCTTGAAGGCTTGAAAAGAAGTCAAGTGTGCAAGAGAGCCCAGCTTTTAGCCAACCAGGGCAAGGGTGACTTAGCTCTCAAAAGAGCATGCATGCATTTCAGGGTTAGTGAGTGGAGAATGAAATCTGTGCTTTTAAACCCATATTCCCCTGCCCTTAAACCTCTAGGGAGGTCTTTGACTCCTAGCGTTTTGGGGCTGTGGAAGGCATAGTCAGTTTTCTTCTTTTAGTTTTTCCTGGCTTATGATTTTCGCTCCTTTAACTTAAAACTTGTTTTTGATTATAGAAAATTTTAAACATGCAAAACAAGAGAATAGTGTATTGAACCCCCATGTCCTTAGTAACCAGGTTTAATAATTTATCAACTCGTGGTGATCTCGTTTTATCTATAGTTCTACCTACTCATCCCTGCTCCCCTCCTCCTGTGGGTTATTTGAAGCAAATCCCACACTATGTTTTATTAAAAACACCATCTTTTTTGTTTATTTTCATTAAAAACCCCCAGCTTTGTTGTGGTATAATTGGTGTAAATTGTACATCTAAAGTGTACAGTTTTACCATTTATGTGTATGTACTGATCCCAAAACCCACCACAATTCATGAAACCACCACAGTCTAGGTAGTGAACACATCCATCACCCAAAAGTTCCTGTGTGTCCCTTGGTGATTCCGCCGTCCTACCCCTCCCTGTCTCCCACACCCAAGCGTTACTGATCTGCTTTCTGTGACAGTAGATTCGTTTGTACTTTTTAGAGTTTTAGATCAATGGAATCATACAGTATGTATTTTTTTTTCTCTTGCTTCTTTCACAATGGCATAGTCTTTTATTTATTCTACAAATACTATTGTCCTCCTACTCGGTACCATTTTGGAAGCTGCAAGACCTGTTAGGAGGCTGTTGTCCTAGTCCAGGTGAGAAATGATGGTTTGGACCAGGGTGGTTACCATGGAGATGATAGCTGCCATCGGTTAAAGATCTGCTTTGAAGGTAGAACTCATCAGACCAGCTGGATGTGGGGGTGAGGGAGAGGAGGAATTGAGAATTACTTGTCAGGATTCTAGCTTGAGCAGATGGGTAGAATGTGATGATACTGAGGACGACGCTAAGGAGAGGTATGACCTTTCCTGATTTGATCCCTGCCTGGGTTTCCATTGCTTTGTCAAAGCTATTAGTGTTATCATTGGTTGGTCTTAAGTAGTATCTAATCTGCAGGTGGAAACAATATTTAAAACACTAAGCTATTCCCAGGATTGCTATGTCTTCTCCGAAATGGCTATTAAATAAAAGCTAGCAATTGTTTTCCTATTGAAAATAATGAATTTCAGTGTTCTGCTGAGTTGTTTGTGGTATCATTTGAACTTGCCAGCGGAGAGAAAGTAGGACAAAGGCAAATCACATTTTCAGACCTTTAAAAGCTTCTTGAGGTGAAGTTCACGCCACTCTTTCTATAGCCCCCAGAATGTTTTTGTGCTGGTTTTATCATTAAAATATTTGTGTCCTGCTGAATCTGATGCTGTGGTGACAACCTGTGCATGCTGTGATAAGTTATGTGAATTTCATTGTAATACACAGTAATCTGTCTTACTTCTACAGGGTTGTTAACATGTCAGCTGTTTTAATAGAACTCGGACTCCCTTTGGGGGTTTGGCCTTAGGAAAACTGGGTCAAGCGACTTCTGTGGTTCTTGCTAAGTGGTTTATATGAATTATCTCATTTAATCCCACATCAACCCAGTGAAGTAGGAACTGTTATCGTCTGCATTTTTCAGGGGAGGAGCTGGGACATAGAGGGGTTACCTAACTAGACCAGTCTCTCAACTGGTGTCGGAGCCATGACTTGAACTCGGGCAGGTAGCTGACTCCAGAGCCCGTGCTCTTCATTAAAACACTTGAGGTGGATCTTGCAAGATGAATAGGAGTTTCATGAACAGTGGGGACGGGCACATTAGGCAGAAAGAATCAAGTGTCTCACTGGGATGAGTAGGGGGGCATGAGAAACTTACTGTCCTGGGGGTGATGGTGAGAAATGATGTTGGTAAGGAAAGAAAGTCATAGGGCCTAAAGGACATCTTTTTTGTTTCGCCAGAGCAGCTTTTTCATAGCTAAATTTATGAGATCTTTTAAAAGTCTCTTTGAAATCGTGTACAAGTCCAGAGATTCCATTTCTCTTTTCTTAGATCCAAAGAGCTCAGCTGGGAGCTTCTGGAGTCGCTCATTTCAAAGGCATCTTCTGATTTCAAGCAACCTGGATCTTGTCATCCAGGAGTAAAGCCACTGTCCCCAACTTTTCCGTTCGGCTTGGGTTCCCTTTCGGGTTAAAAGGAATAGTCTTAATATTTTTAAAGCGAAGAGTCTTTGCAGACCTGCCCACACTCTGACCATGGCTGAAAGGTGAACAGTCAGCAGGCACTTGCATAGCGTTGGTCTGGTGCTGCACTTACTGGAGTCCTGAAAGGATGACGGGGGTGAAAAGAGAGTCTGATGTGGTGGTTAATCCCTTTTCAGAGGCCAACCCTTGTTTCCTGCTTTGAAACATGTACTGTGCGATTTAGTAGTAAGAACTGATTATGATGAGGAGATAGTAAATGCAAAATAAAAGTTGCTTTTCAATTTTAATAAACAATATCATCTCTGAGTGTCACTGAAGCAGAACCAATACGTGCTAGAGCCTTTCATTGCACTGAATGTGTTCCTTTCTTTTAATTGAAAAATGAATAGACAGTTCATGAATGTGAATTTCAAAAGGTGAAAAGCTCACACCCTTGTCTCCCAACCTCTCCTTTCTTTCCTCCTTAGGCAGTGTTGTTAATAGTTCTTTAATGACTTTTTTTAATAAGGAGAGTCTTTGCCTATATTAGCATATATGAGTATAAGAGGGTTTTTGTTTTAGGATTTTGTTATGGAAATGCTAATAAGTAAGAGTAGAGAGAATGTACAACTCAGCTTCAACAATTACTAACTGTATCCTGCTTCAGTCAGAAGTAGAACTACTAGTGTGTATGCAATAAGGAATTTACTATAGAGATTTGACCTTACACAGTGACTTTAAAGTTGCTATTATACATATATATGTGTGTGTGTATATAAATAATCTAGATATCTAGTTTTTACCTTAAAAATAATGAACATGCAAACTAACAGGGAAGTGTGACCCATACTAAGAAAAAAGATTAGTTGAATAGAAACTGATTCTGAGTATGCCCAGATGTTGGATTTAAGAAAGACTTAAAAGCAGCTGTTATTCAAAGAATTAGTAGAAAATACAGTGTGGGTCAACAAATAGGGATTCGTAACCAACAAGTGGAAGTGATTAAAAAAAAGTGAACAACCAAGTGAAATTTCTAGAATTGATAAATGTAATAACTGAAATGAAAAGTTCCTTAGATGAACTCAATATCAGGTTAGAATTTGTAGAAGAAAGAATCAATGAACTTGGCCGGCCCGGTGGCTCAGGTGGTTAGAGCTCCGTGCTCCTAGCACCAAGGGCTGCTGGTTCGATTCCCACATGGGACAGTGGGCTCTCAACCACAAGGTTGCAGGTTCGACTCCTGCAAGGGATGGTGGGCAGTGCCCCCTGCAACTAAGATTGAACACGGAACCTTGAGCTGAGCTGTAGCTGAGCTCCCAGATGGCTCAGTTGGTTGTAGCGCGTCCTCTCAACCACAAGGTTGCTGGTTTGACTCCCACAAGGGATGGTGGGCTGCACCCCCTGCAACTAACAACGGCAACTGGACCTGGAGCTGAGCTGCGCCCTCCACAACTAGACAAATCAACAAAATCCTGTGCTACAACATTAAACATTTCAACATAATTCCAACACAAGTGTAATAATAGGAGTCCCAGATGGAAAGGGAGTGAGAGAAAGGGACAAGACGTTTTTGAAGAAGTGATCTAAATACTTACCAAATGTGATGAAACTTATCTACAGATCCAAGAAATTCAATGAACTTCAACTAAGATAATCACAAGGAGAAATACCCCTAGATAAACCAGAGTTACACTGTTGAGTAACAAAGAGGAAATCTGGAAAGCAGCAAGAGAAAAACACCTTATTACATCCAGGGCAACAATAAGTGATGAATGGCTCATTTCTCATCAGAAACAATGGAAGCCAGAAGATGGTGGGGTGATATATTCAAAGTGCTGAAAAAATCCAACTATCAACTAAGAATTGTATATCCAGCAAAACTGTTCTTTAAAAGATGAAGATGAAGGAGGTCTGACTTCTGGTTCTGGGTAAATGGAGTAGATGTTCATTTT